>NC_056737.1:1319472312-1319633580 GCF_019279795.1 Protopterus annectens | reverse complement strand
TTAAAAAAAACCCCCATTACCAACAGTTCAAAAAATGCATACAAGAAACCAAGATATAATAATCCATGAAAAAAAGAAGTAGCTATTGATTACTGAAATTGCTATACCCAGGGATTACAATGTGTTATGTTTAGAGACACACAGAGTTATAAAACAGCAGCATTTGCAAGCAGAAATGAGAGAAGAAAGATACCCAGACAGTTCTAATAGTATGCTCAACAGTTAGTGCTGAGAAGAGCACTATTGGCTAAAATGAAAGACAAACAATACTAGCTTGATTAACTCTAATTGTACTCTGACTTTTCAATTCCCATCATGCTATTAGAAAATTAAACTGAGGAAATTCCTGTCTCTTCCAGCCCATCAATACACAGGGGCAGCTGAACATGTAGGCAGCTTGTAGAAGCAGGCCAATATAGGAATCATCATCCCCTTTTTCCCATTTACATGGGGTCAGTGTATCGTATTAACTGTCGCCAACTCTCTCGATTCAGTGCCACTCTCCTGCCTTCTTCAACACTCATGCCTGACTGTCGCAGATCTTCTTTCACACAATCCATCCACCTCTTTGCTGGACGCCCTCGCTTCCTCTTACCTTCTTCCTGTCTGTCCCAAATCTCCCTCACCAGATTGTCTTCTGCTTTTCTACACATGTGCCCATACCATCGTAATCTGTTCTCTTTGATCTTTTCTGCAATTGGAGCTACTTTGTCTTCTGCTCTTATGTCCTCATTTCTTCGCCTGTCCTGCAGTGTGCATCCTACCACCTTTCTCAGGCACTTCATTTCCATCACCTCTAACTTCAACTGTTCTGCCTTTACTGCCCAGGTTTCTGTACCATACAGTAGTACTGGTCGCACCATTGTCTTGTACACCTTACTTTTCAGCTTCTTTGGCATTCTTCTGTCATATACTACACCTGATACTCTATGCCAGTTGGCTGCAGCCCCTCTGATTCTAGCTTTGACCTCTTCATTCAGACTACCCTTCTCCTCAACCACCCCTCCCAGATACTTGAAGCTGTTTACCTGTTCCACTATCTTCCCATCTATCTCTATTCTCAGCTTCTTCTGATTTCCCCAATCTGCTGACATTACCACGGTCTTATCTGTGCTTAGCTTCATCCCATGTGCCTTCAGATTTGCATTCCATTCTCCTATCCTTTGCTGTAGTTCTAGATCAGAGTCTGCCTGTACTGCCACATTGTCTGCATACATCAGCTTTGTTGCTCTGACCCCTCCAACCTGTTTGCTGATGTAGTCCATTACCAGTATGAACAGCAGTGGGCTCAGAGCTGAACCCTAGTGTACACCCACTCCCACTGGGAACCCCTCACTGAGGCCAAACACTGTTCGTACTTGAGTCACTGGGTCCTTGTACATAACCTGTACTAATTCTACCAATGCTTCTTGGACTTCAAACCACCGCAGTACTGCCCAGATCAGCTTTCTTGGGACCTTGTAATATGCTTTCTCCAAGTCTAGGAAAGCCCAGTTTGACTCTCTCCTCTTCTCTAGTTTCTTCTCAAGTATCTGTCTCAATGCAAACATTGGGTCAATTGTGCTGCATCCTGATCTGAATCCGAACTGTTCATCTCCAATCTTACATTCTACTATTCTGCGTATCTGTTTATCAATCACCCTCTCCAGAACTTTCATGCAATGTGGTAGGAGTTTGATGCCTCTGTACTGTCCACAGTTGTGGATGTCCCCTTTGTTCTTGTACACTGGCATGAGTATGCTTATTCTCCAGTCATCTGGAATACGCCTTTCTCTCCACAGTGCAATTAGTACCCTCAGGAGCCATTTCTCCCCTAGCTCACTCAGCATCTTTATCGTATCTACTGTGACCTCATCTGAGCCTGCTGCTTTCCCTGACTTCATTTTCCTTAGTGCTGCTCTTACTTCTTCTAAGCTGGGCTCCTCTTCTATTCTCATTGTAGGCTTTTTCTGGGGCAGTACCGCTTCTGTGGGGTTTTCTTCATTCAGAAGCTGCTGGAAATACTCCTTCCATCTGCCTTTGATGTCCTGTGGGCTGGTAAGCAGGTTGTTGCTAGAATCCCTTATGAAGGGTGTCTGACTATCTTCTTTATCTTTCTGTCTTTGCCTTGCAACCTGGTATAGTTTCTTTGTGCCCCTTACTGAGTCACTTTCCAGAAGCTGATAAGAGTGCCTCTGATGCCCTATTCTTTGCTATTGCAACTTCTTTCTTAGTTTCTTTGTTAGCCAACCAGTAGTCCTTCCTAGCTTGGTCAGTCTTTTCAATCTCCCACTTCTTCCTGCACTCCTTTCTTTTGATTACTTCCTGCACTTCTGCATTCCACCAGCAGCTTTCCTTATGTACCTTATTTCCATACCTGGCTCGGCCACATATCTTTTCTGTAGTCCTAACACATGCTGTTTTAGGCGCTGCCACTCTTCTTCAACTCTACCTATTTCCTCCTCTTCTTGGGGTGCTAGAGCCCTGAGTAATTCCTTGAACTGCTGTTCTTTCTCTCCAGTCAACTTCCAGGTCTTCAGCCTGGTCTCTGTTGACCTTAGAGCCTTCTCTGACCACTGCTTGCAGCTGATTGTGGCAACTACTGGTTTATGCTGTGAACCGACTGTTTCACTGGGGATAACTTTGCAATCATGGATTTCACCCCAGTGCCTTTTCCTTACTAGGAGGAAGTCTACCTGAGTTGCATGTTGGCTACTCTTGAATGTGATCTTGTGACTGTCTCTCTTTCTGAACCATGTGTTGGCTACTATCAAGCCATTTGCCAGGCAGAAGTCTAGAACGGCTTCTCCTTCTTTATTCCTATTGCTCCACCCATGTGGACCCAGGCAGTCCTCATATCCTGTTCTGTCTGTCCCGATATGTGCATTTAAGTCACCCATTATCAATACCAATTCATGTTGTCCTGCTTTATCTAGTAGGTCCTGCAACTGCTGTCTGAATGCACTCTTTTCCTCACGATCACAACCCTGCTGTGGGGCATAGTCTAATATTATGAATACTGTCCTATCATTACACTGGAGTCTGATTGTAGGACAATATAGGAATGTTAGTGCTTTAATATTTTATAGTTATTTGATTTTATGATTAATACATACTGCACGCCAATCTGATGCCTAAGTTGTTTTCTCCCTCCCCTCCCTTTGTCACCTCTTTTTCCTTTTATTTAGCAAGTTTTCTACTGTCAATTGTGTCTCTACTTTATAAATACTTTCTTTCTAAATAATATGTACATTATATGATTACTAAGCTGTTATGTAAAATTGCATTCTAGTCTTAAAATAGTATTGTACCTGATGTTGCTATTATCTGTTTAGTGGAGCTCATCTCACCGGGCCTCTACTGAAAATGGACATATATCCAGTTGGACTAGCCTGGTCAACAAATGTAAAATAAATAAATAAATTTCCCTCCACTTCTGTTTACATTTTCTACAGAAATTGCCATGGTCTCCACCTCCCATTA
The DNA here is from genome assembly GCF_019279795.1 of Protopterus annectens. Lineage (NCBI taxonomy): Eukaryota > Metazoa > Chordata > Ceratodontiformes > Protopteridae > Protopterus > Protopterus annectens. The sequence continues at coordinate 1,319,630,118 of NC_056737.1, read as the reverse complement.
GTAACAGTCATCCGCTGTATCTCATTTGGCTGCAGAGGGAGAAGGGGAGACCAGGCAATACTCTACTCACCACAGGCATGAGTCCCAATGCCCTGCTATGGGTTCTAAAGTCTCCTTAACAGGCAGTTTAAACTTCAGATTAGCAAAACCTCATTTACAATAGCCTCACTCACCAAAGTATCACAAAGCCTCCTGACTTTCCCCACTACTCTTGTCCCTTTTCATTAAACAACTGCCAGCCCACATTACTCAAACACCTATTAATCTATAGGTCAACAACATGGTTATCCATAGATTCCACCATTCACACACCAATAAAAGACAACTTGAAAAAGACTTGCCCTCCCTTCTCTAATCAGTTAGTAAAGAATCTCTTTCTTAACAACGAAAACCAAAGCCATGATTCTTTGACAACAAGCTAACAATTGCCACCATTACTCATAGTTAGACCACAGCATCAAGAACAACCTACACCAAACTGAAAAGGTCCCCTTCCAAATGAAGACCTTAACCAAACAGAAAAGTGAAACCAGAGTCTTCCCACACTAACATTTAATCAAAAAATTTAGTACCTTTATCTCTGTTATCAAGGCTTCATCAGAGTGCTTACAAAAGTTTAAAGAACAAGTAATCCCCTGGTAAATAAATCACATGACCCATCCCATCAAGTAGAAAACAATGAAAGTAATAATCAAAATATTTTATTTAAATAAATCATTTTAAAACCAACTGGTACTTATTCACATTCAAAAAATAAAAAAAAATGTATAAACACAAAAACTATTACAACCTAGCAGATTTCTAGTTGAGAATACAGTTGATAGAAAGTGTTCCGTTCAGACCGGTTTTTGAGCTGCATTTAACGTCAACTGCCAAAGCAGTTTTTGATATTTGAGCTGGTGCTCCTAATTATTCCCTCAAACATTTAGTGGGATTTTCTCAAACTTTAAAAAAAATACAAACTTCTAAAAATTATTACATCTGTGTGCGTTTATAAAGTGTATTTGTAATATTTCAAGTATTAATAGTATACAAATACTGGTAATTTCTCTCTAAGTTGTAATTTGGTTTTACTCACATAAAATGAATCACAAGTAACATAACTTGTTATGTAAACCACATCTGTAACATTACAGCTGAAGGACCCCCCCCCTCCCCCCCACACATACAATTATTTTTGATAATCTGGATGCAGAAATGCTTTGACCATTGCTAATAAACTTACATTGTTTACACACTCCATATTTGGTCATCCTGCTCTAGATCTGGGCCACTAATGCCCCCCTCCATCTTCTCTTTAATATTCTGACCCTTACTGCAAACATCTATAGCATACATGTTAATTTACAAAGTCCATTGAAAATGTGGGAGAAACAGATAAATGTAGGTTCTATAAAGCAGAATTGGAAACAGTATCACATGCTGGCTGTGATACCTAGAATTTCTGTGGTGGAAGTCCCTCTAATTATGGACTGGAGGTTTTTTTTGAGAATACATCTCAAAGAAAAGTATTGATTACAATATAGTAAAACCATACTGGCCTCAAAGTGTACTTTATTGTTATGTGCCCTGCAGTTTTGTCTTATTTTTTTAATGGATTGAAATTCCCTTATTTTACACTTCTACACTTCATCTAGGAAAGCTGTGCCTGTCTGCACTGGATAGCCTCAAGTTTATAAAGATTATCCTCAACTGCCTCATCTCTTCATGGCATCATCATTGGAGAGAGGTCTCGAAAGACTAATACCATATCCTTTAACTGGCCTCTGTTTGTTTTGTAAAACTGGATGTTCAGTTTAATAACACAACAGACTATTGGAATAAGTTGGATTTCTGCAGATATTTGAAGCCAAATTATTTCTCATCTGGTCCACAAAAAGATGGACATCCAAAACATTGAAACTAATCATATCATGCTGACAAGTAAAACTCATATCTGTAGTATAGCTGATGTAATCCATAAAATAAAATGTTCATCACTATCCCCATCCCCCAAAATCATAAAGATGTCATCTACAGAGTGTACCAGGCCTGAAAATGTTCATTAAATAAATTACTTTACCCAGTACCACATAACATTTGCATAAACTAGTGTGCACCTAGCACCCATTACAACACCCTTTTTATGGAAAAAAGCATTTACCCTCAAAGTACATAAAGTTATTATGGCAAAATAATGTCCAAACAGTTCTCTAAAATATTAATCATTAATTGCCATTGAACATTGTGTCTACTGAAATGGCCTCCTATAATCAATCTAAAACTAACCTATGTGGAATACAGGATAACGGTTCCTTTATGTTAGCCATTTCAAAAATCCATTCCCTTGATCCTACAAGATTCCAAACGCTCTAGGAAATGCCAGGAGTCATATAGGGTATGTGTTTTTTCTCTGAAAAATGTTTTCCACTTATAATTAATACAATTAGCTAATATCTCTTAAAGATCCTGAAGGACACTATTAGCCTATAAGGTAAGTCTTCTAGGAACCTGTGTAATTTGGGTATTCAAAACACCACAGGTATTACAAGAAATTTAACTAACAGGTTTCAAGATGTTGGCAATACTTGTTAAAGCCAATAACAGTGCTAAGGATAACACAACTAAAGAAATCAAAAGACTCAATGATTTAATCCCTTCTGATTTTTTGTGCTGCACCAGCACTGAACTGAAATGCAAATGGCTTCTGTCAAAGAAAGGAAAGCAATGAACTAAAAGCCATGCTTATTAAATGGGATTAGTATAGGAGATGGCTGATTAGAGGGTTCAAAGTTCCCTTTTCATTACGTTGATGTTGGAAGGTGGAGGAAATGTGAAAAAGAAATAGGGTATCTGTTTTGGGAGTGTCAGTGATGGCTAGATGAGTCAGATAAGTTAGAGAGAAGAGACGTTGAAGGTCAATTTTAGAACATGTAGGCATGTACTGTCAACCCAGGGCATAAGAAAAGTAGGGACAAAGTGAGGCTAGGTTAAGAGAAAGTACTGGATGGGTATACTAATGGTATTGATAAAACTATTATGTCAGCTATAAAACAGTATGGTAGGAGTCACATTATCCTTCATGTTCCATTAGGGTATATGCACTGTCAAGTGTTGTAGTTAAAAAAGGAGGTAGTCTATCCCAAAAGTGGGTGGTGGTTTGGAGAAAACAAGAGTGAATTAATATGAAATGTTTACATTGTCACAACAGTCTAAATCCTTCTCCGAGGACTCACCTCGCTATATTCCTCACCCTACCCACTTCCCCATATCATCAAATTTGCTGTAGCTATCACCTATCACCTACAACTGAAAAGGCATGCCCTTTCAGCCAAAGGATCCAAACATAACCCTTAATCAAAACTTCAAGTGAAAAATTCTAACCGTATTCATTGCTGTAACCTAAATCCTTATTCACTAGCCCCACCTTGCTTATTAAAATACGCATCGTCAAGAGGCGGACTCTAATCGTACCTACAATCACTTCTCCTAATCAAAACCCTAATGATCTTAATACTAATAACCACCTAAGATACCTATAACTTCCACAAATAACCAAAGTCCTCCAAACACAAAATCTCAACCTCTGCAACCAGCCATTAGTGTTTAATCTGAACATCCCTCAGATGCAAACACATTACTAAAAAGATTCCAACTGCAAATTTGCTTCAAAAAACTTCATACCAAACCAAAAAATAGACACACTATTTCTCCCAAAATGACTACATTCCTCCACCCACCAACTTAAATGAATAGAAAGTGAGTATTAACATTAACATTCCTCTCATCCAAGCCAGCAAATTTTTTTCCATACCTCCCAAAAACATCAAACCACAGCTTCCTCCTCTGATCTGCACATATACAATCTAAATGCCCTCAGTACCTGCAAAAAGTTAACTGAATTACATGCATGGCTAGAACTACACCACCCCCACATTCTAGTTATAACTAGAAACCTGGTTAAGACCAGAAATTAAAGAAGAGGTAGTATCCCTCAGGAACTTTATCATTAGAAAAGGCCGAACCAGCAAGAGGTGTGGTGTAGTGGCTATTATCTATCACACCACTTTGCAACTCTACAATCACCACCAACTTTCCCACAAAATAACAAGAAAGAACTACGTATGACCACACTCTTACTCAGCCTAACATCCATAGCTGCCTACATCCCATCCCCAAACAATACTAGTACATTTGAAAACATACTTTGCTATCTATCATCCTCTCTAAATCAAGAAAACATTCTGCTCAGAGACCTCAACACTGACTGGGGCACAAATATCTCCCTCCCATAATATTAACCGCTATTATTTCACACAAATTACCAAAGATCAAACCAGAAAAGACAGTGACAAAACAGGTATCTATCCTAGATTGCTTAATAACAACCAACCCTGAAAAAACACAGACTAGCTGGAATACTCCACGGCATTTTAAAAGACCACTACACCTCACCTACTTTAACAAGAACTATAACGAGCCTCCCAAACACCAACATTTTAACTCCATAAAAAACCTATGTAACTGACAAATCAATGACACCCTAAAACAATGCAACAGAGAGCCCCCTTAAACACCTTGCACTAGATGCGGTAGTCTCCCATGTCAATACTTCCTAAACATTTTAAATTAGTAAGCCCTACTATGGCATAAGAGGGAAATTAAATATTACCCCCCCTGAGGGAGATGGACAAAGCATGGAAGATATGGCACAAACACAGAACCTAAGCCACTCTACAAAACCTACCACTGTCTCAGAAACCACCACACCAAGACCAAAGTACAGGTAAAAGAAATTTCTTCTCCACAAAATCAAACTGCTCATGCAAACTACCTGAAAATTTTCTGGAAAACCTTAAACTCTTGAAACCCTCTCCAAACCCCTTTCCAACTGATACTAACAAAAACATTGCAGATAAATTCAGTAATCATTTCTTAGGTTCATAGACGTTTGGGTTACTAGGCTAACAGCTCTAGAGCTCTTCCAGGACTAGCCAATATTCATCCCAATTTGCCCCAATTGGCGATGGTTAGGCGAGTTAAGTTTGCATGGTTTAGGTTATATGCTAATTAATATTGACTTCCTCTGTCCAGGAGGGACATGGGCACCACCCCAGGAGTGAATTTGCAGTCAACCATCCATTGATATAGGTGGCATTTGAAGAGGGTCAGAGAGAGGGCTCTGTTTCACGTCAATTGGAAGCTTGTTCCAGAGAAGTGGCAGTCTCTATGAGATGTGTCTACCTCTCCAGCATGACCTGTTCATGTCAGAGGCTAGATTAAGATTCCTGGAGCAAGTGACCCTTGTGCAATTTGATTTACTTATGTGTAGTAGTTCCATGTGGGCCGGGTCAGAGACTGCCCTGCAAGCCAGGCACAGGTCATCCCTTAGCAAGTAGTAGGAGACTTGTTTTGTGTACCCTCTTGTTGCAGGTATTTGGTGAGGTACACGAAAAAGGGAGCATTGCACTCAATTATTGGTCTGATGAGGGCAAGTATAATAGGATTATAACACTTTGATCTAGATGCAATGCCTTTACTTATAAGACGTGCCACATAGAAGGATTTTCTTACTACTGTGGATACGTGGTGGTCAAAGTTCAGACTGCTATCAACCTGAGTACCCAGATCATATACCACTGGGTCTCATTTAGGGGGGAGCCATCTATAATGTAATTAGCAGGGATGCCAGCCTTCTCAAAGGAAGTAATAATGCATTTTGTTTTTTTGCATTTAGCTTTCATCCGTGACTTTGGCACCAGTCATTTGTCTGCATTAACCCTGTCTGCAGTATATTAACACAGTTGGGGGACTCGATGATTGCTCCCAATTTGCAATCATCAGTGCACTTTGTTGGCCACAAGTCATCCAATTTTGCTTGGACTTCTGAGAAATAAATTCTAAACAGAAAGGGGCCCAAGCACAGAACCCTGTGACATGCCACTGGTCTTTTGCTAGAGGTAAAGTCACCCGGCTTTGACAGCATGTGTCCTGCCAGTCAGCCAATTGGCAACCCATATGGTAATGCAGGGGTTAATTCCCTAGTCAGAGAATTTCTCTATATTACTGAAATGGGGGACTGTGTCAAATGCCTTGGCTATGTTAAGGTAGGTGGTCTTTCTCTAATCCAGGGTCTTGTTGACTTTCTTGAAGAAGTCAACTATGCTTAACAGGCATGAACTACCATTAAAAAATCCGAACTAAGTTGTGCCAGAGTTTGGAGTTTACCAATGTCCTTGTTAATAAGGTCCATAATGATTCTTTTCACTGCCTGGCAGATGAGGATAGTCAAGCTTATGGGCCTATAATTCCCAGGGTTGGTTGATGGTCCCACTTTGTGTAGAGGGATTACTGTTGCTGTCCTCCATTCTGCTGGAATATAGCCAGCTCATAGGCTGTGGATAAACAGGGATCAAAATGGGTCTACTAGATCATGTTTTAAGTTGTTCAAAAGGCAACCCAGGATGTTGTCTCATCTCACTGATGCTATGTTTTTGGCCTTGGAGAGCAAAGAGGTAACCTGCTCTCTTGCGATAAAAGACTGAGGAATGGTGGCAGGTATACTTTGAGGGATAACTGGAGGGGACAGGGCAGTGAAGTTTGCTCCAAATCTGTCAGCTAGCAGGTTGGCTATTACCTCCAGTTGGGTATGAGCGGTGCCATCCACAACCAGTTCAGCGCATAGCTGGGTATTCCCTTTTATATTTTGGACAGTTTAAGAAGGTCTTGTGATTATCCTTAGCTAAGGAGGCTATTTTTGCTTTGTAATTATCTTCGGAGAACTTGACAAGATCTCCAATTTGTTTAAGCTAGAGAGGGATGTTGTCCTCTGCTAAGCCAGTTTCCTCTTGTTAGTGGACAATTTCTTTCTCTTGTTGTATAGCCTGTTAATACTAGGGGTCCACCCAGATGGTTTGTTTTTTTTTTGGCCAGATCTGGTCAGGTAAAGCCATTTCTATGAAATTGCTTAAGTGGTTACACAGGGCATTGGTGTACACCTCTGCATAGGAGCCTGTGTTATCTGTTTTTTTTTTTTTGGGGGGGCGGTTGAAACTTCTTATGCCATCACTTAGTAGGAGGTAATTTGTCTTTGAAAAATTCTTAAGCATTTTTGAGCTTGATGGGGTATCTGGTCTTATAAATACATCAAATGAGACTGGTTTATGGTCCAATATGACCAGGAAGGACATCACACAGGGAGTGCAATGCTCTCCCACATTGAGTACTATGCCCAGGACATATGAGCCTCTTGTGGGTGTGCTGAAAAGTCCAAGAACCTCAGAGCCAGCATATTTGTGGTTGTGTACGTTTCCTGGTCGATGGTAGGATAATTAAAATCACCCATGAGTAAGGTTCTGGGCTGTATGGGAAGTGACTCCAGTAAGTCCAGGTATGCAGTATGCTTTTCCTGGCTCATGGTGGGGGACCTATAGCTAGCTATGATATGGTAGGTGGCTTTGCCTACAGATAATTCCACACAGAGTAGCTCAAGACAGTCGTACTGTTTGACCAGTCTAGAGGTGTGCTCACCCTTAATGAAGACAGATACCTCCTCCTTTGGCTCTTTTAAGCTCAGTTTGTGGTCTGAATGTATGGAAGGCATTGTAGCCCTGCATGGCTGGGGTGCTTTCTGGGCCTTTGAACCATGTCTCGGTGACTGCACAGATGTCAGCATCTTCCAAAGTAAGGAGCATTTCCAGGGAGTGCAGGTTCTTGTTTATACTCCAAGCATTAAGCAACAGCACCTCAGTTTATCTAGACAGGACTTTATGTTGGGAGGTTGGTTATTTTGACACTACCTAAAAAAGGAACAGTAGGGGTGGATAATGCCTCTGCCAGTATTCAAAAGCCTAGAGGAGAAAGGTGCAGACCATCTCTGGCAAAGCAGTGTGGCCTGTCGACCATGTCTTCCCAGGCTGACAGATACTGGATCCCACTGGACTAACACCAGAAGCTAAGCCAATTGTTAAAGTTGATCATTTTTTGTTTGTATTGTGGCATCCTTCATATGGCTGAGAACATATGATCAAACTTTTAAAAGTTTGAACGGTCTGAATGGGGATCTCCATAGAGCGCAGAATGGGAAGATTTCCCTTTACCGTAATGTAGTGTGATCTTGGAGTTGGTATATTTAAATAGCAGGGGTGTGTGGGTGGGGGAGTGCTAGCATGGTTTAGTTTTTTGTTTATTTTTATTTTCACATTTTCAAACATTTAAATGTTCGATCATATGGTCTCGGCCATATGAAAGTCGAACATTTGGATGTTCGATCATGTGAAGTAGACCCCCTCTCTTCATATAGTCCAGTGAGGTAGATCTCAAGTCATTCACCCCCATATGGACTATGACAGAGTCATACTGGTACTTGTGGTTGAGTGCTCGACTAACTTGATGGATCCTTGCACCTGACCGTAACCCACTCCTTATCAAGCCTGTCTCTCGATGGAGTCACCTATGACCAGTATATTAGGTTTTGTGGTGTTACACCAGTGTCTCAACAAATAAGACCATAAAGCATTGTGTTACGTGTTGTGGTTGTTTTTTGCATTGTTATGTGTGTATATTTGGGAGGCCCCTCATCTTTTGGTAAGTTACTACTGAGTACCTCCGCATACGTGGGGTTATGTATTGTGTCCTTGTTTAGTTTGGGAAGTGTGTGCATGCTGAGAACCTGTTTGGCATTCAGTTTATCTTTATGTGAGAGTCTTGCCTCCAATTTCATAGTGTAACTACATCTCTCACATAAAGTATTTGTTTCAGGAGTAAGTGGTTGTCAGTATACATGCAACAATTTCTACATTGCCTCAGAATGTACTCCATCAGGCTGGCCAGAGAGATGATACAAAACTTGATAGCAGGCTCTTACTGTATGTTTTATTAGGGAAGGGATGGAGTTAAATACAGAGGACTCTTTGCTGGTAGCATTGTGACTACAAGAGGGACCTATACTTTGTATTGGCTAAGGCTGATCAATAAGGCAACACTGCTTGGTAGTTGATCCTAGAACAGCAGGAAAGCTTGGGAGGGTTTTTACTGACAGCTGTGTGGGAAAAAATTGAGCTTCTAGACTTTTGCATCTATACAGGGCACTGCTAACAGCCATTGCGGGAAGAGCAGCACCACTTAAATGTGAGGCTTAAATATGAGCAAAGAGAAACATGTTTTAAGCTAACTACTGATCAGGAAAGCACCCACTAAGCTTTCCACCAGTAATCCCCTACTTGGAAAGGTTAAATCAGCATACGTCTGCCACAAGGGTACATAAAATCACCTTCTTAATGTAGAATACCTGGTAAATGCTTCATCTCCCAGGCCCCTGCTTGTAAATGTTTGTTCTCCCAAACCCCTGCTTACACTTATCAAGGGTATCAGAACTTTTCAGAGATTTGGGATGCATGGCTAGATTTAAAAAGGCCCTTGTGGTCATTAGTCTAGTAAACACCTATGAACCTGTGGAGTCCAAGTGTAACAAGACCACACAAACTACTTACAACCTTATCCTGCTCCCATCCCAACCCAACTCATCCCAATTTCAGCCCATGTCCAACCCTCCAAACTCAAACCCCAGCACTACCCCCCAATTTAAGTTAAAAAAATGTGGACAGACACTATCAAAAATGCATCAAACTGAAGCCCAAACACTGCCACCTGATAACTTACCAGCTTAATACCTTAACCCAGCTGCTGCCAGTGTTAGCTACTCTGTGTCCATCCTCATTAACAGATCCATAACAGAAAACTACTTCCCCACCTTATGGAAAGCCTCCTTCATTATTCCATTACACAAAGGTGGTACACATTCACTGAAATGTCAAACTACTGCACCACAACAATCCTACCACCACTATCCAAAATACTTGAAAATGTCTCCATCAACAACTCATTACCTTTCAACTCAAAACAATTACGCTCTCCTACTAAATAAGGCTTCTGACCTCACAGCAGCACAGGAACAGCCCTACTTCACTTTCTCAGTACTGTTAAATCAAAGCAGAAATTCAGGTCTACTTTTCTCCAACCCCTTCCTTGACATATCAAAAGTTTTTGACACAGTCTCGCACCAACTGCTACCAGCCTCACCCCCTCCACATTTATATGGTTTACTAGTTACCCAACAATCACACCCTTTCTGTGAAATGGGAGGACTCCACTCCATGTTACTACACATCACAACAGGTGAACCCCAAGCCTGTACACCTGAGCCAGTACTTTTAACATCTTCATAAATGACAAGCAGAAAAAATCCAAACTTGTCACCATCATTCAATATGCAGACAACTGTACCCTGGTCAGCCTCTAGCCTTTCAACCCTCAAAGACATCACACAGGAAGCTTTCTCTTCTCATTAAAATTGGTTAAATTAATCGCAATGGCTCCAAAACCCAGAGAAAACCAAACTTCCCTTATTCATTTCCAGAACTCGTATTCAGAATACTGCTTATCTGAATAATCTCTCCTCCAAGAACATACACAAACAGAAAATGTAAAAGACACAAGTAAATAGCAATTATTACTGAAATTTGACCTTCACATTAGCTCCAATATAAAAAAGTCACAGTAAACTAGGCTCACTATATAGAAAAAAACACATTGACTAAAGAAATAAAACAGCTGCCCTCTCCATCCTCCACCCTACCACTACCCTCTTATATGCCCCTACAATATTTAGCAATCTCAACTCCTCTACTAAATAAATTAGAAAGTTGCTATAATAAAATCAGTAAATTTGCATGTAGCCTCTCTAACCACTTCCACCACTGCACAGCCCTGGACACTAAACAGGCTTCAACTCTATCACTGCATCTTTTACCTGACTTGTCACTGCCCACAAGATATTACACCACCCCTCAATACCCACTTCACTAGACAAAATCTCATTCACTGGCATGTGACAAACATGCCTCTATGCTCCTCAGAACTTAAACTTAGCATACCCAAAAAATAAAAAAAACCTGACTGCGTGACTCACTTTTCTCTGTCAGCACCTAAAAAGCTTGAAACAATCAAGTCACATCAGATTCCTGAGTAATCTACACACTCTACAACACTTCAAAACTGCTTGAAAAGATCACCTGAAAAGAAAAAATATGCAAATGCACATTACCCACAGGCTGATATCTCTCAATCTTCCCTCATTTTTCAACAAATGTTTCCCTGTACCATTACTGGAGCTTTTCTCTCCAGGCCTCTGCTGACACTGTGAATGTTGTCCCAGTTAAACTTTCATGGTAAACAAAAGCAAATAAATATGGCATTGGACGCCAGTACAAAACAAATTGTTCAATAATTCTGAAGACTGAACATTACTGATGACTGAAAAGAAAGGTGAAACAAAAATTAGTATCTCAGTATGACAAGGAATTAAGGAAATTGAAACATCTACCAACTTCAGATAACCTTGTGGTAAACAAGGACCCTGCTTTATTTCTTGAGGAGCATGGAAAAGAGCAATGGAAGAGAAAACAAATTGGGCTCTGTGGGAATATAACAAAACAAATGAAAAATGCATTAAATAAGCACAATAATGAGCTGATGCAGTTAAGGAGGGAAATCAGTTTAAAAAGATCAACTGGCTGAACAAAAATTGCCACACGAGGAATTAAAAATGAAACAAGATGAACCTGAGGACCAATCCAGGAGGGAAACATGAGATTTTCAACAATTTCTGAAAAGCATAAAAAGGATTATTGCAAAGGTTTTATAGTTTAGGCTATAATCACATGGACAGAATACCTGCACCTGACATGTATAGCGCAATCACACAGTTTGTATTCCCAAGGCCAGTATGGTTCTAAAGAAGTGGGATTTCTGTTATAGGAAGGATATAAACTAGCAATGGGCAAGAAAAAACCCACAGACTATTATAGAAGGAAATAAGCTGAGGGATAAAGACAGGTGGATAGATAAAAAGTCCAGAATGGCTAATGTCTATTATGTTAATATAGTTTGATTACTTTTATATGAATGTAAATTTGCCTGCGTCAGAAGTGATATTTCAATAAAGGTGTTTGAAAAAAAAAAAGAACGGGCTCTTGTGAATAGAATTTTACATTTTAATGTCACAAGAATTTGCCACTAAGCTAATTGTTAAACCTAACAGAGTTTATGGCAGTATGTAAAATCTGAAGTTTTATTTGTGCTGCTGAATAAAAGTAATATTTGGTTTTAAAAAAAAAAGTGGGAAAGGAAAACCTTTTAAATAAAAAGTTGGAGAGAATGAGGTGGTGGGGCAGGAAGACAAAAACATTTGAAATTGCTAATTTAATGTAGGAACTGTGAAAACTGATAAAAAATCATATCTTATAACTGAAAATAGAGATTTGTAAGTCATAGCACCAGAGATGACTGTGCTCCATAACATTTTGCATCTAGAGTAGCTGCCACCTTTTGCTCTACCCTAGCTATTCTTCTACACAAAACTATACTTTTTATCCCATATCTGACAATCACACAAGAGGCGAGATCTAGCTGTTGTTTGAAGAAAGTGGCAATGCAATCTTGAGATGAGCAGTGCATTATGGGAAGGGGAGGAGTGTGAAATGTTGCTAAAGAGAGCACACCTGCAATAACCACTCCAAACTATTACAATATGCAGATAGGATAGCTTCAATACACACATTTTCAAGATCCAAATAAAACTATAAAAAGGACATTTTTTCACGTCACACTTCCACAAATTTTTACTTGCATGCCAACTGTCAATTATTTACCTGTATCCAACTGCATTTCCAAGCCATGTGCATTTCATACATCTTTAGAAAAATGCAGATTCTTCAGACTTCCATATAGTATGGTACTTTATCAGCACATGAAGTGATTCACAAAGCTGATAAAGCTACGTACATTTCCTATATCTTTAGAAAAAATGTAAATTCCTCAAAAATGTGGTACTTTATCAGCATCAAAATGTTCACAGAGCTGGAGCATAAATAAAAGGAGGACTTATTGTTTTTAAAACTTCTAATCAAAATCAGCTGCAAGCAATGGGCAGAGATCACACTGACGAAGTTCTATCCCAGTCAACAAATATCTATGCATGCAAAGGGGAAAAGCTGGCTGTCTGTGTATATAATACTGTACTACTCGTGATTTCTAGCTGTGCTTTTACAGGAACTCAAACTCTTTCGCTATTCCTGTCTTGTAATTCAGTTTCTACAGACTTGGTATGGTGTACACAAGTCTGTGAATAACAGTAGTACTTTTATTCACACCATGTTTCTCATTTGAATATGCACTGTAAACTTGCATTTTAGTTTACAGTAAAATATTGTTTATGAAGCATTATACCTCTGTTCGCTGAAATGCACAGCTGGGCTTTTCCTTCATGTTCTAATGCAGTAATATTTATAGAGAACTCTAATTTACCTTTAGCTACGAGTATGTGCATCTGTGATACATAAAAGCCATGACAGCCTACTTCAGTCCCCCACCCTACCCCCCTTGCCTTGAAAACTCTGCAGGTGTGACTGCCTGCAGGGGCTACTCCAGGAGTCAGATGCAACTTGTAAGACAGCATTGCCCTACATGGTGTAGGCTGTCTTAGACTAACAGACTTAATTGTATGTCCTAGCAAGTGAAATATGTACAGCAATCTCATGCTGACATATGAACATTTATCAAGTAAATAGAAAACAAATAAACCACATATCTGGATTTTCCTTCTTCTACATAGTAAAATTATATGAAAATTGCCCATACCCATACAAGTATGTTTAGTGAGAATAAAATATCATTCAAGTATCATTACCATTAAGAAGAATGAAAATGCAAATTATGCAACTGTAATATGTAAAAGGACTGCCATATTTTAATCATTTGGCAAGAATTTGACTCCATTGTCCTCCTCCACTATCCCTCATCCTTTCCTGATTTCACTAGCAGAACTTCAATTTGGCTTTGAGGTACTTATCTTACAAAATGAGGCATGATCATGTCAAGATCACTGGTATCCTTAAAGCAAAACTGATTCACTTCAGCATCTTCAAAGAATATAAATTCTTTATTCTTTGAGAATATGGGCCACTGACTGAATGCCTCATCTACAATGACATTGTGGACAAAAGTGTTGTAGATCAGATAGCATATCGCTGACAGCATTTAGAGACAGTACTGCATTGTATATGCATATTTCTTTTCCATAATGTATTTACTATCAAAAACAGTAAAACATGAGCCATATCTTTTAGTTTGACACTGTGATGTTAAACTGTTTTGACAATTTCCAACACTTTGTGATAGATAACTTGCTGGTTGCTTTTACTTGCTACCCAGTTTGGTCTGAAAGGAAAAAAAAACTAAGCTCATACAGTCCATATAACATCTAACAACAATCTCTCAAATTTTATTCAGGTTTATCAGAGACTTACCAGTATCTAGATCCAGGGTTTTATTGGTGGAATTAACTATGGCATTGACGTCTTCCTGTGTAATGTCACCCTTTTTGAGAGTCACTGTCACACCCAATACCTCAAGTGTCGGCTCTGTTGAAAAGCTTGCAGCAGCTGCTAAGAAAGTATATCAAACTGTGTCAAACTGAATTACAGAATCAAATATCTATTAAGAATAAAATATAATTCAAAATGCCTGAAGATACCTTTTGGTGATGCACAATGTTTTAGGTAAAATTTCTGCAGAAGTGAGTACTTTGGCTGCTTCTTTGTAACTTTAGAGTGCTGCTTCAAAAAAAAACAAAAGACATGCAAGCGTAAGTGAAGTACCTTAAAGTTGGGCAAGTTTGATAATACCTTAAAATGCATAAATTAATATAGGATTCCTACACATTTTGATGTGTTTGATAACCTAGTTCAACTGTGTGGTTTTATACTGTATTTTCAATCTTACTTCTAAAGTTCAAGACGGCATAACAAGATTGTAATATAAAACTTATTCCTGAAATTCTGTAATATCACCTGTTATCCTATATTTTCGAACTATATCAGAATGTATTGCTAAATATCCCCTCAGTGTTCTCTCTCTTTACACTCAGTCACTATCTTCCTTCATCGGGCACAGCCTGTGGTCAACTACACCTGACCTCACTATTCCAGGAGCTCTGTCATAAGACCCAATACCTACATGTCACGGAGACTTTTGTCATTGTTTCATGTAAGCATATTTATCATGAAGAACCTTGCTGAGTATTAACTTTGATCAGATAAATACATGCTTGCTCTGTGATTGAAAGGCTCTGTGAAATAGTAGGACTCCTTACTAAGCTGGCCACTGTCCCCTTTTGCTTGACCAGTAGGCTATACTACATATGCCTGGTATAGCAAATGACAGTAAACCTGTTTTACTTCCTGACACTTTGTAAATTGCTTTGTTCTGGCTATAAAGTGATTGCTCTCAGTTATAAATTGACCTGAGGGTGGGAAGATAACTCCGTCCCACATACTTCAGAGTTGGGGTTTGGCTGCTGTTGGGTTACAGGTGATCTAATGTGTATAAAAAATAAAACTGCTGAACTACATTGTCTGGATTACCCAACAAAAGCCTGATGTTCTCGCTGTAACTTAAACGCAGCATAAATGACTCCAAAGTTGTACTTCCTGGCTATATTATTATCTGTAATGACCATATAAAGAGGAAGGGTGGTGGTCTTGCTTTAATATTTCCCAGTACCTACCACATTTCCCCTTACAGCAAACCATAGCCAAAATTCAGTTCAGCAGAGGTTCTTACTGCTTTACTTAAAATAAACAATCATAAACAAGTATGCATTACTGTGTCCTTCATATCCTGCAGATATACTGGAAGTTATTCTATATTGGATATCCATAACATTTCCACAAGAAAAATTATTACTAGATGAGTCAACTGGATGGACATTAACGACCCTACATCTAGCATGAATTCATATGGTTTAATAGCCCCACACAGTATGGCAAGACATCAAATTCTCTAGTAGAATGGATCTTAGCCTCAGACCCTAGCAAATACTGCAACACAAGTACGTCAGACTCTCTCAGTGATCATCTCCCAATCTATGGGGATATCTCACACATCCAGTTCAACAGCATATTTATAAAACATGTAACCTTTCCATGTTGACCCAAGAAATGTTCAACACTATCATCTAATAACGGGGAACTTCCTAAAAATTCTCCCCTTAGAAAATGATAAAATTGAATTCAATACAACTTTTCTTAATATCCTAAATACCCTTGCACCGTCTAGAAGGAAGAAATTAAAATCAAATAATGCAATCTGGCTATAATGCAGGATAGAGAAAAAGCATAGAAAGAATAGCAAAAATATAAAACACCTCAATATCTTGAAAACTTCAGAATGGTTCATAATCATACTAAAAAAGCAAGTAGTCGAAGACAAAAATATATAATTTTCAGAATAATACTAAACACAACCCTAAAAAATTTTGGACCTCCATTAAAGATATCTTACATCCTGGACAAAAAATCAACCCAAACCATCTTGCAATAATTCATCACTCACAGGTTCATTGATTACTACTAGGCTAACTCCCTTTGAGGGCCATTTTAAGCCTAGCTAATTACCTCATGTGAGAAACAAGCCCTGTACCTTGTATCCGTAAGGTAAACACCTTAATAATTATGCCAACCTTGCACCCTGAAACTGCAATAACAGTTCAACTCTTATTTTGTAGATAGTAAAGCATCTCTAACCAAGGATTCCTCAGCATCTAATCCCAACTCTGCCCAAAAGCCACATATCACCACATCCACTTTCACCTTCAAACCTGTGCCCAAATCCTATATAAAACTACTCTTCAACAAACTTAAACATTGCTGTTCCTCAGCTGATGACCTGCCAAGTGAGTACCTAACAATAACAGCCAATGGCACTACTTATTCTGCCTCAATCCTTGTAAATAAGTAAAGTCCAGGAATCCCATGTTCCCTCTCCCTGGAAAAAGTTGCACATTATCCCTATGCACAACGGAGGAAATTCAACAGACATTAATAACTTTAGACCTATAGCTATCTTATCTCCCCCCACCAAAATACTTGAAAAATGCATGAAAAAACAATTGCTAGACCATTTCCTGCAGGAAGAACTCAGATCCCCTACACAGCATGGCTTCTATCCTTCCCATAGCACTAGCACTGTCCTTCTAACCTATATAGATACGGTCAATAAAGGTACAGATAATAGCAAACTACTCCCTTACTTCTAGACTAGTCTAAAGCCTTTAACACACTAACAGCAAATTTCTGCTTCAAATGCCCTCACTTGCTCTCTCAGCCCACCCTTCTGTGTATAAAAATCTATCTGTTCAATAGGCATCAGCAAGTAAAATAGCACTGTACACTCTCCTTCCCTCCCAGTCACCACTGATGTACCACAAGGGTCTATCCTTGGTCCTCTCCTCTAGCTTTTTCACCAACACTCTCTACATCTACATAACAGGCCACCCTAATACACTGCACAGATGATTCCACTCTCATTTGCACATCTGACAATATTTTACACCTCCAAAAAGTTACTCGGGAAGCATTAGCAGCCACGAAAACAAGTCGCATCCAATGCTCAACCCAAAAAAAGACCACACTACTACTTTCTTCCCTAAATCAGTCTAATGAAAAAACAAAATTTACAGTCCTCTCTCTTGATAATACAACCATTGAAGTCACTTGTCACAGCAAACTATTAGAGGTGACAGTAGACAATAATTTTACATTTGACCTGCATATACAAAATTGCATAAGAAAAACTCATAAAAAACTAGGGCTGTTTTACTGAGCCAAAAACTTTCTCACAGACTCAAATAAAACTACACTTGCCACTACTTATCTCTTCCCCATCCTTCTTTATGGTGCTCCCATCCTTACTAACCTCCAGGCTTCATGAAAACTGAAACTTGAACAATGCTATAATAAAGTTGCTAAATTTGCAGCACATACCCCTTTCAGAACCCACCATTATACAGTACTGAAAAGCCTAAATTGGTTAGAACTCCCACATCAACTGACATATATATACAACTTCCCACCTATAAAATTAATCACATCACCTAACATATACATAACTTCTTACCACCTCTAAAAACTGTCCAGCATCCATCTGCCTCTGTAGCACTAAACATTCTACACAACTGTGTTCCCAGTCAGTCACTATGATCCAATGACCAAAAAACTCCTGTCTGCCTACAAAGCTAGCAAATCTGCTGGGCATTGCCTATACTCATACTACAACATTGCTAAAGCCTAGAACTCCTTACCTATATCCATCAGGCCCAGTACCCACCCTCTTATCTTTCAAAACCACTCTGAAAAACTTCTTAGCTAAAATCTGGCTCTGTTCTTGCTCAAAATCATAAGCTGTATCCCTAAATGTGAACAAATTCCTTTTCATTTCCTATACCTCCTTGATCTCCCTTCTTCACTTCCTTTTCATTTCCTATACCTCCTTGATCTCCCTTCTTCACTTCCTTTTCATTTCCTATACCTCCTTGATCTCCCTTCTTCACTTCCTGCTAACTTTCTTCTCTGACTTTCTTTCTAAATATACCATAAGACTGGTTTTTCCCTCAATTCATATTGCAATGTCTATTTGTGTTAGGCTAACTTACCTTTGATTTCTCTACAAACAGTCTAAAATTTCTCTAAATATTAAAACATGGTCACATATATTGTATCAATTCTTAACCAATGTTTTTATATTATCTCTAATTTGTTATACTTAAACTCACTTTGCTTTATTTTTGAAGAATGTAAAATTATTGTTATTAAATGTTTTGTAATAATTTGGAGTTTTTCTCCCCAGGCCTCCACTGAAAGTGGGCTTCTACCCAGTCGGACTTTCCTGGTAATCAAATGTCAATAAATAAATAAATTATTCATAAGTGGGTATTGCAAATTGTCAGTCAGTACCATATGATGCTGCGGTAGCGTTGTCGCCTCACAGTTAGACGTTGCTCATTCGATTCTCAGAGCGTCTTCTGTGTGGCGACATGCGTGAACGGGCGTTCCTTCATTGAAGGTTGTGCGTTAGGCCCGGGCAAGCCAGCACATAAAACTCTACTGCCAATCATTAGCGGACCGGAGTTTCCGCTGTGGCGACCCTTAACCGGGAAAAGCCGAAAGACACAGACAAACCATATTGACCCACAAGATTCATTAGCGTGATATTCCGGTCCTTTGTTGGCAGTATTTAGTGACCAATATTTATAATCTGTATAACTTCCTCTTTATGTCCTACTAATTTTGCAACCAATTTTGCATTTAGGCATTTTTTTTAATTTTATTTGTTCTGTTTAGCCCCCCGCCTCACACACAGGCCTTATCATGCATATTTAAACCTGTTGATTATTTTTTTCCATTTTAGATTACAACAGCAAATACTAAAATGTAAAAAAAAAAACAAGTTCATAATCTTTGCATAAGTAAATGCAAATGAGGATTATAGGTATGATTTACTTTTCTACTAGCTCTCTCACCGGAGTAGGACTTTTGTTTTAAAATTCATTTAAATCAAAAGTAGTCAGTAGGAAAGACATAATACATGACCTGAAATGCAGTTCAGGTTTTTAACAGAAATTCATTAAATCTGTCTGCTGCAAATTTGCCTTTAACAACCCAACTTTTTCTCACTGACTTTTCCTTATGGACACCCATGACTAGATGCAAGTAATTATGCTGGATTTGTCCGTGGCTGGGGTGAATTACAATGGCAAAGCCCAACTTTAAACCAGCATTACCAACACCCAGTCACACACTTACTACACAATGTCATTTTTTTCAAATTGCTTTTGTTTCATCTCTGAATGTCTTCCCATCAGTAGTGTTTTTGCTCTTACACCATTTTGGTGGCTAAATTTATTTTCTGTGCTTACCAAAGGGGAAGCATTGCTATTGCTGTTGGTTTTAACAGATACAGCAACCTAAACTTATCCCTGTAACAAATACTGGATTTATAATTTGCAGTCTAATTACTTTGTCGATGTAGTGTGTAAACGGAGTTCAAATTAAGTGTTTAACAGGCTACAGCCATCACTTGCACACAGGTTCATAGGTGTGTACTAGGCTAATGGCCCTGGAGCCTTTACAAGCCCAGCCCATAGGATTAATCTGGCATCATGCCACCCAACCTTAGTTCCCAGTGCCTCTATCGAGTAGAGCCACTGGAGTGATCACAGAGATGAATTTTCCATTTCCCATCCACTCAAGATTTCTCTTGAAGAGGGCCAGTGAGGTGGTCTGTTTGACATGTATGGGAATGGCAGACAAATGTAAATGCATACCAATTTAGTAACTATAGTAACTTGCCACAAATGTCTACCACATTTTCCTTTAGCGCTCCCATTTTTACAAGTCTTAATTTTATTCCTACATGCCCACCTCAGTACTGTACATATTATGCATTTGCTAACCAGGCAAGTCCACTGGACTTAAGTGTCCATTTACATTAGTAACCCAGGAGCAGTGTCTGATCAACTGACTTGCTCAAAGTCACACAGTGGGCAAAAGGAGGTGGAAGGAATCAAACCCTGTACCCTAGACCACAGTAAACAGCTCATTAACAGTTCAGAGCCTTAATCAACCCAAACTGCCCCTTTCTTCCCATTCTAAATGCATTAAAATGAAATATGTAATGAAATGTAATCTGCATTGCTTCCTATTGCAATCCACAGTTGCCTTGTTTTGCAGCTTAGGATGGTTCTGAAAAAGCTCTGTTAAGATAGATGACAGACCTTTGTCAATAAATTCATTAAAGGTAATAAAGATCAATAAAGCCAATTAGGCTACTTGGTCTCCTTCACTGTATTTCACTTACTATAACTGATAGTGAATTGGTTAAAATGATACAAGAAAAAAAAAAAAAAGAGCAGTGGAAAAGAAAAACTGCTAGTCATGGAGAGTACTGCACCTTACAAAATTATGCAGGGGAAGATGGCAAGGGAGATAAGGGCAGAATCACATGCCATCAAGTCCTCAGCTTGTATTATCAAAATTCCATTTTCTAGAAACTGAATTAATAAAAATACCTCCTGATGCACATGCAGGGATTTAGTGGAAGTGAATACGAATATAAGCACTAGGTTTGACCCATCAGCTTTTATCTCCATTATTCCCAGAACAAGTGTTTCTGTATTGCCCACCTACCTCTGAGTTTTACTAATGACTGCACTACGTGCCAGCATACGTCATCTTTTGGGTAATACTGTCAGTTACACAACGTCACAGCTGCTCACCAGCTGTAGGTATACTAAAACAGCTATGTGAGCATCTTTTGGCAATTAAGAGTATTCATAAAGCCCTGATACATTTTAAAAGGTAGAGGTGTTTACTAGGCTAATGGCCACAAGGGCATTTTTAAGCCTAGCCATGCATCCCAAATCTCTGCCAAGTTCTGATTCCCTTGATAAGTGTAAGCATGGGCCTGGGAGATTAATCATTTACACTTATCAAGGGTATCAGAACTTGGCAGAGATTTGGGATGCATGGCTAGGCTTAAAAAGGCCTTTGTGGTCGTTAGCCTAGTAAACACCTATGAAGATTTTAAAAGTGCATCAGGGCTACATAGCATTTCCCCACACTGGGATCTATGTGATACTAGTTCACAAGCTTCTGTGAAAGAGGTTCTCAGCAGGAGTGCAGTACAGACATCTGAAGCTCTACCTGTTAAAACATATGATGCAGAGTGATAACATTTTACTCATTTTTGACCATGTTAAATATAAAAAACAGTGCCCACAAAGCCAAAACCTGTAAATCCACAAAGGGTTTATTTTTTTATTATTTTTTTTTTCAATTAAAGTTGAGTGCTTTGATTATTCGTTTCGTAGTGGTTATCTTCCTTCCTGGTGCTTTTGCTTTATGGATTTACCATGTTAAATATCTCCACCTCCTCAGATTTCACAAGGGTTGTATTGCTGAACTTAACAGATACTAAGCAGTGTGGAACTTGGACTGTGCTGGTATAAAAGTATTTAACAGCACTACTGGAATATATAGGGTATCATACATATTGTAATACTGTATTCTGTATGTTAGGGCAAACAGTACAAATTAAAAAAAAGTTTTCAAATGCAGGTGCAGGACGCACTACATTGTATGACAGCATGCTGTACAATATTGTACCAGTGTAGATTTATAAAGTGATAAAATATATCAAAATTGTTAGCACACTGAGCCCCACTACAGCTGAACGCTCCATATTGTCTTCATTAACATGTGATACAGTTCAGTGTTCCAGCACAACAGCACATACACGATTATCAGGTGAAAAAAAAATCTGATATACTTAATATCAAGCAAATAAAATCAATTGCTGTAGTACACAAATGACTAACAAACCACAACTGTAAGAGCGGCACATTAGTTGTTTGACAAGATTCCACTGAAAGCAAATATCCCATCAGTTTGTTCCATACAAAGTGAAAAGAACTTTATCAAATAATGCAAAACTATTATTTTATTTAGGACAATGTTAAAAGTATACCAACGGGAGCTGATCATAACATGTAACAATTAAAACAGATCCTGTTTTGCAGCTAGTGTCTTACTGAATGAAATGTAAATAAACAAGTTATGCTGCATGTGACACCCATATGATACAGTTAATATCAGTTATCCAGTATTAAATGCTGCTGATGAAGGGGTTTTACTTCCCGTATTCTGGCTCCACTCCTCTTACATAATTAGATCAGCTTCCAAGGCAGTATGTTTACAGTGCTTAGAGATATTTGTGTTGCTTTACTCATGGGGCATGTAGCAAGTTGCTCTTTTACTTTGAAGGTAAAGAAAGTCTGCATATCTCAATCACATTTTTGCAAGAAGGTTCAACTCACAATACACCATGTGTGTGTGTTTTTTAGGGGAGGGTGCGGGGTTTAGCACTCCATCCCCCTACTAACAACCACTCCATACAGGAATCCCATATCCCAAACCTCTGGAAAGTCTCATATATCATTCCTCTTCATAAAGGTGGGAACTGTTATGATTTTTGAAACTACCGACCCATTGCCATTCTATACCCCCTATCTAAACTTCTAGAGAAGTGTATCCACTTCAAGTTATTAAATTCCTGAACACACATCAACTCCTGTTCACCACACAACATGGCTTCTGCCCACATCATAGCACAACCACTGCTCTTCTCTCTTTCACTAATCTAGTTAACCAACACAGGAACAATAACTTTACATCTGCCATTTTTTTGAATCTCTCCAAAGCATTTGACATGGTCTCACACACCATTCTGCTAGATTCTCTAGCCTCACTATCTTTTGCCTCATCTACTATTGCCTGGTTTAAAAACTACCTGACAGGCAACAATCTGTCCAATGGCAAGGTGTACCGTCCCCTAAACTTCCTACCACCATAGGTGTCCCACAAGGCTCAATACTGGGCCCACTTCTTTTTTCTGTCTTTACTAATAATCTACATAGATCAAGCCAGCATGCTACACTTATTCAATATGCAGATGATTCGACTTTAATCTAAACAGCCCCATCTCCAGCCATTCTGCAACAACTCACCCAGGAAACCTTTAACTCTGTAGAAAAATGGATTTATGATATCCAACTCGCCCTAAACCCCAATAAGACTAAATTACTACCATTTATCCCTAACAAATCAAAAATTGCTCCCCTCTCTTTCACCATCACCTCTAAAAATGGCACTACCATTTCCCCTTCTGACCATACCAAACTGCTCGGCATTGAAATAGATAATCTTCACTTCAATGTCCACACTTCACAAACCATTAAAAAAGGTTCACAAAAAACGGGCACATTATATAGGCTCAAAAATTTTCTTTCAGACTAAGCAAGAGTCAACCTAGCTCAGACTCGCCTCTTGTCCACACTAATGTATGCAGCACAAATTTTCACCAACATGCTATCCTCCAAAAAAAGGAAACCAATCTGGTGGTCCCCTGCCATAATCTACAACAAAGGGAAGAAACTGTTGAAAAAGAGAGTAAAATCCTATGAGTGGAGGAGCTCCCTTGGTCAGCTTCAGTAAGAAGCTGAGATCCCTTATAAGATCCTCCAAAGCTAGCTACGAAAACAAAATCGCCACTGATCCTAAGGGCAAAGACAAAACATTCTATAGCCATGTCAAGAATCTCAATGGCAATACCCAGATCTGCTCTGAATTACAGTAATCACATCTATGCAGGTAAAAGCTGCACTCTCTAAAACCAGAAACACAGCATCCATGGGACCGGACAACATCCCAGGCTGCGTTTTACACGAACTTCAGAACGAATTGGCTCCCCACCCAAGTACCATGTTCAATCATAGTCTCATGTCAGGCTTTGTGCCCACTGAATGGCACACCAACAGTTATCCCACTCCACAAAGGGGGAGCCACCACTGATCCTGGGAACTATCGCGCTTTTAGCCTGACGAGCCTGGTCTGCAAGGCCATGGAATGTATCATCATGGAACTCAAAGACACTGGTAACCTCCAAACTCCGGACCCCACCCAGTTCAGGTTTGTGAAAGGCAGATCATGCCTTCTGAACCCGATCGACTTTTTTTAGACAGTCACCAAATCCGTAGACAAGGGTAAGGTGGTTCACACAGCCTATCTTGACCTCGCCAAGGCTTTCGACACCATCCCCCATTCTGGAATTACAGCTAAACTCACTAAACTAGGTATAAATCTCTATGTCACAAGATGGGTTGCCAACTGGCTCACTGACAGAACCCACACTGTAAAAGTTGCAGACTCCAAATCTGACTTCAAACCCGTGGCAAGTGGAGTACCACAGGTTTCAGTCCTGGGACCTCTCCTGTTTGGCATCTACTTCTCTGAAGTACAGACTAACACAGAAGGCCTCTGGCAAATGATGTTCACAGATGACTGCAAACTAGGAGCCATAGTTGAGTCCCCAAATGATGTGGGCATCCTAGAGAAGGGCCTCACTGAGACAGATACCTGGTATCAGAGGCATGGCCTCAAGCTCAACGCCAAAAAGTGCATTGTCATCCCCTTTGGTAAAAACTCTGTACCCATGAACTACCACAAAAAGCAGTCTACTTAACACCAAATGTGTGATGAGACCTTGGGACTCAAGTGGACAGTAGTCTCTCCTTTGATAATCACATTGCCACAGTAGTCAGGAAATCCTTCTACATGGCACACCATCACAAAAGGTTCTCATCCAGGAAAAAAAAGAGGTCATTGTTCCCCTCTACTCGGCACTCATTAGACCCATTATAGAGTACAATGCCCTTTTTGGAATGTACCTCAAGATATATGCAGCAGCTGAAAAGACCATAGAAGTACCTCACAAAGAGGATTACTGGCCCCAAACAGA
Source organism: Protopterus annectens (assembly GCF_019279795.1). Classification (NCBI taxonomy): domain Eukaryota; kingdom Metazoa; phylum Chordata; order Ceratodontiformes; family Protopteridae; genus Protopterus; species Protopterus annectens. Next base: position 1,319,604,888 of record NC_056737.1, on the reverse strand, counting down.
TGCCCTACACTGACCGTCTCAAAAAACTCCAGCTTTTATCTGTAGCATATTGCCTACTCCGAGGAGATCTCTACCGAACATAAAAAGCTATGTTAAACCCAGAACTGTTGGACATGCTACACCTTAAGAAATCCCAATCCCTCCAAGCTACATGCTCTAGGGACCTAAAACCATGTCACCACAATAAACAGGACATGCTGGAGGGATAGATTCCTGTCCCAAAGATTTCTTATACTCTGGAACAAGCTACCCATCTATGTCAAGCAAAGTTTCTCATTAGCACTCTTCAAGAAAAATATATATGAGTGGATGGGAAATAGGAAATACACCCTGGGGATCACTTCTGTGGCTCTAATCGACAGGGGCACAGGAAATTAACTTTCTTGGATGGTGTGAGCCACGGAACCTTGTTGGCTAGGCCCACTTAGGCCCTTGGGCCGATATAGCCTAGTATCTACCTATGAATCTATGAACATCAGAAAAATGGATCCAGACAAACTAGAATCATGTTACAATAAGATCGCCAAGTTTGCTAAACACACCACCTTCAGAACACATCACTGTGTTGGTCTAAGGGACCTAAATTGGCTAGAACTATCTCTTACCACCAGCTAGTCCTGGTCTACAACATTCTTAAATACCCTGATAAAACCCCATCCCTAACCCAACTACTTACCCACTACTCAGCAAATTGCCCTCTCCGACTGAGTGACAAATCTCTCCTCTGTATCACTAGAGAAAACAATACTGAAGGAAAAGCGCTATATTCCCACACCATTACTAGAAACTGGAATTGCCTTCCACCTTCGCTGACCACTGCCTCCACCACCTCACACTTCAAAAACTCCCTCACATCACATCTGATGAATACCTGGCTATGTCCTTGTATTAAACTTAAGCTTTCCTGCCTTTTCCTCCTGATCCATTCACCAATACCAAGTTAGTCACTGTAATCGTCTATGGGACAAACCCTAACAGCCACCATTCACCAGTATCAGTCACTGTAATTCAAACTCTAACAGCCATTAACCGAGCCTGTAAGTAGCTCGTAATCCCTACCGTTTGTAACTTCGCTGACTGCTGAAAACGGTCTTGCCTGCTTGCATTTTTAATGTGAATATCTGATTTTTTTTTGTTGCACTACTCTGTATAAAAATATTTCTCTCGTTTAACTTGTACCACTCTGCATAAAAATATTTTTCTTTTGCTTAATGTGGTGCTTTTCTCCCTGGGCGTCCACTGTAAATGGACCTAGTCCAATCGGTATTTCCCTGTTAACAAATGTAAAATAAATAAATAAAATAAAACTCCAAAATTATACAGATGCAGCTAATGGGTTTTGTTGGTTTCACTTAAATTAAGCACTCCTCTTTCTCAAAGGTGCTGGTCATTAGTAGCAGTCACATATAATAGTCTGCAGACTGGTAGGTTTATAAGTCCAGCAAATTGCCCAAATTTACAAATTCCCTCCAGCCTCAAGGAAGCTAACAGAGCTAAGACTGGGGGAAGAATTTGAGGATGCCCACCCAATTATCCAAGTTTACCTTGAAGGTTGTAAGGTTGCTACACTGCTTGACAGGTTGTAAACGTTTGTTAGAGAGGTAGAAGATACATTGGGCTAAGAATCTATCATGCCAACATGTCTTATTTATCTGTTAATAAAGATTTATCTACTTTAATTGGGTACCTGAGGAACCTTTTGTTCTGAAAAAGAATAGGAAGTCAAGGAGGTTTGAATCTTTCCTGGATCAAAAGGCTAGACACAGATCCCCATGGAGGAGTCTATAAAAAAAATAGTACAAAGAAAGAGAGAGAGAGAGAGACAGCTGCCAGACCCTCCTGATAACTACAATTTTTGAGACCACTGATCTTTAAATTTTCAATATCTTTTATGATGCCTTCGAAAGTTAGATAAGTCAGACAAGTTTTCCAAACTACTGCACAGACGTGATGGTCAAAAGATAAGGAACTATTAACACGAGTAATGAGATCCCTCATGACAATGTCTTCTACTTGGAGAGGTGCAATACTTGTATAGTATGGGGAAAAGACTGTTTAACAAAATGTGCTAGACTACATTTTTTCACATTTTAGACCGCCATCTTTTCATCAGTTCATGACCAGATCTAACCCATCTTGGAGGAACAGTGAATCAGTGCAGGACTGAATAATAATACCCAATTTACAGTTATCTGCATACCTACATACCCATAGGTCAGAAATGTTGGCGTGAAGGTTTGAGAAATATATTCTTAAATCTTATCATATGGATTCTGTCAGATAGTTAGCTACCCACTACACAAAATAAATACTTTTATTTAGAAGCTGAAGCCTTTGGCATTTATGTCAGTGTCTTATAGGCTTTTGAAACGAGATCTCCATCTTATTTAATGCTCCATTACAGGCCCAATTATCCTGCACTTCCTGTTTCTCCACAAGTGCAGTATCTCCATTAATACTAGAACCGGGGACCTAAACTGCCAACAGATAAATAAAACACATTGGATAGGCTAGGTTTAAATCACAGCACCTCCTAAACCTCTATAATAAACTTTTCCTACATGTTAAGCAGTGTGACTTACTTTGTTTAAATATAAACTAGAAGACTGGATGGGAATTCACAAATTTACTTTGATATTGATTGGTATGGCCCATCTGGAGAAACAAGTTACAGCCTGAGGGAATGTACTGTCAAGATATGAATGGTCATGGTGGACAGTAGCCTTGGAACATCTATAAATCTATTTACAATCCTGTCAGTACTGCCTGCAAGGGGAATAGTGTTGTAGGCTTCGGTCAGGTCCAGATACTCTGTATGATAATGTATTGCATAACCAGTACACACTGCTTAGTTGCCTTTCAAAGAAATTAATGTAGGTAGAGAGGCAGGATCTTCCTTTACCACAATGGTGATGGTCAAGGGATAAAAGATCTTCTATGACCAGATTAATGCTGTCTGAAATAATACATTCCAAAGCATTTTATTTTACACTTGTTTAGGGAGGGTAGTACACTAATCACAACTGACCATTTGCAGGTATTGCCCAAGTGAAATAATTCAAAGAAAAAAAAGTGGAGGGGCAGTAAGACATACATATCAAAATACAGAACAGAAAGTAACACTATATACCAAACTGTACCGTAGTCATTAACAGATGTAGTATGATTTTCCAGGTCCACATCATGGCAGAAATGCTTTGGAGATAATGCAAGTAATGTGGCTAGAGAGACTAATGAGCCTGCAGTTACCAGGGGCAGGCATTAGGTCACCCATGTAATAGCATTACAATAGCTGTTTTTCCTGGCTTCAGGAATGCAACTAGTGGAGAGGCCTAGATTAGCGAGATTAAATAGTGGCTCAGATGGGCCACATTTTGTAATGATAATCAGGCTATCTGGCATCTAATCTGGGCTCATGAATAAGATGACTTGTTTCATAGTAATTTAAGTGGGTGGTTAAGGACCATGGGATCTGTGGAATACCTATTACTGTGGGTGGAGTAAAACGTGCACTCTTTCTCAGCTACAATATTAGGCATCTCCTTACGTTCAGAGAGGGCAGTATTATGGTGGACTAACTCTGAACCTTGTTTGGTGTTTGTTCTTAACTTTCTGACAGTTAAATAAACAAATATAGTCATTTTTGGTTTTAGTGTCAATTTTAAGTTCAGATTCAGATTTAAGCTTTCTAATGCTTACCTTAGCTGCTTTGGTAGTTTTCTTAAAATGCTCTTAGGTTAGGTAAAATAAAACCTTTTATAAGTATTAAGTAAATTTCTGTCATCATACAATTTAATTATACAGGTATTCTACCACACGGATTTGTTTTTAAATTACAAAAGTATACCTGGTGTGGTTAGGGACTGCCCTATCAATACAAATAAGTAGGACTAGAAGTCAGATGAACAGGCAGCAGCTTTAACAAAGGGCTCCAATCAGAGGAGGATTGCAGTAGAGCTCAAGTCATCAAGTAACTGAAAAGGTTTGCTTCTGACAGGCCTCTAAACAGAGTATTTGGAAAGGAAGTACCACCAGTTTTACTGGAAAAGGCTACTAATTTATGGTCTGATTAAACAAGGGAAGATGATACATGTGGAGGCGTGCAAGAAATAGACATTTTGAGAACAAAAAGGGTACTGGGGCACCTAGTAGTGGCTATTTGCAAAAGGAAGAGAGAGATCATGCTCAGGAGAGGACAGAGTTTGCTCTACTGTTAAATTTGAAGCAGTAATTAATCTTGTGCAGGGTGATTTGGATATCCTTGAAAAACACGGATACCCCCACCCCAACTGCCAGTAGGCTAAAGTCATGAAAGGCAGTAAACTCAGGAATAGAGAACACCTTCATAAATTTGAAACCATGTCTTTGTAAAGCACAGTTGTGTAAAATCTTACCATATCAGTAGACGTCCTTCACTTCACTGTTGCAGTATTCCTTACGCAAGGGATCTCCTGCCAAGGATAGCTCAATGTTCAGCCAGTATACCAAAGCCTTTAGAATTTATAGACATTGTATGTCCCAAGTATACTCCCTGTACAAGGTGTAGGACATTAAGGGTGAAGTACAGACATAGCCACATCAGAACTGAAAAGCCCCAGAAAGTAAAAAAATGTCCCTATGGACCAGGGGTACCATGTGCAATCCAGGAGTAGTAAAAAAGAAGAATCCCTGGCCAAGAAGGCAAGAGGAAAAGGGGCAGAGCAGAAGGAGAGGAGTGAGAGTAAATACTGCAACAGTGTAAAGGACATCTACTGTTCTGTATTATGTCTTTCAGTATCACTGTTGCAGTGTTCCTTACATAGGGGAAGGAACACTGCAACAGTGTTCCTTTCCGTACATACGGGAAGAGTACAAAAGCTCAAGTGGAAACCTAGGAGGAGGAAGGCACTGCACAGCTCTATAGAAACCCATGCAGATGTCTCTGGCAAAGCCAGCTCTTGCTCTAGGAATAACATCCAACTTGTAATGGCTAGTGACGGTATGGGTAGAAGTCCAAGTAGCAGCCTTGAGGATGGAAATGTTATCCAGCCCCTTGAAAAAAGCTCCACAGGAAGCAACAGCTCTGGTAGAATAGCCTTTACAGAAGAGGAAATACATTTACCATGAAAGGAATAACAAAAAGAAATGGCCTTAGAAATCCAGAAAGAAATGGTTTGTTTAGAAACTGCCAAACCCAAAGACCTAGGATGAAACGGAATAACGTTTCTCAGATTTGCAAATGGCCTTCATTTTATTCAATAATATCTGAGCTGCCTATGCAAATCTGAGGTGTAAAGAACCTTTCTCAGTAGTATATTGTGGAGAAGGAAAATGAGAGAGAGGGTAAAATAATAGATTAATTAAAAGGACAGGGAAAGAAAGGGACAAGGGAACCTAGCCAATGGAAAAGGGAAGCAAACTATTAATCTAATTGTATGCAGTGATTCTACATATCGTGACCATACAAGAAATATAACAAGGGTACCAATCATAGACGGTAAAGCTATTAATATGCTAAAAGAGTTGAAGAGGTTTAAAATTTAAAACTTTCCTTAGAAGGGCGCACAATACAAAACAAGGTACTGATGCAAAATTTACTAAAAAATACTCATGCCAACACTAAACAGCTGCAAAGTGGAAAGGAATAAAATTGCCATTTATACTGACAGAATCTCTGGCGTAACTCTAATTATGAGACCCCTTCCCCTTTCCTTTCCTTTATTTAAAGCATTCAGCTTAAAGCCACCTCTGAAATGAACCTTGCCAGGAAAAAAAATTGTTCAACTTCTATTTGGAATGCAACACCAAAGTCTTTTCTATCACCAGAAAATGGCTGGCAAATACATTTACATAGGGTTTAATTAAACTGAGGCAGCATTCTTTGGTACTCCCAGCCACATTATTACTGGCTCTGTCTGGAAGGTAGCTTCATCACAAATGCAGGAAACGGAAATAGTTATGTATCTGGTACTCTGCCCAGACCTCGTCTTTTATTTACTATAGTGAAACTATTCAAAATAGAATCTCTTCCCACTGAAAAGCTGTTTATACTGTTTCATCTTCCCTGCTGTGAAGCTGAACCTTCACTACATCACAAAGGAGCTTCATGCCCAACATTTGTTATTCCATTTCTCTTCCATTTTCTCTTTAACATATGTAACAGGCTACTAGATTTGCTCAGAGAGTCAACTGGTTTATAATAATCGTATCCCCATTAGTGGCAGGATTTTATCTACCAGACGAATGCAAATGGACGTCTATAAGAAACTAATCCAGAACCATCTTTATTTTACCTCACCTACATGCACTTGAATATGAGATTCTCCTCTATTCTTATGCACATTTACTTCATTGCATATCCATTTAGAAGCATTTCCTACTCTTGGAAACATTCATCATCTATTCTACTCCAAAATTAACATCCACCCTAAAGGTCTAATTTATCTAGAATGCTAAATTTGGAAATGAGGTTTTATTTATAATTATAACCATAGAATTTTTTTTAACTTCAGAGTTCAGTATTTGTAGAAGAAACCAGCCCACTTCAAGTGTTATATGTTATGCGACCTGGCAGTCACACAGCCACACAAAGTCAACATTACTATTCATTAACTATTATTAGTAATAGACACTTGAGAGTTAACGTTGCATGGTTTAATTCTTAGTGTACTCCCATATTTCATACAGCAGTTTTACAATTCTTAACCATTTACTTTAAAATGTTTATCAATCTGCCTGAGTTAGACTTACCACTAAATTTGCTGCTTCACTGAATTCCTCAATTGCTTTTTCATCCATGTCAATCACATAAATTTCTTTTATTGTCTGGCTTTGTTTCTTGTTAACATATTCTTTAACTGCTTCCATGAATGTAACTGCACTTTCATGGATGGAAAATCCAAAGTCATTACTTCCTAAAATAGGCAAGGCAATAGATGTGCATTGTTTTTGTTCCGCAGTATCAAAGCATCTCAGGAAGACGTGCTTCAAATATATGCTTTCCATGTTTTTCCCTTTCATAGTATAGTTACATTTTCCCCATATTGGCGTAACTGCCAGTATCAGAAGCTGAAAATGAAGCATGCCTTTACATGGTGTCAACACATCTCCACAAGCCAGCGTTTTTCTCTCTCTAATTATTTTGCCACATTCCTTTTGTATTTCAGGCCCTCCAGCATGTATAACATCTTTGATAAGTTTCATACTAAAGGACATGTCACCATCTATAGGACAGACTAAAGCATCAGCCTTTTCCTTTAATATATCACCATGTTTAGCAAACAAATTCAAGCCATTTAAGCAAGTGTGGAAGTTAACATCAAGTGGTGGTTTTTGAATTGCACTTTGTTGTGTAAACCACACCATGCAACCAGATTCTACAGCTTTAGATCGGACAGCATCTTTCTGTTTCTCAAGAACTTTTGCTTCCCCCGGATTACTGTAGACAAAGGTCTTTGAAACAATTGTCTCAACGTACTTCTGCACAGCCATAAGTGCATCATCAATGTATTCAGCAGCTCCATTAATGGTAATATTTGGGGTTGGCATCATTTTCCTAGGAAGTATACTAATATCTTTGTCTTTAAAATCTGGGAGTAGGGATGGGTTTATGAACTTCTCTACGTAATCTAACACATGAAAATCTTTTAGGTCAAGCACTTTTGAAGAAGTTTTTTTATTGTCAAGGTAACCCTTTATTTTATTAGTAACATCTGCAGCAACGCTGGTGGGTCCCACTACTGTTATTTTCTTCTCGTCTGACGAGATGTCACACTTCTCATTCCATGACTTTATCTCACCTTGTAGTCGTTCAATAAAAGATTTCCACTTGATACTTTCAGTTACTTTAGCTTGTTCTGCAGATAGACATATATTTTCTTCTTTGATAGCTTGTTTAATTTTATCAATTGCCTTTTTTGCCTCATCCGCATGTGCTGCAATGAGCTTTAAAGAGTTTTCTGAAAACAATGTTGCTTTGATTCCATTTGAAGTAAAATAGTCCGATACGAATGCCGTCAGACTGAGTGAAGTAATGAATTTCACCATGTCGGAAGATAGATCAACATTCTGCGTCACCATCTTGTTTTTTGCTACCGCAATACAATTCTTAGCTTGGGCGACTTTATGGTTGACACCTGTTATTTTGATTTGGCAAGGTGTGCAATCACTATTCCGCTGAAGTTCAACATCACATAATGAGTCCTGGACCACCATTAGCACAAAGTCTGCAGCTTTATGTGTGTCAAATGAGATGGTCTCTTCAGTGGTATTCTTTTCAATTTCTAAGGCAATCTCTGCTTCTTTAATAATATGGTTAATATTAGTCATGGCGTTGGCTACCAGTTGCTGTTCTCCCACTGCAGTTAGAATATTTTTTGACTGGTTGTACCAGAGCCCAAGGTCAGAGTGTTCTAGGGCTTCACATTGTTTTCGGATCCTCTCCCACAACTCTGCATCAACTGCAATATCTTCTGTATCATAACCGTTCAGAAATGAATGTACTGTTTCCTTTGCATTCTGTTCCCATTGCCTGGCAACCTTATAAAATAGAATTTTGCTCTCATCTATGCTTCGCTTTAATGTGATCTGATTTACCGTTGTGCTCACTTCTAGGTCAGAGTAAGTAGCTTTGCAAACTTTCTCAAATTTGTGTTTGAAGAGGTCGTTGCATTTTAAATATTCTTTTATTGCAGGTTCAACAGGAATTTCAACCATCTTAGGAATTTCACAAGATGGGTGCTTGTCACCATACAGTGGTTTCTGCAATGACTGGAAGTATGGGGAAACCTTTAACTGAATATCGGATATCACATGATGTCTTGTAGTTACTGTTTCGATTACTGGTGACACAAAGAAAAAAAAAAAAAAACAATCAGCATATAAATAATAAATGTGCATTAAACAGAAATTACACAGTTCCACTTCAATTCTTATTCTATAAAAGCAGACTGTAGCCTTCATAACATGGAATATTTTTAGAATTTTTAATTGAATGCATTTTCACAGGAGGACTTTACAATCACTTGCCATAACTCAGGTTCTATTGATAGATGCAAATCATTCTTGTGAGCAGTGAAAGATCTAGAAAAGAAGCAAGTCTAGCCTCTTTCAAAATTCTGAATTACAGAATTGCAAGACGAAATATGTGCAGAGAATATTTTATATATTTTTTCTTGCTCCCTGCAGAGAAAATGTTTGGTCAACCAAAGACAGCTGATAAAAATTTCACACATGTACTATACTTAGTCTCAGACATCCATTGCTTTAAGAGCTTCTTGCTTAGATGAATTCATTTTTAAATGGACACTCTTCTGCAAGTGAAGACGAAGGAAAAGATAATCACAAAAAACTTTTATGGAACCATGTGATAAGATGCGCTAGAGAGACAGAAACCGACAGCAGGTAAGAGCTGTTTGGTCAACCCAGTCTAAAAGTGTGAAATGATTCCAAGTTTTCAGGATAAGGATATAATGTTATAATCAGAAGGTAAAGGCTCTTAAGGAGAAAGGAAGCTATTGAGTTGGGGGAAGGGCTTCTTATAGTTTCATACTAGGCTAATGAGCACCAGGGTCTTTACAAACCTAGCTGTGCAACCCAACCCAGTTTTGTCCCAGAGTTAACTGGATGCCTATTTGGTGGGATATATTAGTAAAAAGATAGCTAAGGTTATATGTGTGGGGGTACGTTAGTTGGGGATTAATTTACTTACTGCCAACCTCTGTCCATCACAGACATGCAGGTCAGGCCGGAGGTGAATTTGCAATTTCCCATCCAATGATCAAGTTTTCTTTTGAACAGAGTCAGGGATGAACTCTGCTTCATGCAGATGGGGAGCTTATGCCATAGTGTGGGGATCCTTTGAGACGCATACTGGTATCTATAGCATGTGCTATTATGTTGCGCGCAAAGTTCAGGTCCTTGGATCTACTGTTTCTGGTATGGTTTGCTTTATGAATGTAAACAAAAAGCAGCACAAAAGCAGAACCAAGTACCACTAAAACACAAAACACTGCCTTTGGAACATGAAGTTGAAGGTGTTTGAACAAAAGCGCAAAACTGGTCTGTTTTACTTGCTGTGATTTATTAAAGAATTTGGGATTACACCTATGGACTACTTATTTCTGCTAACTGGTGTTCCAAAGGCAGCGTTTTTTTTTAGTGCTTCGCAGATGTGCAGGAGATCATCAGACCTGGATCTGAAGAGGCCTTGTATGCCAGGCAGAGATAATCTCCTACAGGTTCCTGAGAGGGTAAGTGCAGCGATAGAAGCTTAAGGTGATCTGTGTAGGACAGGGTATTCATACCATGGATTCTCCTGGTGAGGAACCCTTGAAGGCATTCCAACTACTGCAAGGCCTGGCTAGGTACATGCCAAAGGGGACATTGTACTCAATGATGGCTCTGATGAGGGCTGAGCAGAGTGGTACTACTACTACCTCAGACCTAGATGCCATTCCCTTGTTTATGATTTGGATGATACAGAATGATTTTAACCATTTTGACTATGTGTTGGTCAAATGACATTACTGTCTACCTATGTTCCCAGATCTCTAACCATCAGGTCAAATCTTAGCAGTGTTTTATCAATGAAGTAATCATCTCTAGTGGATGCTTCATAAAAGGGCACTATAATGCATTTCTTTGCATTGAGTTTTAATCCATGGCTTTTACATCAGTCATTTATTTGTGTTAAACACTCCTGTAGAATGCTGGTGACGGGGGGTCTGTGATAGTTCTCAGTTTATAGTCATCCATGAACTTGGTGAGCCAGAAGTGTTTGACATTAGCCTTGACTTCTGAAAAGTACAACCCAACAGAAGAGGGCCCAACACACAGCCCTGGGCTTATTGAAGGTGGTCTGACCAATCTTGATTTCATAGGTCCTATCTGTGAACCATCTGGCAATCCAGCTAGTTTTGTAGGATTTATGGTTAGTTCTGAGAGTTTGTCAACAATACCTGCATAGAGTACTGTATCAAACACCTTAGTCAGATCAAGGTAGGTGGTATGCACAGTTTCCCTCATGCACAGCCATTGTGACCCTCGAAGTAAGAAGGGCCTTCCCCTTAAAGCAAAGTGGGATGGGTCCAGTGTCTGTAGGCTGACAATATCCTTGTTGATCATTTCCATAATTTTATTCAAGGCTTTGCATATTAGACTTGTCAGACTGATGGGTTTGTAGTCCCCAGCATCAGGATGATGGTCCATTATGAAGAGGGATGACCACTGCAGCCCTCCATTCACCTGGCAGGTAACCTGATTTGAGGGTGTAGTTGAAGAGCACTTCAGGTGGTCCTGCTAGGCCATGTTTCAGGCTACTTAGGAGGCAAATGGGGATATTGTCAGAGCCCACTGAAACAGTATTTTTGACCTTTGCAAGCACAAGCAGGACCTCCTTCTGCTGAGAGTTGTTGGGGATATGCTAGAAGGGATTTCACAGGGGGTAGTGGGGGGTGAAGTTAGAGCTAAATTTATCAAGTCAGTAGATTTGCTATGCTACCCTGGTCAGTGAAGGTTGTGCCATTTACCACCAATTCTGCACACTGCTGAGTATTACCTTTAAGATTCCTGACATAGTTGAAGAAGTCCTTGCGACTGTTCTTAGCCTTGGAGGCTATCCTGACCTAGTAATTGGCCTTGCTGGACTTTGAGACCTTTTAGTTTCTTGTTTACCTGGCTCTTGTCTTTCTCTGAGTTGCACTTTGACTTTGGCCATGACTTTTTTTCTTTTGTGACATAGCCTGTCAAGGTAATAAAACTCCCAGTGGGGTTTGTTTTTCGTGATAGCTCTGGGCTTACTTTTGGTAGGTATAGCAGCCTTAGTGGAGCCATTCACATGTTTGTACAGGGTTTCTGTCAATTCTGTAAATTTCTGCAAAAGTAGCTGTGCTCTTGGGATTTGGAAGAGCCGTGAGAAGAGCCGTGAATTTGGACAAAACTTCACTTAATATGAACTATACTTATGCAAACTACATCCTAACTATTATGGGTTTAATTGGGTTTTTCAGGCTGAATTTTATCTTGGAGACAGATTTGTGGTCTGAGTTCACCAAAGAGGATGTGGTATTGGGGGGGTGCAACTAGGTCCAATATGTTTGGTGCTCTGGTTGGAGAGTGCACTATCTGATCCAGGGTGCTTGTGTTGATGAAGTCCAGGAAATGCTGGGCTGTGAGTTAGAGGCAGTGTACACTTTCAATATATAGAGAGGCACTTAAAGTCTCTCACTAACAGGGTATTTGGTTGGATGATGAGTGGCTCTAGTAGTTCTAGTAAGAGATATGAGCTTTGTGGGTCATAGAGGGTAATTTGTAGCTGGCCAGTACATGGTAGGGAACCTTGTCTATGGAGACTAGGACGAGGATGAACCTCAGGGCATCATCCTATCTAACAAACCTTGAGCTGTATTTGCATAGATTGAGACGCATCCACCTTTAGCCCGTTTGTGCTGTTGTTGGTCTAAATGTGGGGAAAGGCACTGTAGCCTTCCACTCCCGAGTTACTGTCTGTGGCTTTAAGCCAAGTCTCAGTAACAGCACCTCTTAGCATTGGGCAGCAATGCTTTAAGTTTCATTTATAACCATTATGTCAATTGTTCACTGTACATGTCACCCCAGATGGTACTAAAACCTTCAATCCCTGCCTTAGAAGGCCAATGCCTTATCTATTAGACCACTAATGTGTTGCAGTTTGATGGCTTAGGAGGTTTCTTTTAAGTGCCACATCATAAGAAGGGCTGTGTGTGGTCAGCATTATGTGTGTGAAAGATATAGCGCGTGTTTTTGACAATGTAAGCAAGATTTCTGCTGCCAAGAAAGTTAGGTATGCACATCTCTAGCCTACTGTGTTAGTTTTTTTATTAAAAGCTTGGCTGAGTATGAGACAATTGCTGCATTGTCTCAGGATGCCCATATTTATCAAGCTAGCTACAGAGACATTAGAAAATTACAAATCCATGCTGTCAGGGTTGAGGAATTATGGTTTAGGGTCTTGGTTTTATAGGTGTCATCTGAGTGGTGTCTAAGGGGAAAGGCTAGATTTTGTATAGTGCTACAAAAGCTTAGTGCTATATGACACAATCATGCCACTCTAAGCTTAGCTCCATGCAAAGCATTTCTGTGTTCTAGGTTAAACGCCCTACATACTAGCTTTATAGGTATGCTACTACATGCAAATATGTGCCTAATTTATAGCAGACAGAAAAAGCTGAAAACTGACTTCCATACCTTCTGGCTAATAAACAGCTACACCAGGTAAACACATTCTGCCACAAGATGGCTGATCCCGGAACTTCTAAATATAAAAAGACCGCAAAAGTAGCTCCCAAGTGTGGATTAACACCCATCTAGGTCCCTAAAAAGCCCTCTGGCTGACGAAACAATCACACACTAACCCTGTGTATTTCCAAGCTCAGACTGACCAATCTACCGTTCTACTCCCACTAGAATTGCAGTACCAGTTTTCGTAATGTAAAAACACACTTTAGTTAACCAAAAGTGAAATAAACCAAGTAACTAGCTGCAGAAAGTAATTCTCACTTTAAGCCTCTCTGTATGCTTCACAACTCAAATGGACCAGGTTACCTTTTTACTCCCAGTAGAATTGCAGGCCCAGCCTTCTTAATGCAAAAACAAACAATTCTAGTGGGAGAAGCAGAAAGGCTCAGGTACCCTGACTCTCAAAATGAGTAAAAATTGAACACGATTTGCATGATAAAGCAGAAAGGCTCAGGTACCTTGACTCACAAAATGAGTACAAATTGAACATGATTTGCATGATAGATCAGCTAAAGAGTCAGCAGTATAAATCCTGATGCAATGGCATGAAGACATAAGGTCCAGTACATGCGTGGTATCCATAGTAATATGCCAACAGAATACACTGCTAGCTCCAAAGAATAAATTTGTTTCCAACATGGCTTTGCTTCAAAACTACTACCATGATGCTTTGTGCTATCATAAAATACTATGTTGAGTAAATAAAACAATGCAAATATTTGCATTTAAAGCAGTATTATGAATAAATATGCATTAATGTCCCTACTCACCATGCACTTGTTTCTTTCTCATTTTGCATGCCAAAGAGGAAAGACACAAAAATTCAGGTATGTTTTTTTACTGGCTCAGACTAAATCAGGCATAATATACTGAGACATTGTACCTCACAGCTGAAACTTAACTTCAAAACTTTCCTGCCATCTAAAGAAATGTACCATCTGTACCCTTCATTTCCTTAGTATGGTTATTTTATAAAATCATGTTTAAAAATCTGTGCAGTTTATGTTCACTGGATAACTCAGAGCAGTAAAACAGCCTAACATCAGTGATCATTTCTGCACAAGGACTCAGCATTATTTCTGGCACCATTTGAAGACTATTTGGCATATGTGCCATAATGCCCACAGCCCAGCACAAGTATTTATTTATTTATTTATTTTACATTTGTTGACCGGGATAGTCCGACTGGATACATGTCCATTTTCAGCGGAGGCCCGGGGAGAAAAGCTCCAACAGAGTTACAATGACAGATAGTTACAAAATAGAGTTTAAGATGAACAAAAATGAAAAAGAAAAAAGCAATTTACATACTATCATAAACTACCATGCTCTAGCAAATGCAGAATACTACAGTTCATTATACTGTACATTAATAACATGCTAGCAAAGTCATTAGGACAAATTATAGCTTAGAGTTTGGCTAACATACATTGTTCTTTTGGGGTTAGATATCCCCTCTCTAGGTTGTTCTTTTTGGGATTGGATAATACTAAGAACTAGTATGGGCTTGGTTTACTGCAAAGAGCTAGTCTGGGTTTGTGCAAGGACAAAGCCAATGTGACTTATAGTGGAGTTTTAGACTCTTTTTGAATTGCACTAGTGAAGTTATAAGCATGAGGTTGTTGGGGAGGGAGTTCCACATTTTTCCAGTGGTATTGGCAAATAGAGCGTCACCACCTAGGTTGTAAGATTTAATTGTTTGGACAAGGAGTCTATTTGCTGAGCGAAGGCAACTTAGATTGGTGTAAAAAATTATTATATTTTTTAGAGCAGGGGTGTTCTCAGGTTGTTTAAGGATTTTAAATGCTTCTTTGAGTTGGTACAGCTGGAGAAGATTTGGAAGTTCTATCCAGCCAAGTTTTTTCAGGTTAATACAATGGTGTGTTCTGTAGGACAAGCCAGTTACAAATCTGGCAATATGATTATAACAAGATGAGAGTTTGTTTAGGTCAGATTTGTTAAGGTTAGTAAGCACAGGAAAGGCATATAGTAGGGTAGAGAGAAGGTGTGAGCGGGCAGTGGCTGCTCTGACAGTTGGAGTAAGGAAGGTTTTTATCCTGTATAAGGACCCAAGTTTCTTGTTGACTGACTTAATGGTTTGGTTGATGTGCATATCAAATCTAAGTTTATTGTCAATGTTTACTCCTAGTAGCTTTGCATAGGTGTCGGGGGAGATAATGGTCCCATTATTGGATTGTATGGTAAAGTGTTCGGTAGGTGGTTTATTAGTTGGGTAGAAGAGAAGTAGTTTGGTTTTATTTGGGTTTAAGATCAGGTGATGGTCGGTGAGCCAGTTTTCGACTGTAGTGAAACTGTGTTGGGTAGTAGATAGTAGGTTTTCTAGAGAGGCATTGGAACATATTAGAGTTGAGTCATCTGCATACTGAATACAGGTGGCTTCAGGGATGACTGTATGGAAGTCATTTATGAAGACTGAAAAGAGAAGAGGTCCTAATATGGAGCCTTGAGGAACTCCTATGGTATTTGGTAGCATGCAAGAGAGCTTGTTCTGCCACAGTACTGCTTGTTGTCTGCCAGTGAGGTAGGCTTGAAACCAGTCAAGAGCTGGATTATCTAGATGCAGGGTTTCCAGAGTGTGGAGAAGTAGCTGGTAGTTTACCATATCGAAGGCTTTCGACAGGTCCAGGAAGAGAGCAGAGGATATTTTTTTGTTATTCCGGTTAAGGTTTATTTTTTCGGTAAAAGAGAGGAGGGCAGTGGTCGTACTATCTGACATTATTCCAAGACACTAAGTACAATGGCAGACAGACAATAAATAACAGAAAATAAACAACTCGCTGTATCTTTTTTTGTTCTGCACCTCTATTTTACAATGTACCTGATAGTTAAGAATATTCAAATCCAATGCCACTAAATGTAAAAACAGATTTATTCCATAAAAAGTTAAGCGCTTTCACCCACAGACAATGGGCTTCATCAGAACTATCATTAACTATTCAAAAACACTTAAATACGCAACATTGGCGCCAAAATCACTTCACAGGGGCGGCCCATGCTATTGGACTGCCGGACTGCAGCCCCCTCAAAACAAAAAGAACTAAAAATAAAAATAAAAAATAGAAAAAAAATTTAAAAATTCGCAGACTTCGCGCATGCGCAGTAGTCCAGACTACTGGTCTACTGTATGCGCATGCTCAAGGCAGTCCTGATAGGGAAACGTGAGGAGACGTCTGTGCACTTTTAAAGTGCACAGACTCGCTGGGATAATGCTTCGAGGCCGGACTGCAACACCAGCAGTCAGGAATTGCTTGCTGTCTCGTCGGGAAGGGGTTTGGATTTAATCTCGCGGGTCTTTGGAGTATTGCGCGGGAAGGGGTTTGGATCTAGCAGTATTTGGATGTACGTTGGTTATTATGGAGAACGGACAGGTAAGTGTGTTTGAATGTATGGTGCTTGCTTTTCTACTGTTTGAATTTATGGTGTGTGCTTGCTGTTTTACTTATTTGAAGGTGTGTGTGTGTGTGTGTGTGTGTGTGTGTGTGTGTGTGTGTGTGTGTGTGTGTGTGTGTGAAAATGCCCCAGGTGCTCATGGTGGTGTGGTAGGGAATACCTCAGGCTTGAACCCTGTATGCAGGTGTTAAAGACTTGAGTTCCCTACCCACCACCATTTGTAAAAAAATTGTAGATTTTTGCCTCATATTTGATCTGATCTGTTCCTCATAATATCTGTGATTTGTAAAAGTTGCAATGCTTGATATTTGATGGTGAAGTAGTAGCATTGTTGCCTCACAGCTGCAGGTTCTCAGGTTTGATTCTTGGCTGGGGTTCCTTCTTTGTGGGGTCTGTTATCTTCTCCCTGTGTTTGCGTGGGTTTGCTTTTATTTGATGGCGCACTGGTAGCATTGTTGCCTCACAGCTGCAGGTTCTCAGGTTTGATTCTTGGCTGGGGTTCCTTCTTTGTGGGGTCTGTTATCTTCTCCCTGTGTTTGTGTGGGTTTGCTTTTATTTGATGGTGCACTGGTAGCATTGTTGCCTTACAGCTGCAGGTTCTCAGGTTTGATTCTTGGCTGGGGTTCCTTCATTGTGGGGTCTGTATCTTCTCCCTGTGTTTGTGTGGGTTTGCTTTTGTGTCCTCCCATGTTACAAAGACATGTCTGCATTATTTCTTCCTGGGTCTCTGCTGAAAATTGTTTTTTTGTTCCAAGTCAGACTGTCCTGATTAACAAATGTTAAATAAAATTGACAGGCATTTGAATTTCAGACTTCAGGTTTCTGAATGTTTAATTTCTTACATATTTGATGGTGCAGTGGCAGTATTGTTGCCTCAGAGTCACAGCTATAGGATTTGTGGTTTGATTCTTGGCTGGGGTGCCTTCTTTGCGGAGTCTGCATCTTATCTCTGTGTTTGTGTGGATTTGTTCTGGTGTCCTGCCATTTTACAAAGACATGTCTACAGTATTTCTCCCTGGGCCTCTGCTGAAAATTGTTTTTGTTTCATCAGAAGTAAAATTGACAGGCGTTTGAATTTCAGACTTCATAGTCTTCAGAAAATACATAGTAAAACAACTTTTTATTCTAGCAATAAATATATAGTAACACAACCTTTTATTATAGCAATTTTTAAGTTTATAAGATGACTATTTGAAATTTTTCCTTATTTTTGGGACTGTAATACCCTGTTAGTGGCTTTGTCCAGGTTTTTTGTGCTAAGGTTGACAGCTATGGCAAGAACTGAATTCACTGAATATGTTTGAGGGCTGTATTCCCTCATTACTGGGTTTGTCCAGGTGTTTTGTGCTAAGAGGTTGACAGCTATGGTGAGAACTGAATTTATTAAATGATAGCCATTTAAGTTTCAGTCTTCCTCTCGTTCACAAAACAGCTGATTTGGCGTAGTGGTATGTTGCTCTTGACTGTTTTGCACACGGACCTTGTCTGTAAAATGTACGGTGGTAACGTAGCATTTTTCTTTCACAAAGCAGGTGATTTGGCATAGTGGTATGTTGTTCTGACTCTTTTTTGCACAGGGACTTTGGCAGTAAAATGTATGGTGGTAACACAGCATTTTATTCTAGCGGCTTTCCAAGATTATACAAGCAATGATTAATGTGTCCTTGTTTTTTGCCCTTTTGACCCACCCCAATAAATTTGGCTTTTTCCAGACTTCTTGTGCTGCAAAGTTGAGATGCAGTTGAGTATTGAGTAGATTTTACAAGGGGCTGAGAGCTGCAGGGGAAGAGAAGTTTAGTGCTAATAGCACAACAGGCTGTGTACTTGCTTTTGATGCAGAAGGTTGTTGGTTCTACTCCCATAAGGGGTGAATGCTGCCGTACTGAAAGTTAAGATACTAATTATCAGCCTGTTATCAGTTTGCCATCCATTTCCTATTGCAATATTACTAGCTTATTTTTAATGTAATTTAGGCAATTTATTCCTCAGGGGCATCAGACACTTTATTGTTCGATGAAATATAAAGGTGACTGCTAGCAACAACCTCTTCATTACAGATTTATTTAACGTGGAATTATTTAGATGACTTTTTTACTACTTCAGAGATTGTGCATATTTACTGATAATGGTGGACTGTAGAATTGTGCATATTTACTAATAGTGGACTGTAGAAGTTTGAGTAGACTTTTATGATGGAAATGTTCTGAATTGGGCAGTTTTGTTTCATTGTTTACTGGAAAAATGTTCAAAGCAATAGGAAGGTGTATCAAAGAGCACATGTATGTTTCATATGCAAGGGGCCTAGGATTTGAAAACAGCCCAGAATTAATTTTTATCTGCCACAGGTAAAATGTATTTTCTTTGAATGTGGGTTTTAATGTTGTTTCAATGAATGTGAGTTTCAAGGGCAGATAAATTTTAATGCCAAGTTTGTTTAGCAGATGTCTTAGTGTTTGTGCTGTAAAATGCAAAATAAAACTTTCAAATGAAGTTCAAATCATCATAGAAGTAAATCAGTATGCACATTAGTGTTTATGGTAAATGGAGTGAAATAGCAAAGTAATGAATCATTGGAATGGCTGCAGGGGGAGGCTCCATTCGACCATGGTTTTGTGAGGGGGAAGGGCGGCAAACAGACAGCCCCAGCTGAACTATATCTCCCAACTGTCCAGATTTTCAAAGAATGAATGGGTTTTTTGCTTCTTATTTTTGGTTTGTTCCTCATAAAATTTGTGGTTTTCTGGCAAATCATTTAGGAATTAAGTCACTAAATAATGACACACTAGTTTCAGACATCATAACCTACAGAAAAATGCATGCTAAAGTAAGACCTGTTCTATCAACTGTCCCAGTTTATACAAGAGCAATTTTTAGTACTGTTTATATGTTCCCCCAATATATTTGGCCTTGTCCAGATTTATTACATTAACAGGTTGAGAGGTACATGCAAATTGCTTTATAGAATTAGGCATAGCCAAACTTCTCAACTGTCCCTGAATTTGGCTCAAAATGTTGCTCTTCCCCTAATAATCCCTCTGCAAAATAGCAGTTTTGGAAGAAAACATGGAGGGTTTACAATTAAGAAATAAATGTAATAATTAGAGTTATAGATTACTTTTATTTCAGAAATGCATGTATACTCTTACGTTGTCAGCTACTCAAGTTAGCAGTACTAATATTAAAGTGTCCCTTCTTTGACAGGTTTCCCAGCTGTATTGTGTGACTATTTTATATTGTTGCATCACATTTTTGGTCCATTTTTCATAAAATTGTGTTTTTTTGGCAAATTAGTGGTAAATCATTAAAGACTGAAGTTAGAAAATAATGACAGGCATTTGAGTTTCAGATTTCATATCCTTCAGAAAATTCATACTAATGCAAGACCTACTATTCTATTATCTTTCTAAGTTTATAAGAACAATATTTAAAAATTGTCCTTATTTTTGGGCCTTTGTCCCACTTCTATGTATGGCTTTGCCCAGATTTCTTGCCCTGAGGGTGAGAGGTATGACAAATGTGTTAGTGCCAATCACAGTCAGCCAGAGACATTTCAAATTGTGACATACATGTTGCACCCCACTCCCCCATGTAGTGACTCTAGATGTGTCCAAGCAAAGGAAGGAGCAGTTATGCAGTGTAAATGTGCAGCGTCTCCCCCCATACAAGGTAGACACAAGTACTACAGTGGCTTTTCATCTGTTCTTGATTTTGCAGAATGGTCTGGTTTCTGTCATATTTTTGTACTGTTGATTTATGCTATTACTCAAAGTGCCTGTTGCTCTGTCTTTTAAGTAGCAATGCTTTAATGACCTTCAAGTAAGCTTGTCTGAGATCATAACGTGCAAGTAAACTTTAATAAGCATACTGTTAAAGAACTGCCAACATTGAAGCCTTTCTGTTGTTGCCATGCAGAGAATACTTAACTAGATAATGTATAAACATTGGATATTGAAATGCATATGACAGTATTTGTAGTAAAGGACAGGATTACATTATTTTAAGAAGCTCATTACACTTGTTGGAGACTTCTAGTGATCTCAGAGGGCTTTACCAATAAACTAAACAGAATGCCATTCATGTGTGGTCCATAACCTGTACAGTAATAATTTAAGCAATGTATCTTGAGCTTGTTTCTTGTTTGCTTTTCATTTTTACTTTGATCGTGTTTTCCCCATGAAACAAGTAGATAGTTGTCAGGCAGCAGGTCTGTTTTGGATAAGAAACATTTTTACAAGTGGGGGCATCACAGAGATTGCTACTTTCAGCATGTTACTGGGTGCTTTAATAAAGCTGAATATAAATTATTATTAGAACTGCAGTGCAAGGAGAAGTAGTTTGAGTTGAGTGCTGCTTGTTTTTCTTATACTTGATTTTGACTGGCATTCCCATAATGTATTTAAAAAGTAATTTACTTTTTCATGCCTCACAACATTTTTGTTTCCAACTAGATATTAAGTAAGCTGTCATGCAGCCAATGCATTTAAATATTTTTATTCTTTTACACTTCATTTGTTTTGATTGGACTCTCATAATGAGGGTTTGGCACCCATGGCAGCATATTTAATTAAAGTTAGTTTTTGTGGTTTTGAGCATAGCTCCTCCCCTTTCTAGTTGGCCACACCTCTTCCTATTGACCCCACCCATTCAGCTATCCCCTGCAGCCCCCCCCTTTGATTTGAAGTCACCAGCCACCACTGTCACTTCAGCTTCTAAAAGCTACAGTACGTACATTTCGCTACAAATTGTAACAATTAAAACAATAAAAACAATCATATATACAATGTAGACAAAATGCTTATATAGGTACTACTGATGTACATCCCGATATTAAAACTTATAAATTCTTACATGTTCATTTAATATAAAAATGTAATAAGGTAAAAAACTTGTGCTTATAATATATTACCTTCCTAACTCCAAAACTGGTTTTACAGATATATATTCATTTAATCCTGGTGGTGTCATAGCATCTGTTAACTGCCACCACAGTTCCCTATATGCAAATATCTTTTTAATGTTACCACCTCTTGGGTTAACAGACAAACTTTCTAAAATAGCAAATTTAAAATGATGGTCATCACCCCGGCTATTTATATGTTTGTATAAAGCATTTTTGATATCTTTCATTCTAATACTATAAAGGTGAGAATAAATTCTTTTTTTGAACTTCCTCTCTGTCTTACCAATGTAGTATGAGGGACATTTCATACATTTCGCAAGATAAACTAACATACTGGTATTACAATTACCATACTTAAAAGTAATTTTAGTTTTATTAATATTTTCCAAGATTAAATCCTTCTCTTCATTTATGACAAAGCATTGAGGACATGCACCACATTTCGAGGTGTGTGCAAACTCCCTATTCTTTCTAGTTTTCGTACCATGTTCTAATAATTTTTTCAAATTACTTCCCATTTTGTAAACAAATGTTGGACTGGACCCTAGAATGTCAATTTTCTCCTGGTCTGTCAAAATATGCCAATTCCGGGTCATCTCCTTAACCTGATTACTATAAGGGCCAAATTCAATAATACATGCTCTATTATATATATTGTTGCCTTTACTTCTAATACTTGTGACATTACCAACTACATCAGTATTCTGCTTTGTATTCATACCTAGAAGTGGAACATATTTCCTCCCCCATTCACTAATAACATAATTATTAACATCTTGCATCATAATTGAATCATACCCTCTTTCTTCGAATAGCTTAAAAATGTAGTTAACTTCTTCTAACATATCACTATAATTAGAAGTCATTCTGAGGGCTCTAATGCACTGCCCTTTATAAATATTATATTTCAGTTTCCTGGGGTGATTGCTATTAAAATCCAAATACGAGTTTGAAAAAGTTGCTTTCCTGTGTATTTTAGACTTAAAACTCATTCCATCAATAGTATTTAAGTGTTTTTGAATAGTTAGATGATAGTTCTGATGAAGCCCACTATCTGTGGGTGAAAGCGCTTAACTTTTTATGGAATAAATCTGTTTTTACATTTAGTGGCATTGGATTTGAATATTCTTAACTTGTTGAACATCTGGTAGCTGTGAGTAGATAGCGAATTCTTGGCGTTCTAGTTTCGCTAACTGTTCAGCTATTGTTGTCGCTTTGAACGCTAGTTTCTGTGGTGGACCTCTAAAGTTCATGTGAACATGCTCAATGACAAAAAATTTAAACAGTTTATATAATGCATTATTCTCACGTCTACTACAAACTGTACACATGTGCACATAAATACATTGTAACAGTCAAGGTGTGATTTTCCCCACATAAAAACTATCACAGCTAGCACAGTATGCTAAGCAGGTCAGGATTCATTAAGGTACACAGTATGTATACCCTCCCATATTCAGCAAACACCCTAACACTGTGTTGTATGGCCCTCTACCATGAAGACATGCAGCACCACATAAGGCTGGCTGGCGACTGTGCTGAATCCTAATGAGGCATTCTGGAGGAGAGGTATATGACAATTAGCCATGTGCGCTCTCACGTGGAAATGGCTCCAAGAAGGCATCGGCACACTGAGCTCAAAAAAATCGCTTGGTCATGTAGATCTGCATGGTCATCCCCACATCACTGTAGTACTGTACAGAGTCTTGGCTGTGTTCAACTGTATACCATGACTGTGGTATGGGAACTGTGGTAAAGGGATGGATTAGACCACTACAGACTACTCAAATTGCCATAACAGTACCAAAAGCAGTATGGGGATCAGGGTAGAACATACCACTACACCACATGGGATACCATACACTGAAGTACTGTAATGACATCACAATGGAAACAGGGTGGGGGAGCCACTAGACTTCTACTGACACCACATACTGTGCTGTAACAGTACTGACGTCACAACAGGAATCTGGGGGTGGGACAATTCACTAGACCATCAGGGCATAAGTGACAGAATGGCAGTTCAACTACTACAGGGTTGGGGGTAACCTTAGGAGATTAAGGTCAAGAATTGGGACTGTGTGTGTGTTTGTGTGTGGGGGGGGGGGAGACTTGGGTGGGAATGGCACTGGCTACATAAGCAGATGTTTATATGTTGTGGTAGTAAATGCAATTCAGAGACATGCAATTTAATTGATAATGAGGTCTCATCTTGATGTGACTAATACATCCCTGAATTAAAAATTCACACTTCATGGAAGCTGGGTCTTTCTAGAATAAACCAAAGGTGCTTTAATGAATTCCCAGGATCTTTTAATGTGTAAAATACATTAGTCCTAAATGTTTTGGGCAAACTGGAAACATCAGATCCCACCACCACCCCCATTTGGGAAACCACCGTAAAGACAGAAGTGGCAAACTTCACAACACCCATGCAGACGGATAATAGAGGTACGACTGCAGAGTCCTACATAAATGTACTTTATAAGCACTTACACAAATGCATGGATTGTGCAGTCCCTAATGGAACCAAGATGCTATCCACCAAAAAAAGGAAGCCAATCTGGTGGGCCCTTGCCATAAACAAACTCTACAACAGAAGAAAAACTGAGCAAAAGAGTAAAATCCCATGATTGGAGGAATTCCCTGGTCAGCCTCAGTAAAAAGCTGAGATCCCTCATCAAATCCTCCAAAGCTACACCACTGATTCTAAAGACAACTACAAAGCATTCTATAGCTATGTCAAGAATCTCAATAGCAGCACTCAGACTTGCTCCGAGTTACAGCACAATGTCACTAAATATACAGAACCAACTGATATTGCCAACAGCCTGGCAGATAGGGCAGTGCACACTTTACCCCCCCTCTGACCCTCGAAAGGGCCCAGCTCTATACCAGAAGAATACAAAGTTCCTGTGATCATGGATGCACAGGTAAAAACCACACTCTCCAAAGCTAAGAACACAGCATCCATGGGACCTGACAACATCTCAGGCTGCGTTCTACATGAACTACAGAACGAACAGGCACCCCACCTAAGTACCATGTTCAAGTCATAGCCTCACCTCAGGCTTTGTGCCTACTGAATGCCGCACAGCAACTGTTATCCCACTCCACAAAGGGGGAGCCACTACGGACCCAGGGAACTACCACCCCTTTAGCCTGAAATGCCTGGTCTGCAAGGCTATGGAATATATCATGAAACTTTTAAACAATGACACTGTTAATCTTCAAACTCCGGACCCCACTCAGTTCGGGTTTGTAAAAGGCAGATCATGTCTCCTAAACCTGATAACATTTCTTTGAAGCAGTCACCAAAGCCATAGATGAGGGTAAGGTGGTTCACACAGCCTATCTAGATCTCTCCAAGACTTTCAACACCATCCCCTACTCTGGAATTATAGATAAACTCACTAAACCAGGTATAAATCTCTATGTCACAAGATGGGTTGCCAACTGGCTCACTATCAGAACCCACACTGTAAAAGTAGCAGACTCCAAATACTGTTTGGTGTGTACTTCTCAGAAGTACAGGCTAACATAGAAGATCTTTGGTTAACGAAGTTCGCAGATGACTGCAAACTAGGAGCCATAATCGAAACTCCAAACAATGTGGACATCATATAAAAGGGCCTCACTGAGACATATGCCTGGTGTTAAAGCCATGGCCTCAATCTCAACACCAAAAAGTGCATCATCATCCCTTTTGGTAAAAACTCTGTACCCATGAACTACCACATAGGAGGTAGTCTACTTAACAGCAAAAGTGTGATAAGAGAAATTGGGACACAGATGGACAGTAGTCTCTCTGATAATCACATCACCACAATAGTTGGGAAATCTTCTATGTGGCACACCTCATCACAAAAGGTTTCTCATCCAGGAAAAAAAAGAGGTCATTGTTCCCCTCTACTCGTCACTCAGACCCATTATAGAGTACAACTCCCCTTTTGGTATGTACCTCAAGACATCTACAACAACTAGAAAAGGCTGCAAAAATACCTCACAAAGAGGATTACTGGCTTCAAACAGATGCCCTACGCAGACCATCTCAAAAAACTCCAGCTTTACTCCGTCGCATATCACCTACTCAGAAGCAATCTCTGCCTAACATACAAAGCTATGTCAAACCCAGAGCTGTTGGACATGCTCCACTTAAAGAAATCCCAATCCCTCTGAGCTACACGGTCTAGGGCCCTAAACCTTGTCACCACAATAAACAGAACATGCAAGAGGGGTAGATTCTTGTCCCAGAGACTTCCCATACTCTGGGACAAACTACCTATATCAAACAAAGATCCTCATTCGCACTCTTCAAGAAAAATCTTGATGATTGGATGGGACATAGGAAATTCACCCCAGGGATCACTTCTGTGGCTCTTCTCGACAGGGGCACTGGAAAAAAAAATACTTGGATGGTGAAAGCCAGGGTACCTTTTTGGCTAGGCTTATATAGGCCAATAGCCTAGTACATACCTATGAAGGGGATGTATTTACACTGTTCACATCCACTACAAGGAAATGGCCCCTGTTTATTGCCAACTGATCCCTTAACATTAATAACTGTTAGTTGCCAAAATTGTCTTCAAATTCAAATTTCTCATTCACAGACTTGAAAGGCTGAGCCCACTAGTTGAGTTAATTCACTATTGCCAAATACCATTTTCCAGTTTAAACTGATGGTGTGTTTAATACTAGCCGAATCAACAGAAAATGTAAGAGGAAACAACTATATTTATCTTACTCTCCCTTTGTGAGAGATTATATATTATTTTCAAAATTGATACCTTCAATTACATTCCTCCTGAAACACATGCAACATGATGCATTCTTCAATAAAATGAACTCTTTAGGACTGCTTTTTTCTCCATAAAAAAACATCAGAGGATCAGAGGTCATCCTACACAGTTTTGGACTGACTGGATTCTAACCACATAATTCTTACTATATATAAAGGACGATTGCTATCAAGGTGCAACAAAACAGGCTTTTCTAGGACTCCTGGATGAAAACTGTTCATAGGTGTGTACTAGGCTAATGGCCCTGGAGCCTTTACAAGCCTAGCCCATAGGATTACCCTGGCATCACGCCGCCTGACCTTAGTTCCCAGTGCCTCTGTCGAGTAGAGCCACTGGAGTGATCCCTGGGGTGAATTTTTTTATTTCCCATCATTCATCACGATTTCTCTTGAAGAGGGCCAGTGAGGTTCTCTGTCATGTATGGAAAGTCTATTTCAAATCATGGGCAGTCTCTGGGTTATCTACCTGTCCCTACAGCTTGTTCTGTTGATTGTGGTAATGAGGTTGAGGTCTCTGGAGCGTGTGGTGTGGAGGGATTGGGAATTCTTTAGATGTAGCATTTCTAACAGAGCTGGGTCAGACATGGCTTTGTAAGTCAAGCAGAGATATCCTCTAAGTAGGCAATATGCAATGGAGAATAGTTTTTTGAGTCTGTCCATATAGGACAAGTGTTTAAGGCCTAGGAGCCTCTTTGTGAGGTACTTTTGCGTCCTCTCCAGTTGTTGCAGGTGTCTAGTGAGGTACATGCCAAATGAGGCATTGTACTCTATGACTGGTCTAATGAGGGAAGAGTAGAGGGAGACAATGACCTCTTTCTTCCTGGATGCAAAACCCTTAGTAATGAGATGCGCCACAAAGAAGGACTTTCTGACCACAGTGGCAATGTGGTGGTCAAAAGAGAGGTTGCTGTTAACTTGTGTTCCCAGATCTCTTATAACACCTTCTGTGTTTAATGGACTACCATTGTTGTGGTAATTCATGGGAACCGGGATTTTCCCAAAGAGGATGACGACACATTTTTTGGCATTGAGCTTATGGCCATGGTTCTGGCACCAGTCGTTGGTCTCAATGAGGCCTTTCTGTAGGATGTCTACATCACTTGGGGAGTTAATAGCTCCCAACTTGCAATAGTCTGAGAACTTTTTCAGCTAGTGTCTCTTCGTGTTGACCTGGACTTCAGAGAAGTAGATACCAAACAGGAGAGGGCCCAGTACCTAACCCTGTGGGATTCCACTCATGACTGGTCGGCAGTCTGACTTGGAGTCAGCTACTTTCACACTGTGGGTTCCATCTGTGAGCCAGTTTGCAACCCACCTAGTGATATAGGAGTTAATGCCTAGCTTAGTGAGTTTTTCTATGATTCTTGAGTGGGGAATGGTATCAAAGGCCTTGGCCAGTTCAAGGTAGGTTGTATGAACCACCTTGCCATCATCCATAGCTCTGGTGACAGATTCAAAAAAATTGACCAGGTTGAGCAGGTATGATCTACCCCTTCACAAAACCAAACTGTGTGGGATCCAGAGTTTGGAGATTCCCTAGATCATTGTTTATTAGGTCCATGATGATGCGTTCCATAGCTTTGCATATCAGACTTGTCAGGGTCTGTAATCGGTCCTCCTTTGTGGAGAGGGATAACTATAGTAGTGCGCCATTTGGTAGGGACAAAGCCTGAGGTGAGGCTGTGATTGAACAGGGCACATTGGTGAGGTGCCAGTTCACTCTGTAGTTTATGTAGAACACAGCCAGGGATATTGTCAGATCCCATAGAAGCTGTATTCTTGGCCTTGAGCTGTGCTGTTTTAATCTGTGTAGCAGTAATACTGGGTGCCTGGCAATCTACTGGTATTGTGATTGGTCCTTTGGTGGGAGAGAGAGGGGTAAAGTTGGCACTGAATCTGTCAGCCAGTATATTGGCAATATCTGTTGGCTCGGTATAGGAGGTACCACTGTGCAGTAGTTCAGAGCAAATCTGGATATTGCCGTGGAGATTCTTTACATAACTATAGAAGGCCTTGTGGTCGTCTTTACTATCTGCTGCAATTCTGTTTTCGTAGCTAGCTTTAGAGGGCTTGATGAGGTATCTTAACTTTTTGTTAAGGCAGATAAGGGAATTTTTCCAGTCCTGGGACTTCACCTTACTTCAGATCAGTTTCCTCCTTCTGTTGTAGAGTTTGTTTATGGCAGGGGACCACCAGATTGGCTTCCTTTTGAGGGCAGCGTTTAGGTCAATCCCAGCTTATCATCATGTCTAAATATGGAATGTACATTTCAAAAAAATGTACTACTTTCATTTCTGCTAGAAAATGACTAGATTCTTCATTTGAACCTTCCCCCCAAAAAGTCAACAGGAATAAAATGACTGTTAAATGCTGTCATCTTCTATAGAAATTACTCCTTCCATCCAGCAAATACTAAGCATGCCAGGGCCCATGCAAGTTTCTATGGCTACTACTGTAACTTGACACAGATTGTGGTTTTCAAAAGTGAATAAAATTAATGTCCAAAGCCAGTTCAAATAAACACAATATTTATCTCTGCTGATATTAATCACTGTTCTGTTAGCCAAAATGTCTCAGATGGTCTACCTCCTGTACAGAAGGCACAGGCAAATATAATAAAACAAAAACTAGAGGAGCAGAAATAATTTCCCTTTGTTTTTACCCATTTTCAGTCCTTCATTTAGTAAAAAAATGCCAGAAGCTTTAGTGTACGAGAGAATGGAAGGAAAACAGACAATTTGTGATCCACCAACACAGTTGTGAATGATCCTTGAAATGTGTTGCTACTATTGCTTCTTTCTTGTGAATTTTTGGAATGTCAAAATGTAAGCCAGTTCAGTCTCATTCAAAAAGTCTTGTCATATCAGTTATCAGTATGTATTAACAAAACTGACCGCACATAATCTTTATAAGCAGCATTAAGGTAACTGTCATCATCATTCTGAACCTTAAACATGGTACCATCATCACCATCGTTTTCCATAAACACCATCCCTATCTCCTTAGCAGGTTTCACAAACATCACCATTTTGAAATAACTGCAATTCATTCAGAAAAATAGTCCGTCTTTCACATTTTAAAAATTTTTAGCAGGTTCTGCTAATGGTTTCCTAACATCAGATTCACCTAAGTTCTCAAATTTCTGTACATAGTGATTAGAAGAGAGTTTAAACTGAAAGCATAATCTGTAAATATCATAACATGCAACTACGTCACCAAGCTCTATATCCAATCTGAAGTCTCTTGCTTTTAATTGTGGCTGTCCGTGAGAATTGTGAGTCCCTACTAAGGAATACTACTAAACCATTGTACATAATCAACTTTGTTTTATATTTTCTCATGTTATCTAACATCTTGTGTAATCTATGTAAATGTGTCTATTTGGAGCTTTTCTCCCTGGGTCTCCGCTGAAAATGGACATGTATCCAGTTGGACTATCCTGGTAAACAAATGTAAAATAAATAAATAAAAATAAATAAATAAATTAATGCGCACTTCTTTAGCCAAGTTGAGAAGAAGCTAGAGATGAGGAAAGAGTCCAATTGGGCATTCCTAGACTTGGAGAAAACATATGACAAGGTCCCAAAAAAGCTGATTTGGGCAGTCCTGCAGTGATTTAAAGTCCCAGAAACATTAGTAGAATTAGTGCAGACTACGTACAAAGATCCAATGACTCAAGTACGAACAAATGTTTGATCTCACACAGGGGTTCCTACTGGGAGTGGATGTGCATCAAGGTTCAGCGATTAGCCCACTACTGTTCAAACTGGTGATGGATTAACATTAGCAAAATGGTCAGAGGAGACAGATCAACAGAGTAGCTGTATGCATACGATATGGCATTACAGACTGAGTAAGAACTTCAGCAAAGGATAGATGAATGAAATAGATTCATAGGAAGTTATTAGGGCTAATGGCCCTAGGGCCTTTACAAGCCTAGCCATGTAAAAAAACTTGTACTCTGATTGACCATAGTTAGATGGTCATTATTAACAGAGCAACTCTTTGATCAGCACCAACTACCCCTATCCACAAGGGACACAAATGCCACCCAGAGGGTGAATTTACAGTCACCCATTCAATTGTCAAGGTTGCACTTAAATAGGGTTATTAAGGAAATCTGCTTCACATGAAGCTGCAATCTCTGGGATACATCTGTCTCTCCAATATATTTTGTTAATGTCACAGGCTAGCTTGAGATCCCTGAAGTGACTGACTCTTGTCCCATTTGATTTGTGGATGTGCAGCATTTCTATTAGTGCAGGGTCAGAGACTGCTCTGCAGGCCAGGCATAGATCACCACTCAGCAGCCTGTATGATGCAGATTACAGTGACAGGGCTTTCAGTCTTATTTAGGTCATGTTTTGGAGGCCCTGGATTCTCTTTGTTAGAAACCCCTATGGTGTCTCCAGTTGCTGCAGGTGTATGGTGAGGTATACACAGAAGTGAAAATTGTACTCAGTTAGTGGTCTGACAAGGATCAAGTACAGCAGAGTTATAAATTCCTCAGTCTTGGAAGTGATGCACAATGTAGAAGGCCTTCCTTACCACTATGGACACATGGTGACTTAAGTCTAGATTGCTATCAACCTGTTTTCCCAAATCTCACACTACAGAGTATAAGCTACTTCTTTGCCAAAGGAGAGGAGGCATTTTTTTGCATTTAGTTTTAGTCCGGCAGTTTGGTACCAATCATTTAATATGTTAACATTGTTAGGGGATTGTATGATTGCACCCAGTTTACAGTAATCTGTGAACTTGACAAGCCACAGGTCATCTACTTTCACCTGGACTTCAGACAAACTGGATTCCAAACAGTACATTACCCAGCAAAGATCCTTCTGGTAACCCACTAGTAACTGGTCTACTGGTTGAGGTGGACTCCAGCTTTGACGGTGTGTATTCTACAATGACCCAGCTCACTACCAATCTAGTGCTGTATGGGTTAATCCCCAGTGGTTTTAACTTCTCCAAATCTTTTGGATTTCTAATACCATGACAGAAATGGATCCCATTCTCAAGTCAACGTACGATTAAAGTTCATGAAATTAGCATTGTTGCAATCTTTGATGTCAGCTAGAAGTGCTCTTTGCAGCACCCGCAATGTGCCCAGAAATTACTCCTGCAATTCGTATGGGATTACATGTATTGGTAACATATCTAAATACGATTGTAGATTCTTTATTATAAGACCTGTTGCTCCTACTACTATTGAAACTGCCACAGTATCTTTTTTTCCACATTGCTCTCATTTCTGCCTGCAAATCCTGATATTTTATGACTTTGTGTCTCCTTGTATGCAAGACGCTGTAATCACTGGATGTGGTGATTTCAATGATCAATGCTACTTTTGACTTCTTTTCATGAACCACTTTATCCTGTTTTCTAACACCTATCTTTTGAACTGTTGGCAATGGGTGATCCCAGGTGATGTACACCATCATTTTCTATGATGCTTTGTGGCTCATGTTTCTAGTGTTTTTCAGCCACTTCAGTACCATAATGTTTGCACAATCCCCAGTTCAACAGTCTTGCCACATTATTATGCTTTTCAGTATGCAGTCCCTTCTGCCATTAGTATGCGACACCCAGCAACAAGGTGTGCAGCGGTTTTCAATAATGTTTTACAAAACCTACATTTGTCTGTTCCTCCCACATGTTCAATGGACTTTGTAAACTGACATTTACGTAGCCCACTATCTTGGGCCACCAATATTAACGTTTCATCTCTTGGTTTGAATTCCTCTCTAACCATTCCTGTGTTTGATCTGGATCAACATAAGGTTCTTTCAGAGGTTTTCTATACTTGCAACTATATTTATGCATTTTCCACATTTCTTGCCTTCTCATTGGGTCTTTTATGTTATATTCTCTCTTGTTTTTTGGCACATTCAGTCACTGCTTGACTTTTATCTACTTCTGGTTTAATTTCTATTCCTGCTTGACACTGATATGCTTCTGCTAGCTTAAGCAGAGAAGGCATCTTGGATTTATTCTCCTCATGTTTCAAAACTTTCACTACATTTGGGTCTTGTGAGATCAGCAGATGTGTGCAGCCCCACGATTTCAGATCTATACATGTAATCAATTTCAAGAAGGCCCATACCTCCTTCAGAACAGGGAATATATAATCTTGGTAGGCAGTGATTTTTGTAAATCATTTGCTGAGCATGAAGCATCCTTCTTGTTTTCCTGTCTTATCTATCCAACACATTTTGGAGCCAGTCAATCACTCCAAAACTGTAAGTTAGGACAGGAAAAGCAAATTAGTTTATAGCTTGAATTGTGTTCCTAGATGTCAACGCTGTTTGCAGGATTAATTTAAGTCTTGTAAAGTATTCCTTACTAAGTTTTATTTACATTTGTTCATGTTTTATTGTTGATCCTTCACCAATTCCCAAGTATTTATACACTCTCTCTTGCTCAAGTTCTTTTATTCATTCTTGTCCCAAACTGATGTTTTCTTTGTGCTGCAGTTTTCCTGATTTAAAGGTTGCTTTTGCACATTTATCAAGACCAAATGACATTCTGATATCATCTGAAAAAGTTTTGACAACTTGTGGTTGTGCTTTGAGTTCTTCATCTGATGAGCTATACAGTTTTAAATTATTGACAAAGAAAGATGTGAAGTCTTTACACTTTGTTTTCTAGGAACCAAATTATAGCCATGACCTAAGCTGCTAAGTAGACAGCTTAATGGGTTAAGGGCAAGACAGAATAGCAGCGGTGATAAAATCACCCTGGAATATCCTCCTTTGAATTTTTATCCCTGGGATAACAATTTGTCCTTTATTGTGGCTTAATTGCAAAGTGGTCTGCCACTGTTTCATGGTCACTGTAATGTGGTTGATCAGTGTAAGGTATATTATACATTTTAAGCATGCTTTTATTCATGAATGTGGGATAGTATCAAATGCTTTATTCTAGTCAATCCATGCCATACTTAGATTCTTCTCCTTTTTGCAGTTCTCCACTGACTTAATTTATCAACAAATGATCCTTTGTTCCCTATGACTTTCTTTTATTGCCATTTTGTTCTATTGCCATAATTGAGTTTTCTTCTAAATGACTATACACTCTCTCAGCATCAATTCCAGTGTATAGTTTAAATGTCGTTAGAAGGCAAGTTATTAGTCTATAACTTTTAAGGTAGCTTGCAGGTTCACTCCTAAGTAGGAGCATCATTTTCCTGTTATTAACCAGGTTGGTGTCTGTTTGGGGTGCACATATAAACAGTTCTTTCTCATGGCTAAATCTTTATACAAAGATGTTAACACTTTTAACCAGAAGTTAGGTACTGCATTTGGGCATGGGGTTTTCCAATTAGAGGCTTTTCTCAACTTTGTTTCAATCTCTCTGGCTGTTACTTCATCCCATTTAATATCATTTAAACCTCTTATTCTTTCTTTTACTTCTATCAATTTAGCATCTTTGTTATGTTCCACAAGATCTTCATAAAGACTTCTCCAAATGTACCCATTTCTTCTTTTTGTGGTCTTTCAATTCCTTATACCTTGTTTCCCCAATTCTCTAAAAAACTTTTTTGGGTCATCAACAAATTGCTTATTTTGTACTTTTCCTTTATATTTATCTGCGTATCTTCTAAGTTTTTCCACCTTTGCTGAGAGTTTTAGTTTATTTACGATAATGCATGAAAGATCCTGATCTATTTCCTTATACCTTGTTTCCCCAATTCTCTAAAAAACTTTTTTGGGTCATCAACAAATTGCTTATTTTGTACTTTTCCTTTATATTTATCTGCGTATCTTCTAAGTTTTTCCACCTTTGCTGAGAGTTTTAGTTTATTTACGATAATGCATGAAAGATCCTGATCTATTCTAATACTGAGCATTGCTTTTAGCATGACCTCCAAGTATTTTTGTCTGTCCCCTTTGTCCATACTCTTCTAACAGTGACACTTCTTATCTTAATTGCTTTACAGTTCTCTCTACTCGATACTTCCATGGTGGTATTCAATTTCTCCCCTTCCTTTCCCTCAGTACACTGTGTTCTTGTGGTAGAATTTTATCAGATATTAATTTAGCTGCACAGTAATATATCCTGTTTACTTCTGTTATATCGCATGGATCTCTATGGACAGTCCTAATTACTGTGCTCGTTTGTATTATCATACTTCT
Organism: Protopterus annectens; assembly: GCF_019279795.1. Lineage (NCBI taxonomy): Eukaryota > Metazoa > Chordata > Ceratodontiformes > Protopteridae > Protopterus > Protopterus annectens. Next base: position 1,319,570,387 of record NC_056737.1, on the reverse strand, counting down.
GACTTTTTGGGCTTTATTGACCTTCTGCAGTCTGTTTATTTCACTGATCTTAATATGTCTTTATCTCTATTAAATGAAGTAACTCTTCTCTTAGTTCATTTTCTACTAAACTGAGTGCACATTTTGTTTGCCATTTCCTGCGGGCATTCTACAAAAAGTTCTATAGTAACTCCCTGTGTCACATTCTCTTCAATTTCATCCCATGCCATCCATTGCTCTGTCATATGGGAACTCGCTGGTCTATCACTCCCCAACATTGACTGTGACAGAGTTTCCACAGTTTCTTGTTGGTTCCCTTGTGTCCAGTTTCAAGTGGATTTTTATACTGGTTTCCTGTGGAAGGCTCCAAAATATCTTCATATTGCACATGACCAATTGCTCCCATTCCATTGGTATCCCCTTAATTTGGATGTCCATTGCTCTATCCTGATGTAGTGCTTTCTAAATTAGATTTCCTACACTAAATCCTTCACTTTGCAGGTACTATGTAACTTCAGTTTCCATTTCTTTAGCTTCATTACTAATCTCCTTTTCCACTTTTCCTCTGTCTTATTTTTTGCATTGTAAAGTTTTCCATGTTCAGATTCCTTTGCCTGTATTTCTCTTTAAACATCTTTGGTGCTGCTCTTTGTATCGATTAGTTTTGCTTTCTCCTTTGCATAGATATTACACCATGTTAAATCTCTTTCTTTTCCATGTCCATATTTCTTCTTCAGACATCTCCCAATCTTCCTATTTCTCCTAAATATGGGGACACACTCCATCATGCTGTGATGTAACCTGTCTTCGATAGTCTATACCAAATCCTTCACTTTGCAGGTACTCCATAACTTCAACGGGTCTATATTAGAACATCGAATATTTAACACTTTGAATCACTAAAGGTCGACCTTTAGTGAATGAACTGTTAAAACATCGAATGTTCAGAAAAAAAATTAAAAATAAAAAAAAAAAAATAAATGGTGTAGGCAGGGGGGCAAGCCCCCCTGCACCGCCCCACACCTCCCGCTAGTTAAATATACCAACTCCAAGACCACACTACATTGAAGTAAATGGAAGTCTTCCCTTACAGAGATTTCCGTTTACTTGTTTGATGTTCTGCAGTTTCGACATTGTTGGCTTTCAAGAATGTAATATAGACCCACTAAACTTCAATTTTTTTTTAACTTCTCCTTTACTAATCTTTTCTGTATTCCCTCTGATATTTTTTTTATTGTGAAATTTTCCATATCTGGATGCCTTTGCCTGCATTTCTCTTCGAATATCTTTAGGGCTGCATTCTTTATATTAATTAACTTGGCTTTCTCCTTTGCATAAATATTGCACCATATCATATATCTCTCTTTCCCATGTCCATATTTCTTTTTTATATAAACTTTTCAAATATCTCGAGGTTTTGTCGTTTATATTTTCGCACTTCCTCAGATGCTTCTTTTTCCAAACAGATCAAAGTTTCTTGGTCTATATATACTGTTTTTCACTAATTTGTTGCATTAATCAACACAAATTTTTATATGAGGCTTCTGATAGTTTTTCTTGTGGAAGTATTTTTCTTTCCTCTAATTTCTCTCCGTCTTTTGTATATCTTGTGTCTGGAAATTCAGGGCTTTTTGCATAATAGTAACAATACACAATTTCTCTCATCATCAATTGTCTTTATGGCTCTTCTTTGGCCTATCAGTTTTTGTGAGTTTTGTGGACTGCTGCTTCCTTCTACAACAGGAGGCCATCCTCCCCGTGGGCTTGGCCCGTATGTAGGAATGTTTCCATATTTTGAGGATTCTACACTCACTTTTTTCCAGTCCTGACACCAATGTGCCTACCAGGATTGGGCACTTTTTTATCCTGTGTCTTGTGCACCCAGCTGTCTTAATTTTTGACCTACTTCTGTCCATGACATATGCTATATAAATGCAGTCTATATATCAGTGTCATCTTGGTGAGATTTTGTGAAAAACAGGGTCCACCTTGTGAGGGTACTCACCAAGACTTGAGCATGAATTTAGTTTCAGCAATACTACTCTCCTTTGCTTACTGACTTCTCTCTCCATTTGGACCCCTAACCCCCCCCCCCCCCAGCTGGGAGAGTTTCTCAGTGACCCCTGAGTGGGGGATTGTATCAGATGCCTCAACTAATTCAAGATAGGTGCTATGTATTGCAAAGCCCTGGATGAGGGCAAAGGTGACATTCCCAAAGAAGTCTATCAGGTTTAATAAGTAAGATCAAGCCTTGACAAAACCATACTGGCTCGGGTCAAGAGTTTGAAGGTCACCTATGTCCTTATTGTTAAGGTCCATGATGATTCTTTCCATAGCCTTGCAGGAAAGGCTGATTAGGCTTATGGGTCTGTAGTTCCCAGAGTCGGTTGATAGACCCCCTTTGTATAAGGGGATTATTGTTGCTGTTCTCCACTCTACCCGAACAAAGCTAGTGCTCAGGCTATGGTTAAAGAGGATGCTGAGTGGTTCAGCTAGGTCTTGTTTTAGACTGTTTAGTTAACAGCCTGGGATGTTATTTAATCCCACAGAGGATGTATTTTTGGCCTTGGAGAGCACTTGTATGACCTGTTCTTTGGAGCTACTCAGTAGAGGACTGGTGTCAGGAATGATTTGGGGTATGGCTGGTGGGGACAGGGGGGGGTTAAGCTATTTCCAGATCTGTCAACTAGCAGGTTGGCAATTTCCTCAAGTTCAGTGTAAGTGGCATCATCCACTATAAGTTTGACACACAGACAGGCATTCCCTTTTAGGTTTCTGACACACCTAAAGAATGCCTTATGATTGTCCTTAACTAGGGATGCTAATTTAGTCTCATAACTAGTCTTAGAGGACTTTGCAAGATATCCGATTTGCTTGTTCAAGCTGTGGAGGGTATCCTTACCTTGAGTTTATACCCCTCTTGTTCTTAGATATCAGTTTCTTTCTTTTGTTATATAGCTGATTTATACTTTGTCTGCCAGGGTGGCTTGTTTTTTTGATAGGACCTCTTTTTCCTGTCAGGTACAGCAGAGTCAGAACATCTGTTTAAGTGGTTATATAGGGCATCTGTGCAGTCCTCTGCATAGAAGGCATTGTTTGTTGTGTTAGCAGGGGCTTTGAAACTTTATATACCATTGCTTAGTGGGATACAGTTTGCTTTGGAGAATTTGCTCCCGTGGGGGTGTCGGGTCTGATCTTTAGTTCAAATGAGACCAATTTACCGTCCGACCTTATCAGGGAGGGCAACACACAGGGGATAGTGCAGTGATCCCCCCCCATGTTGGTGAGCAGTAGGACTAGGAGATTTGAGCCTCTTGGGGGGGGGGTGTAGACCAACTGTTCCAGGGCATTTGAACTTACAAAGTCCAGAAACCTCATAGTGACCATGTTTGTTCTCATGTAAGTCACCCAATCGATGGCGGGACAGTTGAAATCTCCCATTACCAAGGTGTTTAGCTGTATACTGAGTGACTCTAGCAAGTCCGGGTAGGTGGTGTGCTTCTCCTGGTCCATGATGGGGGACCTGCAGCTAGTGATGATGTGGCAGGGTATTTTATCTACAGTTATTTGGAACTGGAGTAGCTCAAGAGAGTTGTACGGTTTCACCAGTCTCAAGGTGTATTTGGATTTAAATGAAGATGGATACACCACCTATGGTCCTTTCACACTCGTTTTGAGGTCTGAACATGTGAAAGCTATTGTAGCCTTCTAAGGCTGGGGTGCTCTCTACAGCCTTGAACCAAGTCTCAGTGATTGCACAGATATCATCTTCTAAGGTAAGGAGTCCTTCCAGGGAGTGCAGTTTACTGTTTAGGCTCCTAACATTATGCAGCAAAACCTTACATTTTTTCTAGTGGATTTCTTTACATCAGAAGTCTTGTTGTTTTGACACTGCCTAAAAAAGGCATTATGAGCAGGCAAGTGTCTGTCAGTAGCCAAAAGCCATGAGGAGATAGGTGAGGGGCATTTCTGGCAAAGCAGCAGGATCTGTTGACAATGGCTTCCCAAGATGATAAATACTGGATCCCCCTGGAGTGATGCCAAAAGCTAAGCCAATTATTGAAATCAATCATTTTTTGTTTGTATTGCAGCATCATCCTAGGTGAAGGTAGAATGCTGCTTAGAGCTAGGGACTTACCTGCCTGCGACACAATCTGAGAGTTCAGTCATGTCTCTCTTCATATAGTCCAGATAGGTACATCTCATGTCATTCACTCCAACATGTACTATGACAGAGTTGTTTGTCTTTCGGCTTTTCTCAGTTATGGGTCGCCACAGCGGAACTCCAGTCCACTGATGATTGGCAGTTGGTTTTTATGGTGTCGAGTTGCCAGCCCGACGCCCAACCTTCAACGAAGGCATGCCCAATCAATGCATGTCTTTCGAATGCCCACTCGACCGTGGGGAGGACATGCAGACTCCACACAGAAGGCACTCCCAACCCAAGCAGAGAATCGAACGGGTGAACCTCTTGCTGTGAGGCAACAATGCTACCGCTGCACCACTGCGGAAGTAATGTACTATGACAGAGTCGAAAACCTAATGCCCTGGTTATAAGCAACTCAATAGTGAGACACACAGATGTCACCCTCACCAGGTTGAACAAGTAGAAGGTCATAGTCAGCTGCTTGTCAGGCACCAGGAACCATCAAACCATGCATGCACTCAAGTCTCTTAGCAAAAATTACCATCATGTACTATGACAGAGTGATGATGGTAATTTTTGCTAAGAGACTTGAATGCGTGCATGATTTGATGAATCCTGGTGCGTGACAAGCAACTGACTATGACCTTCTACTTGTTCAACCTGGTGAGGGGGACATCTGTGTGTCTCACTATTGAGTTGCTTATAACCAGGACATAAGGTTTTCGAGGCGTTTTGCCTCAGGGGCTTAATTGTTGACACTGACGCATGTTTTCATGTGTAATGGATTTTGTTGGTGTACCAGTATGTGTGGGTTGTTTGTGCTTAGTAGGTCTCTGATTTTTTGGTAGGCTCTTAGTGAGTACCTCTGCATCTGTGGGTTTGTGTGTCTTGAACTTACTTTGTGCAAGAGGAGAGGTATGTTTGCTGGCAACCTGTTTGATGCCTTAATTATTATGTGAGATGAGTGACTGTAGCTTCAGAGTATAGTTACATCTCTCACATACTGTATTTGTTGGCTTTCGGAGCAAGTGGTTATCAGTATACATGAGGTAGTTGCTACATTGCCTCAGCATACCCAAGTCAATCAGGCTTGGCTGCAGAAATGTTGGGAAATTGACTGTTAACAGTAGCAGGTGGTCCTTAAGTACTTATTTGTGAAGGAGCAAGTTAGATCAGCTTTTGTTCTGAGGTTAACAAGGGGACTTATTCAGGAATGGAAAGTGTGGTGACACTGGTCTGTGCTTAACTGAGTTGCCCTCAGTGCAGCAGTGAAGCTTGGGAGGGTTACTGACTGTGATCTAAGGAAAATGTGTTTTTAGGCATGTGTGTCTATACAGGGCACGGCTAACCACCACTGTGAGGTGTGCAGCTACACACGAAACCAAGGCTTTTATACAGGCAAAACTGAACAGTTTTAAACTAGTCTGCCAATTGCAAATCACACAATGATCCTTCCTCTAACAATCCCCAGCTCAGACAAGGCTATATCCACACTCTGCTACAAGGGTGCAGGGGAGCCCTTCTTAATGCAAGATGACTGGATTTGAGTTCAATCATGTCTGGATCTAGTCTATGCTAACCAATCAATATTTCAGTGCAAAACAAGTGCAGACAATGAACAAGCACAAACAGTAAAAAAAAAAAAAAGTCAAAAAAGGCACAAATCAATGCAGTTAAACAGTGAAATACAGATGTAAAAGTGCAGATCAAACTCAAAATAAGCTTAATTTCTTGTTCTTGGCTTTGGATTCAAGCAGAAGCACTCTGGACCTCTGACAAAGGATTCCATAAGTACAGTAGCCCCGGTAAACTGAGCGCAAACCCACTCAAATGCGAGCCTTAAATACAAGTGAATTTAAACTGTTTTAACACAAACTAACAAATAGGAAAGCCACACACACTGTCTTATTTCAGCAATCCTCACCTCAGATGGGCCCTAGGCTACACACTTCTGCCACAAGGGTGAAGGGAGGCAAGGCAGGCCCTCTTAATATAAGATGGTATCACTTGAGCACTGAAACCAGCCAACAGTCTAGATTCAGCACGTCTGAAGCAAGTCTGAATTTAGCCTATGCTATTTAAGGTAGAAATAGCAATGGTACAAAGTGCAGAATGAAGCAGTCGCAGCAGCAAAAACAGTAAAACTGAAGCAACAGTTCAATAAAATACAGTTCACAAAGTGCAATACAGGCTTAAATTGTACTTATTTTTAGAAGATTTCACTGGATGCCTTGGATTTCTGTTCAGATGCACTCCAGACCTCTGGCTAAGAATGCCATGCTCTGAGCAGCTCCAGTAAACTGAGAAATGTGAAACTGAATGCACATGAGATGAAATTAAATACAGGTAAGGCAGGGGTAATGGCAGCAAACTGGCAAAATCTGAATAAGCTGAGAATTGAGAAAGAAGGTAAGATATTGAAACAGGTTAACAACTTCAAGAATCTAGGAGGGGTGGTTGAGGAGAAGGGAAGTATGAATGAAGATTTCAAAGCTACAATCGGAGGGGCTGCAGCCAAATGGCATAGTGTGTCAGGTGTAGTGTATGACAGAAGAATGATGAAGCTGAAAGGTAAGGTGTACAAGACAGTGGTGTGACCACAGTACTACTGTACGGCACAGAAACCTGAGCAGTAAAGGTAGAGCAGTTAAGGAAACTGGAGATGATGTGCCGATGACTGGTGGGTAGGATGTGCACTGTGGGACAGATGAAGAAATAAGGAGCACAATTGTAGAAAAGGTCAGAGAGAAAGTTGTTTGGACACGTGCAGAAAAGCAGAAGACAACCTGGTGAAAATTTAGAACAGACGGGAAGATAAGAAACGAGGGCATCCAGCAAAGAGGTGGATGGATTGCGTCAGGCACGAGTGTCAAAGAAGGCAGGAGTGTTGCACTGAATCGAGAGAGAGAGACAGAGATGGTGACATTTAACAAAACACCCTGACCCCGTGTAGAAAATAGGGGAAAAGGGGGGTTTGATGATGATTCTTTAGCTAGAAGATTAAAGTGAACATTCTTGTAAAATAAACAGCCAAATTATGGTTACTATGGTTACTAGATCTAACTCTTAGAGTTTTTACCTAACAGAAACAAGCAGTAGAAATAATCTCATACCAAAAAAAAAAATTTTGTTTGATTCACATTCATTAATCCGCTCTAACTTGTCTGTTGATCAGCATGAACTAAGAGAATGCTCTTCTCCCTTTGCTGTTTTCAGTCCCTAGGGTCTTGCTAGTGCTTCTCTTACTCCACGCACACGGTACAACAAAAGTGAATCATGCATTAAAATCCTACAGTTGACTATAGCAAAACTTTACTACATTTACAGTAAGAGAGACTCAAACTGTACTTTTGAAAATCTGATTATGTAGCTGTATGTTCTAGACTGAGATACCTTCTGGTGTGGTAGCAGTACTGCCTAATAGGGGTGTATAACTTTTATCTTAGGGCTGTGCAACTATGGAGTTGGTGTAAGCACTTGCTGTGTCAGATGTAATGTACAATAGTGTTTATGTGATTTTTATTAGTTTAGTGTGCATCTTAATAGCTGTCACCTGAGGGTGCCATGGTTCCTATTGGTCGTGGGTGCATTTAATTTGTTAGTCTCTTGTACTGCAAATCAATTGTCTCATTTAACTTGAAACTCACTTTTATTCTTGCATCCAGCTCATTCAAGTGCCATGAACTTACTCATATTTCCACTCCTATTTCCATATCATCCAGCTTACCTCAATTTTTTCACTTCCCTTTTCCCATTCTTCCTTTCTCATTCCTTTGGTCCCTTCCCTTCGGTCCCCTTTATCTCTGAATCTTGTTTCCTATTGTCTCTTTTGCCACCCCCCCAAACTTTTTAATAAAGGTTTTTCCAAGTACAATATCCAGCTATTTACAATACTGCCTTTCCTCATTCAGACGTACCCACTCTCTGCGTTGTATGTCACTCTTGATGTCCCATCTTCTGTCATCACTATGATGGTGCTAATACTGCACAAGGAGCATGACCAAACTCTGCTACAGTCCGTGTCTAGTTTAGTACCTTTTACCTTCACTTCTACTCTTCTCCATACTTTTTTCATTTCATGCCCTGTCCTCCCATTATGTCATCTCTCACTTTTCAAATCTTCTCCTACGTTGTTTCATTCCTTCCTTAAATACTCATCTAATTGTTTACAATGCACCCACACATCCCCCAAACGTTCTCACATTTTTTATTTCTACTTCATCTTTGCTCCCCCTTGCATTTACTAGCTTCTTGAAACAAGCATATTCTAAACTGAAGGAATCCCAATTTACTTGCGTCAGTTACTTGGATGTTATTGCCCCTTTTCTTATAACATGGGCAGTATGCTTAATTTCTGCCAATTTCCATTCTCTGCTTCACCTCATGACTGTGTGCTTGCTTTGCCTACCTTCTTTAACCCTGCAACTATCCCTGCCTTACTGTTTTATGCTTCGATATTACAGGTGTACTTCTTTATTTCTTGTACACTCTAGTTCTGTATCCCTTTTTCTTGCTTCTCGTACCCCGTACGTCTTCCCCTTCCTTCTTTTGTTTCATATCTTTCCCCTTCCCATGTAGAGCACTGGAGAAGCCTGTCACTTCTTTTCTCTCTCTGTACCCTAGGTCTTATTTAATACCAATTCTTTTAGCAATCAAAACCATATTTAATCTCCTACTGCTTGCTTCTCCTTGGTCCATTACCTTCCCGCAGTGTGTTTACTCCCTTGGAGACCAGCCCTTTCTATCGTCTCTCCTTGCATGCATATCTATTCTGGTCACCGTCCTCATTCTCATGCACCCTTCATCCACCCTTCTTTACAACTTGAAACTTTTTTTTTCATTTCTCATAAGTGTCTTTTCTCACTCGCACTATTTATGCTATATTCCTCCTGGCCACCACCTTCTTAGACATAATCTACATCATAAAGCTCCTCCCTTACCTTTCTGAAACCTAGGATTTCTCTTAAGAGTCGACTCAGCCTTCTATTTTATCCACATTCACACAACTTCCTGCTCTACAATTTAAAAGGAAACCACACACTGTATTAGACAGTGGGTGCAGGGAAGTCAACAAAATAGCTTTTTTTGTTAAAATCTTGTACGGCCCCCATGAAAACTGGTGGTTAGTAAAATCTAAAAGTTTCAAATACATACGATTTGCTAACGTCCCATTATTCTTTGATTCCTTTCTTCTTTCCCCAAGACTTGCTGGTCTTGCCATTGATTATATGAAATCATACATACCTGTGTTAAAAAGGTGTCAAATTATAAACACCGCTATATTTTAAACAAAATTCATTAAGTCCATTGGGTTAAGTCCACACAGTCATGGTCACCCCCTTCCCTCCCCAGTCTACACGTTTTTCCTTTCAGTCTTTTTCCCTTGCCTTTCCTCTGACCCTCCTTTCTCTATTTTGAACTACTCTGCACCTTCACACTATTAATTTTCATTTATTTTTCATCTTGCTTTCTTCAATACTTCCACTTTTTCTTTTAGCCATTCCTGTTTCTTAAACAGGAAATATTCAGGTCCCCTTTCGGCCTGCAAGCCTCCTCGTGCTTCCTTCTCCACACGCCTCATTTGTTCCCCTATTCTCCTTGTCCTGTTGGTCTCTTGAATTTGACAAGACATAAGATACTTCACTGCTTCTCTTGTATCAGTAAATATTTTAGCAACACCTTGTATAAACACCCTGAAGAACGCTAGATGTAAAATTTGCCATCTTACCTCCTTTTCACAAACTTGCATTACTGGAGTAATTACTTCTTCTTTCTCTTTTTTTTCCTAGAGAAATCTTATTCCACAAAAAACATTCCATTCCCTATTTGCAACTTCTTGCCTGGTTGTCAAAGGTATCCAAGGATCTTCTCCCTCAAGGTAAAAGTTAGAAATTGGGATATTATGAGTCTGGCTTTTCTCCACTCAGATTCCTGCCCGCCATATCATTCTATGGGCCCAGTGTACCTGCTACTCAGGTATTCCTGGCCATTTAACAATCAGATCCATTATAGCTCTAATACAGTCAGTGCCTTCAAATTGTTCTGTCCGATATACCAATGACTAAGATTTCCCCTTCTGGCACTCTCCCCGGCATCTGTTGTTCTGCTTTCCAGCCACCAGTCAAGCCGCACTTCTGCTGCTTCTATCCATTCTTTTAGTTCATTTTTGGACACTATTTCTTGTAGTGCTAGTACATTTTCATTTAAGTTGTCTATTACTACTTTTATTTTTGATCTGGGTCCTTAGACTTTCCTGTAGAGACTTTTTCATGCATCTAGAAACCATATAGCTGGAGACCAAAGTCACCACTTTTACTTCAGGCTCTCCAGACTCTTCCATCATTATTTGAGTTCCTTCTCTGACCCTTGTTGGAAAGTCTGCTTTCTTTTTTTAGTTGACATTCTGTTCCTTTACTTTTGCCCCCTTATTTACAACTCTTGAACGCCAGACACTTCTGAATTACTTCAGTTAACACATTGAGCTCTCAGACCTCTTTTCTTATGCTGTTATCAGAGTGGTGTCATACCGAAGTCCCCAGCTTCAGATAACTATTGTGCTATCTTTATTTGCATCCAAATTCAAAATGTAGTCGCTTCATATTTAGATGGAATATTATTGTTCATAAGTATGGTTCTCATCCTCTTTGCCCAATAATAAATTTATATTTTTGTGCCTGTCATCAGTTTACTACACGTTGAATGGAAAACTATAACTAGAGTCACTCAACACCCCCCAACCCCAAACTCCCACACATCCTTGGTCTTCCTCATTAATCAGTCTCTTCAACAGTACCTTTTATCCCATCCAAATATAAACTGCCACATCACCATAGTCTTTGCTCACTTCCAGGGTCCTTGTTAAAACTCTATTGACCAAAATGGATAATAAGACTGTATTCATCTACTTTTTTGCAAACGAGTAAGCCCCCCTGCACCTCTACACCCCTGCTAATTATATATACACCAACTCTGAGATCACAGTACCATGGAGAAAGAGTGAATTCCCTGACCCACACTGTATTGCGATCCTGCACAGTAGAAAAGCCAGTGTGTTCTATCAGCTGTTCCTTTTTTGTATTTTGAGGATTCATCTTGTTGATGGGTTGAATGAAATCCATTTTATATACATTCAACCCATCAACTCTGTCGGATTATATATATATATATATATATATATATATATATATATATATATACACACACACACATATATATTACACACACACATATATATATATATATATATATATATATATATACACACACACACACATATATATATATATATATATATATATATATACACACACACATATATATATATATATATATATATATATATATATATATACACACACACATATATATATATATATATATATATATATATATACACACACACACACATATATATATATATATATATATATATACACACACACACACATATATATATATATATATATATATATACACACACATATATATATATATATATATATATATACACACACACATATATATATATATATATATATATATATATATACACACACATATATATATATATATATATATATACACACACACATACATATACATATATATATCTCCATCTGCATCTATCTCTCTCTTATATATATATATATATATATACACACACACACATATATATGTATATATATATATATATATATGTATACATATACACATACATATATATATATGTATACATATACACACACATATATATATATGTATACATATACACATATATATATATATGTATACATATATATATGTGTATATATGTATACATATATATATGTGTATATATGTATACATATATATATGTGTATACATATATATATATATATGTGTATATATATATATATATATATATATATATATATATATATATATATATGTGTATACATATATATATATATATATATATATATATATATATATATATATATATATATATATATATATATATATATATATATATATATATATATATATACATATATATATATATGTATATAAAGTTTAAGTACAGTAACTGAGTACCCCCTCACCCATTAAGCAGCAGGGGGATAAAGCCCCTCCTGCAAAAACATTTAATGCTATTACAAGTTTCAACATTCATTGTAATTGTTAAGACAACCATATTTTATTTTCTGATGTTGAAGCACTTGAAATTATTGACCCTACCACTTCTTAAACAGAGGCCCAAACCCCTTAATACATATTGCATCCAGATGTATCCCAGTTATTGGCTACTGCTTTGCTAGTTTTATGCATACAGCTAAATGTCCATGTAAAAGTAGAGTATACAACTGATTTTTTTTATCTTGGCTTCAAGCATTACAAAGTACATCTTGCCACCCTCCACCTTCTCCCTTATTGCTTTCACTGTTCTCAGTACTTATATTTCAATTTCCTAGAACTTGCATTATCTTTATAGTCTTGGTTTTGCGGATACTTCCATTTCTACCCCTACTTAATTTTCTACTTCAGTTTTAGAATTACTCTGTCAGCCTGTCTTAGATGCATGATACCATGTAGCCCCCCATGTATTTTTCTAATCTTTTACAATTTCATTACCCTGCCCCTAACACCACTGCTTCAACTACTGTCTGAATTCTGGAATTTTCTCTTTTCTCACTTTACTTCCAAGTAGTACTAGTAGCAGCATAGAGAATACTGTTGTGCTACTTTCATCCATCCTGGTGTGTTTTGGCTCCACAGCTCTCTGCACAACAGATGTACCAGTAGCAAGACCTTCACTTCTTACATGTACAGTTACATCAGGTTTACGACATTTCTTGTTTGATTTGTTCTAGCCAGCATGAGTTATGACAAAGTTTGAATCCCACCTGAATATTCCTCCTCCAACCTTTCCTGCTTAACACAGACTGAAATTTAATTGCTCAATTTAAGTTTACCTGTCAGTATGTTATTTGGCTCCTTTTATAATGCAGCTACCAAATGGAATTTACCAGTGACAGCTGTTTTAGCATTCACCCCCCCATTATGCCAAGTATTCCTGTTACCAACACTTGCGTCTCCAACTCAGCACCCCCCACCATCAACGCCCTTACTATAGCTGCAGTTTATACTCTAGAATTTTCTGTGTCCTGTGAATATGAACTTTGATGCCTCCAGAATACAATTGTATTTATTTATCTTTCTTTACCAGGGCAGAGCACTGAACAAGCATAACAAGATACAGACCCAGCCCAAACCCTCCTACCACCATTTCTTCCTTACCTTTCTCATCAGCAAGTTTCACTTCAAATCATCTCTCACCATACAGTTACTTCACAGAAACAAGTAAAGAAATTTTACTAGGAACGTTTTTAAAAAGGCAGAAGTTCATGCTGATTCTTTAAAATATTCTACCTTATGCCACATTTTAACAGTGCAGATAAATTGGCTACTTTAGGGTTTAAGCCATGTTGAAAAATATATCCAGTGGTCCATAAACCTGCTGTTACTAGTTATCGCAAGTTGCAACAGGAAGAGACCATCTTTCATGAAGAATGATATAAACAGTCACCTAAAATTCTTTGTGTTAGGTCATGCCACTGTTGTTCGCAGAAGTGTGGGAAGTGCCGACTTGATTGACATTCCAATGGGGCTATCAGTTAAGAGTGGTAGATTTTAAATGTTATTTTTATTCTGTCAAGACTAGAAAGCATGGAATGTTTAAGTAAGAATATCTGAAACTCTAATATTGTGCATTATTGACTTAATGAAGATGAAAAGAAATCACACATCCAGCAAGAAGGCTGACCCCCCCCCCCGCATCCCCTCCTATTCACAATTTTAAATTCAGCTGTCTCATACTACAGGGTACAAAGCCCCTGCTGGGCATTAAGCCATTTATCTTTTTAATATCTCATCTCATTAAGAACTTAAAATGATAAACTCATATTTACTAATTTTAAGTACAGTGTCCTCTCTCAGCAAACCGGGGGGGGGGGGGGTGCTACTTCACATCCTGGTGAGTCAATGTAAACGATCACAAATTTTGCTAAACAGCTACAATACAAAGACGTTAGTCCATAATGAGCAATAATGAAATGAAAATTAAGTACAGAGGGCTTACATCATTATTACTGACAGATACAGTTTCTTACAGAAAAGTATAAGCTATATATTTTCAGGTACTGCAGAATTCACATGTATTACCCGAGGGATCCTTGAATTGAATCATAGCAACCCCTTCCAATCGGTTAATAGTAAATGATGAAATATCTCCTCCATTGCTTCTTTTTGAATTGGAAAAATACAATTTGAGTAAATCTTCAGATAATTCTTCAAATTTCCCCTCTACCATAACAGTGTCTGTAGGCTCAAGGCGAGAAACTGTAATGGGTGCTTCATCCAGCTTTTTCCCAGAGCAGTTCTTCATGAAGGCTCCTGCATCTGTAATAAACATTAAATACAATTTCAGCCATTATAAAACATCAGGAATACCATACCCAGCTCTGACAGTACTGATGGTATATATTTGCTTTTAACTGTTGTAATGCATGAATGATTGTACCCTTCCCAGAAGACTGACAGCAACTATTTTTATTATCCCACAGCTAATGTGAACCATCCGACTCAAGAATTATGTTTCCGCATAGGTTTACATCTGTCACATTAATATGATCATTACAAAGGCAACAAAAAATATTTCCCATTTTCTACACGCAGGTGTGTAACAGTGCTGAACAAATAGAAACAATGGTCACCTTACTAGGCTACAGCACTGAAGGTTTCAAAACAAATGTAATAAAGATTATTGGGAACAAGTTCCAGACCACTGCATGCTGCAGCTGTCTATATACCACCTTGTCGGGCTATATTTGGAAAGAATTCTTCAAATTTATGGACCAGACCAGTTAGTCACACACCACTATTCTTTCAGAAATGTCATCTTTTTAAAAATCATTCAAGCCTAAAACACCTTTTTGTATATTTCCAGTTCACACTCATAGCTCTTTATGCCATTCAGATCTTTTTTAGGTCTGGCTTTAAGTAACTTACAAGTTAATAACAGGCAGTATTAGAAAAGGCAAGGTGTTGTTATTAAAATGCCCCTAAGATTGTTAGTCTACCTGTCCTGCAGTAGAGAATGAATTTTTGTTTGCCATTTAATATTCATATTTTTCTGACAGACCTACATTTTTTTGAGTTATATGGTATGAAACACCAATGTGGGAGACAGGACAATTCACTGAAAGTGTTGGTTTATCACACCATTCTGGAAATATTGCTAGTTTGTTAGTAATTATGAAAATAAGCAATATTTACAAATGCACTTAATACTTCAAAAAAACAAGTGACCTGCAGTCTGTTGAATGACAAGGCGAAGCCTTAGATGTCATTGAAGAAAGCAGTCTTTAATATTTGCCTTTACGTAACGCACCTTTAGAGATGTCCAGTAATTATACAATTAAACATATGCTTTCATATTTCTGTAAATATCTCAGTAAACATATCCTTACAAAATAATTTATGTGAACACTCACATCTGGTTAACAAAAATGTTCTTAAAAATATATATCTAGGTTATATAGCTTTCAAGATATGTAAGATTTGTTTGTAAAAGTTTAGAAAAAATATAATTTGGGGGCTGTATGCATTATAATTACAGTACAGTAGACAGTCAATTATCCAAAATGTCAATTATCCGAACGCAGCCTTCCAAAGTTTTTGGGTAGGAAAAATGATAATGTCTGAATATGTGAACATTCTACACATTTGCTTGTTGGTGTTTTTTGAGCTTGTAGCCCACTCTTGTGTGAAAAATATTCTTTATTATCCACTGAAATCGCTAAATGGTTGAAAGGTATTTTCCCTATTTGCAAAAAAAAAAAAAAGGATTTTATAAGTTTTATATCTGGTTCAATATATGTTCAATTATCCGAACTACCCTAGGTCCCAATTAGTTTGGATAATAAAGTCTCTACTGTATTTTTGGAAAAAGATTATGAATACACTGAGCATCAACATACTTCTTACTAATAACATAGCCCTTTGTACAGTTTGTTCGCAAAAACTGAGGGTGATGCTACTCAATGCCAGAAGTCTAAATCTCAAAATGCAGTCACTCGAGGCACTCCTTAAAATGGAGAACATAGATATCTCTGCAGTGACTGAGACCTGGTTCAAGGCTCCAGAGAGCACCCCTGCACTACCAGGCTATAACTCATACCACTCTTTTCGGCCATGTAACCTGGACCGGAACACTAAAGGCGGAGGTGTATCCGTATTCATTAGGGATATCCACACCTCCAGGCTAGTTGCTCAGCATAATGCAACTGAGGTTATCCAAGTGCAACTAACTCTGGGCAAAACTGCAGTCCAAATTGTAGCTTGCTACAGATCACCCACCATACCCCAGGATTCCCACTCTTCTTTTCTTGATGTACTGGAAAATATTAAGGTTCAACCAAACACCCTAATAATAGGCGATTTAAACTACCCCACCATTAACTGGGAAAACTACTCCTGTACCAACTCCTTCGCTCAACGCTTTCTAGAATTCATAAACTCCAATGCCCTGGATCAACTTATCCACACCCCCACGAGGGGCAACAATATCCTAGATCTAGTCATTACCAATATGAGTGACCAGTGTTCCACACCTTAAGTCAATGCCTCATTGGTCCGATGCAACCATAAGCTAATTACTCTAGATATCCACATCCTGCCTCCACCCCCCCACCCCCACCCCCATTAAGGAAACCATGGTAAAACATTTCTCCAAAGTCAACTTCATGCTTCTTAAGACAGAAGTGGTGAACTTCATGACACCCATGTAGATGGACAATACAGTTACGACTACTGAATCCTACACAATTGCACTTTATAAGCACTTACATGAGTGCATGGATCGTGCTAGCCCAAACAAAACCAAGACGCTATCTTCCAAAAAAAGGAAGCCAATCTAGTGGTCCCCTACCATAAACAAACTGTACAACAGAAGGAAGAAACACTTGCAAAAGAGAGTAAAATCACACGAGTGGAGGAGCTCCCTGGTCAGCCTCAGTAAGAAGCTGCGATCCCTGATAAAATCCTCCAAAGCTAGTTACGAAAACAAAATTGCCACTGATTCTAAAGACAACCCCAAAGCATTCTATGGCTATGTCAAGAATCTGAATGGCAACACTCAGATCTGCTCAGAGTTACAGCACAATGGCACTAAATATACAGACCCAACTGATATTGCCAACATCCTGGCAGATAGGTTCAGTGCTAACTTTACCCCCCTCTCACCCCCTAAAGAGCCCATCTCTATACTGGAAGAATGCAAAGTTCCTGTAATCACAGCTGCACAGGTAAAAAACACACTCTTCAAAGCCAAGAACACAGCATCCATGGGACCAGACAACATCCCAGGCTGTGTTCTACATGAACTATAGAATGAACTGGCACCCCACCTAAGTACCATGTTCAATCATAGCCTCACCTCAGGCTTTGTGCCTGCTGAATGGTGCACAGCAACGGTTATCCCACTCCACAAGGGGGGAGCCACCACAGACCCTGGGAAATACCGCCCCATTAGCCTGACGAGCCTGGTCTGCAAGGCCATGGAATGTATCATTATGGAACTTATAAACAAAGACATTGGTAATCTCCAAACTCCTGATCCCACCCAGTTCGGGTTTGTAAAAGGCAGATCATGTCTCCTAAACCTGATAGACTTCTCTGAAGCAGTCACCAAAGCTGTAGACAAGGGTAAGGTGGTTCACACAGCCTATCTAGATCTTGCCAAGGCTTTCAACACCATCCCCCACTCTGGAATTATAGATAAACTCACTAAACTAGGTATAAATCCCTATGTCACAAGATGGGTTGCCAACTGGCTCACTGACTGAACCTACACTGTGAAAGTAGCAGACTCCAAATCCGACTTCAGACCAGTGACAAGTGGAGTACCACAGGGTTCAGTCCTGGGTCCTTTCCTGTTTGGCATCTACTTCTCTGAAGTACGGGCTAACACAGAAGGTCTTAGTTCGCAGATGACTGCAAACTAGGAGCCATAATCAAAACTCCTAACGATGTGGACATCCTACAAAAGGGCCTCACTGAGACAGATGCCTGGTGTCAAAGCCATGGCCTCAAGCTCAATGCCAAAAATTGCACTGTCATCCCCTTTGGTAAAAACTCTGTACCCATGAACTACAACATAGGCAGTAGTATACTTAACACCAAAAGTGTGATAAGAGTCCTTGGGACACAGGTAGACAGTAGTCTCTCCTTTGATAATCACATCGCCACAATAGTCAGGAAACCCTTCTACGTGGCACATCTCATCACAAAAGGTTTCTCATCCAGAAAAAAAGAGGTCATTGTTCCCCTCTACTCATCACTCAGACCCATTATAGAGTACAATGCCACTTCTGGTATGTACCTCACAAGACATCTACAACAACTGGAAAGGCCGCAGAAATACCTCACAAAGAGGATTACTGTCCACAAACAGATGCCCTACGCAGACAGTCTCAAAAGACTCCAGCTTTACTCCGTCGCATATCACCTACTCAGAGGTGATCTCTGCCTAACATACAAAGCTATGTCAAACCCAGAGCTGTTGGACATGCTCCACTTAAAGAAACCCCAATCCCTCCGAGCTACATGCTCTAGGGACCTAAACCTTGTCACCACAATATACAGAACATGCCGGAGGGATAGATTCCCGTCCTAGAGACTTCCCATACTCTGGAATAAATTACCTATCTATATCAAACAAAGCTCCTCATTAGCACTCTTCAAGAAAAATCTTGATGATTGGATGGGAACTAGGAAATTCACCCCAGGGATCACCTCTGTGGCTCTGCTCGACAGTGGCACAGGAAAATAATTTTCTTGGGTGGCAAAAGCCAAGGTATCTTTTTGGCTGGGCTTGTATAGGCCCCAGGACCGATAGCCTAGTACCTAGCTATGAACCTATGAAATATTTATGTTCACCTTAGGCTTTTTAAGTTTATTTTGCAGAAAAGTATCTAAAATGCAAGGTGTGTAGGCTGCTAGAGGTGCGACTTTCCACATCACATAAATACACCTCCCCATTTTAACATTCTAATATGTGGTTTAGTTGCACTGTTAACCAACAAGGTACAGTTTGTTTATATAAACATATTACAATAAACAAAGGCTCTAGTGAAAAAGTCTAGCAACAGCAGTTGATAAATAAATCTGTACTATTGATTAAACTCCAGTAGAGTAACAAGACACAAACGTCTGCAAGGAAACAGAATGCCACATACATGAATACTTGGGATTTCACTTAAAAATTGATTATACCAACATAAACCTAAGTGATTTGTCAATGCTGAATGTTGGCTTGCAGTAGTGTTGCATTAGTGTGTAATACAATTACATAACAGAACTGACATGAGAAACACATCATGCACAGTGGAGTATGTTCATTTTCCTCAGTTTACTATACTAGATACAGAATATCATTCACGTCAGCTCCAAAATCCAAGTACTGAAAAAGCAGAAACAGATGTGCATGCATTTTGATGCATGTGCAAATGCAGTCTTCTTTACTCTCGTTATTTTGACTAGGTCACGTTTCTTAAGATGAGTTCTAGGTCTAACATCAAAAACAAACCCAAATGCAGCAACCAAACGAAACTGTAAAATTCCCCAAAGCAGGCAGAAGACAGCTCGATATGCAGCTAAAACCAAAAACTTGATGAACCAGAAAGTAACCACACCAAAAATCTTTATTGCAGAGAAAGAAAGTTAGCACTTTCACAGTAATACCATACCGCTTCTTCAGACAAACATGAATGGGGACAGAATAACTTGTATACAAATTACATCATCTCAAACAGAATAACAGCCAATAAAACAAACATTCATGCAGCCACATTCTCAGCTTAAAGGCATATGAAGTAGATAATATTTACTGGCATAAAATCTGATAAAAATTAAAAAATAATAATAAAAACTAACACAAATAAATAAAACATGAAAAATATCCATAAATATATAAACAACAATAAATGCCCTACAGCTGTTTATTCCTTAATACAGGCTTAATGGGGACATGATCATTCAAACCCATTAGCTAGGTGTGCCCCCAGCCTTAAGATCCACTCCAACTCGACCACCTCAGTACAAGTCACTATATCATCACCTCGCAGACCTGGGCTTATCACACAATACCTGGAAGACAAAGCTGTGTTCAGGGCCAGTAGACAAAACATGTTTCGCTAGTGTTCCATTCTAAAGGGGGCACAGCCAAGAAATTGTGTGGGAGTTGTGGAAGAATTTTTGGAGGACAGTGAAGGATACCATCAGAATCTGTGAATGACAGACTCATGGCTCTTCTATGTCCTTGCTAGACAGAGGCACAGTAAACTAACTTTAAAAGGGCTATCTTCTGTGACCTTAACTAATCTAAAAGGGAGGCAAAAGCAAAACGCAGTCTGGCTAGGCTTATAAATGCCCTAGGGCAGATAGGTTCATAGGTTGATACTAGGCTAAGGCACTAAAATCATATTGCTTCTTAATGCAATACACATGGTCCCCAATTCTTTCTTTTAAACTCCTGTTGGTTTTGCCAATGCAGAATTTATAACAGCACTGACAATGTGCTACATAAACCACATTCCTGGTGGAGCAATCAGCAGATGCCCTCAACTTCCACAAGTAGCCTGTGACAGGGTGACTAAAGAACCTAGACTCATCTATAAACTGACAAAAATTACATTTATGACATTTAGATGTACCCATCAACAATTTTGCCATGGTGTAAATATGGTGAAAGATATAGTTACCAGGAACTGGCATATTTTACAGACTGACAGCAGATGTTCTGATATATTAACAGATGGCCCTAGATTTGTATACAAGAACCACAGTAATTTAAGGCAACAATTATGTTTTCCTAGACATGTTATGTCTGGATCCAAGGTTTTGATGGGTACACCTAAATGTCATAAATGTAATTTTTGTCAGTTTATAGGTGAGTCTAGGTTCTTTAGGCACCCTGTCACGGGCTACTTGTGGAAGTTGAGGGCATCTGCTGATTGCTCCATCAGGAATGTGGTTTATTTAGCACATTGTCAGTGCTGTTAGAAGTTCTACGTTGGCAAGACCAACATGAGCTTAAAAGAAAGAATTGGCGACCACGTGTATTGCATGAAGAAGTAATATGATTTTAATGCCTTAGCAAAACATGTTTTGTCTACTGGCCCTGAATACAACTTTGTCTTCCAGGTATTATGTGTGATCAGCCCAGGTCTGCAAGGTGGTGATATAGTGACTCGTACTGAGGTGGTCGAGTTGGAGTGGATCTTGAGGCTGGGGGCACACCTAGCTATGAGGTTGAATGATCATGTCCCCATTAAGCCTGTATTAAGGAATAAACGGCTGTAGGGCATTTATTGTTGTTTGTTTATATATTTATGAATATTTTTCATGTTTTATTTGTGTTAATGTTTTTATTATTTTTTTACCAGATTTTATGCCAGTAAATATTATCTACTTCATATGCCTTTAAGCTGAGAATATGGCTGCATGAATGTTTGTTTTATTGGCTGTTAAGCTGTTTGAGATGATGTCATTTGTATATAAGCTATTCTGTCCCCCATTCATGTTTGTCTGAAGAACGGGTATGGTATTACCATGAAAGTGCTTTCTTTGCAATAAAGTTTTTTGGTACGATTACTTGCTGGTTCAAGTTTTTGGATTTAGCTGCATATCGAGCTGTCTTCTGCCTGCTTTGGGGAATTTTACAGTTTTACAGTTTCGTTTGGTTGCTGCAGTTGGGTTTGTTTTTGTTGTTCATACTGTTTGCAGCTATGGTGGTAGACGCTTCAGATTTGGGAAATCTGCCTGTAATGAACAGACTACATACTTTTTTGAATATTCAACAAAATCCTCTGTGCATGGGGGATTTGTGAATGGACACTGATCAGAATGCTGTGTGTACCATGGACAATAAGGCTCCTGAGGTGAGAAAAAATCTTGAGAATAATTTATACAAGTTTAAAAGGTTACAGTGCCAACGATTCCACCTTGAGGCTTGTTTGGAACATCATGTTATACCCAGAGGCATGCGTGTCTTGAACATGTTGACCTATGGGAACACGTATCCAGATCTTTTGGCCAGTTGGCAGAAGATCAATTTGGACACAGGTTGTGCCCATTTGAAACTTTTGATCAAGTACTTCTCACCTGTTGAGGCTAAATTAGCCAAACAGATCAGAGAAGAGCAGTGTGAGCTTACACAATGTTTAGGACTGGATGCTTCAGATATATTTTTCATGACATCATAGAAAAAGTGAATGCACATGAACAACGTCTCCTAAATGTGAAGGAAAAGCTGGTTCGGGACATCAATGATTTTCATAACCAGCACATCTTTGCATGGCCTAGAACACAGCATACTGATAAATCGTACTGACAATAGAGATTCTTCTGTTCCTACTGAGGGGGCAAAGAAGCAGATTTTGGCATCATCCACTTCAGTTTCAGCCCCTGTGCAGGGGGCTATTGTTCAGCCCCCAGATACCATGAACACGGGTGGCAATTTATGCACTGAAGTGACTTCACTGGAGCCTCAGAGTTCGGTATATTCCACATCAATGATGGACTGTCCTCATGTTACCAAAAGTACTGAACCAGCTACCCACAATGACTTGGGTCCAGTGGTACTTGCCCCCACAGTCTCAGCTGGATTTTCTGATTCTGCCCCTCCCTATTCGTATGGGGAGGAAATACTCTTAACAAAACACAGAAATGACAGAAATGCAAAGAACCCCCTTCTGTCCAACAGAACTGTTCCTTGAAAAAGATGTGGGGGATGAGAGCCACAACTTAGTTTGGAATATTTCCAGACATGTTTTAACACAGCATGAATTGTCAGTATTATCAAAAGGGTTATCATTCATACCCGCAGCTAAAGTGGATTTTGTTGACTGTATGATTAATTTACGGTTGTTTGCACATAATTTGTCTTTACGTATGTTTTTTGTTGATGGACCTAATATTTCTGAGAGGCAGGATCCTGAATTTAAGGTTTTTAGGAAACCCAGTGTTTTTACATCAGCTTTTACACCAGCACTTAATGTCTTCCTCACAGTTTGTGAGAAAGAAATATATCAAGTCATTAATAGAATACAGATGACAAGTTGTAATAATCTGACTAGATTTGAACAACAAGCCTTGAATGATTTGATTAAGAATGAAAATATAGCTATCCGCCCGGCAGACAAAGGTGGCTGTGTAGTGATTTTAGATTCTGGATATTATGATATGATGAATCAGATGTTGTCTGATACTAATACATATATTAGTGTGGAAGCTGATAGTGTGAGTGTGATGAAGAACAGAATAGATAATTGTTTACTTGAATGCTTTAATTTAGGTCTACCTACCAAGGAACTATTTGATTACTTTATTACTGAATTTCCGGTTATTCCTCGGATTCATGGCTTACCCAAGATCCACAAACACCCTACACTCCCACAGTTTAGACCTATTGCAGCTGGGAGTGGTTGGTTGACTCAGGCTATGTCCATTTATTTGGACAAACAACTTCGAATAGCTCTTGACGTGAGTGAAGTTGTATTGAAAGATACTGAAAACTTTTTTAGAGATTTATATAATGTGACCAGTGAGGGGGATGTTTCGGATATTCAATTTCTAGTGACGATAGATGTTGTATCCCTGTTTACGTGCATTCCTAACCAGGAAGGCATTAGTATGGTCAGGAAAATTTTGGCTAGGGGTAATACATTTGACATGAAGCAGATTGACTTCCTGTGCATGCTTCTAGAGCTGGTCCTTGAACACAATATCTTTATGTTTCAGGACAAATGTTACTGGCAACAAGCTGGCATGGCTATGGGGACCATCTGCGCTAATTCCTACACCAATTTGGTGATGTCGGAATAGGAATTCCATCATGTATTGGGACAACATAGAGGTCATATTGCCATATATAGACATTTTGTTGATGACATGTTTATTGGTTGGAAAGGCAACAAGCATGAGCTTGACTTATTTTTTCATTCTTTAAATAGTAGTAATTTTTTGAAATTTACCCTCACTTGTTCCCAAGTCACTGTTGATTTCTTGGATGTGAACATCCGGCTGGAGAATGGCAAAATGCTGACCAGGATACATAGGAAGGACTGTTATAGGCCATCATATCTCCATAGGTGGAGTATGCATCCACAACATATATCTGGGAACATTGTGAGAGGTCAAGCCTTTAGGGTCTCGAGGTTGTCATGTACTACTTTTGACGTCAGATTTGAAGAAAAAGTTTGCCTTCAGGGGTTACACCCAAGTAGAAGTTGATCAAGCTTGTTCCAGAATAACAGAGTGTGAGAGTACAGCGTGTCCATATTTTTCTGCTCTGTATAGGCAATCAATCAAATCACCTCATAGGTATTGTCCTCCCATTGTTTTGAAATGTTACCATGGTGCAAATATGGTGAAAGATAGTTACCAGGAACTGGCATATTTTACAGACCTGACAGCAGATGTTCCGATATATTAGCAGATGGCCCTAGATTTGTATATAAGAACCACAGTAATTTAAGGCAACAGTTATGTTTTCCTAGACATGTTATGTCTGGATCCCAAGTTTTGATGGGTACATCTAAATGTCAAATGTAATTTTTGTCAGTTTATAGATGAGTCTAGGTTCTTTAGGCACCATGTCACGGACTACCTGTGGAAGTTGAGGGCATCTGCTGATTGCTCCACCAGGAATGTGGTTTATTTAACACATTGTCAGTACTGTTATAAATTCTACATTGTCAAGACAAACAGGAGATTAAAAGAAAGAATTAGGGACCATGTGTATTGCATTAAGAAGCAATATGATTTTAGTGCCTTAGCGAAACATGTTTTGTCTACTGGCCCTGAACACAACTTTGTCTTCCAGGTATTGTGTGTGATCAGCCCAGGTCTGCAAGGTGGTGATATAGTGACTCGTACTGAGGTGGTCGAGTTGGAGTGGATCTTGAGGCTGGGAGCACACTTGGCTATGGGGTTGAATGATCATGTCCCCATTAAGCCTGTATTAAGGAATAAATGGCTGTAGGGCATTTATTGTTGTTTGTTTATATATTTATGAATATTTTTCATGTTTTATTTATTTGTGTTAATGTTTTTATTATTATTTATCAGATTTTATGCCAGTAAATATTATCTACTTCATATGCCTTTAAGCTGATAATGTGGCTGCATGAATGTTTGTTTTATTGGCTGTTAAGCTGTTTAAGATTATGTCATTTGTATACAAGTTATTCTGTCCCCAATCATGTTTGTCTGAAGAAGCGGTATGGTATTACCGTGAAAGTGCTAACTTTCTTTCTCTGCAATAATTTTTTTGGTACGATTACTTGCTGGTTCATCAAGTTTTTGGATTTAGCTGCATATCGAGCTGTCTTATACCTGCTTTGGGGGAAGTCTACAGTTTCTAGGTCTAAGACAGCAAACATTTCACAGGGTTACCGAGGGTCTCTGCCGTTTTTAATTTCTCCAACTCTTTTGGGTTTTTAATACCATGATGGGAATGGACCCCATTCCTAAGTACGATTAAAGATCATGAAATTAGTATTGTTTCACTCTGAGGTTAGCCAAAAGTGCTCTTCGCAGCACCCGCAATGTGCCCAGTAATGACTCCTGCAGTTTGTACGATGTTACATGAATTGGTAACTAAATACGATTGCAAATTCTTTTTTTACAAGACCAGTTGCTCCTACTACTATTGGAACTGTCTGGGTATCTTTCTTCCACATGGCTCTCGTTTCTGCCTGCAGATCCAGGTATTTTATGACTTTGTGTCTCTTTGCATGCAAGACACTGTAGTCACTAGGTGTGGTGATTTTAATGATCAATGCTACTTTTGTCTTCTTTTCCTGGACCACTATATCTGGTTTTCTAGCATTTATCTTTTGAACTGTTTGGTATTGGATGATCCCATGTGATATAAACATCATTTTATAGGATTATTTGTGACTCTGTTTCCAGTGTTTTTCAGCCACTTCGATACCATAATGTTTGCACAATCTCCAGTGCAACAGTCTCGCCACATTATTATGTCTTTCAGTATACAGTCCCTCTGCCATTAGTGCGTCATAACCAGCAATAAGGTGCGTGACTATTTCCAATTCGGTTTTACAAAAACTACAGATGTCTGTTTCTCCCACATGTTCAATGGACTTTGTAAACAAGTGTGTAGGTAAGCCCATTATCTTGGGCTGCCAATATTAACCTTTCATTTCATGATGTGAATTCACCTCTCCTTAACCATTCTGTTCATTTTTGATCAACATGAGGCTCTTCCAGACATTTTCTATACTTGCAACTATATTTATTTTTTTTCCACATTTCTTGCCTTCTCATCTGGTCCTTCACCTTATATTTTTTTTGTTTTTTTAGCACATTCAGTTGCTGCCTGGTTTTTATCTACTTCTGGTTTGACTTCCATTCCTGCTGGATGTTGATATGCTTTTGCTAAATTAAGCAAATAAGTCATCTTTGATTTATTCTCCTCATGTTTCAAAACTTTCACTACATTTGGATCTTCTGAGGTCAGTAGATCTGTGTGGAGTCCCACAATTGCAGATCTATACATGTAATCAATTTCAAGGAGGCCCATCCCGCCTTCGGAACGGGGAATATATAATCTTGGTATACACTAACACTAATTTTTATAAATCATTCGGTGAGCATGAAGCATCCTTCTTTTAATATCCATTCTGTCCAACACTTTTTGGGGCCAGTCAATCACTTCAAAACTATAAGTTAGGACAGGAACAGCAAATTGATTTACAGCTTGGATCTTGTTCCCAGATGTTAATTCTGTTTTCAGGATTAATTTAAGATTAATTTAAAGTACTCCTTACTGAGATTGATTCACATTTGTTCATGTTTTATTGCTGATCATTTCCCAAGTATTTATACATTCCCTCTTGCTCAAGTTCTTTTATATCACATTCTTGTCCCAAACTGATGTTTTCCTGGAGCTGCAGTTTTCCTTTTTTAAAGGTGGCTTTTGCACATTTATCAAGACCAAATGACATTCCAATATCATCTGAAAATGTTTTTTACAACCTGCAGCTGTGCTTTAAGTTCCTCATCTGATGAGCTATACAGTTTTACAGTTTTAAATCATTGCAAAGAAAAGATGAAGTCATTAGGTTTTGTTTTCTTGGAGCCAGATTGTAGCCATGGACTAAGTTAAGTAAATAGCATAATGGATTAATGGCAAGGCAGAATAGCAACGGTGACAAAGTCACCCTGGAATATCCCCCTTGGAGGTACCAGTGTAGGGTGCGCATCTTATACATGTTTAAGCACTCTTATCCAGGAATGCGGGATACTATCAAATGCTTTTTTGTAGTCAATCCATGCCATACTTAGATTCTTCCCCTTCTTACAGTTCTCCACTATAAAACAGTCTAACAACAAATGATACTTTGTTCCATATGACTTTCTTTTACTGCCCTTTTGTTCTACTGCCATAATTGAGTTTTCTTCTAAATGACCATAAACTCTGTCGGCATCAATTAACGTGTATAGTTTATATGTCGTTGGAAGACAAGTTATTGGTCTATAATTTTTAGGGAAGCTTACAGGTTCACTGTTAAGTAAAAGCATTGCTTTTCCTGTTAACCAGTGCGGTGTGCGTTTGGGATGCGCATATAAATAGTTCTTGCTCACGGCTAAATCCTTGAGCAAAGCAGTTAGTACTTTAAGCCAAAAGTTAGGTACTGCATCTAGGCCTGGGGTTTTCCAGTTAGAGGCTTTTCTCAACTTTGTTTCAATCACTCTGGCTGTTATTTCATCCCATTTCATATCCCGTACCTTTAAAATTCTTATTTCTTTTACTTCTTCTATCCATTTAGCATCTTTATGTTCCACAGGATCTTCATAGATACTTCTCCAAAATGTATCTACTTCCTCTTTTTTGCCTTTACCTAGGGCAGTGTATAGCATCATAATCCACCCAGGTACTCTGAACTCTTTTTCCTTATAACCGTCATTCCATGATCCAAATTCTTTTAAAGAGTTCTTTAGTTTAACCTTTCAGTCAAATCTTCCAGCTTTTCCAAGTTGTCTTCATTCCTCTATCTTAACCTGGACCACTTTTATCCCATCCTAGCAACATTAGGACATTTATTCTATTTTCCACCGTGGCATAATGTTTGAACAATAACAAAAACAAAAAACACACATTAAACAAAACAAACCACAACACGGACCCCTGCAATATGCCATTATTATTCTTTATTGGCAAGCAGCTCCTCTCAACACAATATTCACACTCCGACCTCCTCACTCTTTTTCCACCCAATTCCTAATTAATACACAACCCATCCATTTGCATCAAAACAAAAGTTTTAGTGAAATCCAAAAATCGACCATGTTATCTTTATCAACAACAACAAAGTTATTAATTTAATCTAGCTCTAGCTATTCGGTGAAACCATACCAGCAGTCACTCTGAAGATTTTTATTTACCAGAAAACAAACCAGCCTTTCATTACCACTTCCTTGCAAGATATAGGTCCCCCTCTATGACCCAGGAAATCCATACCATGTATTTAAACTTATTAGAAACACTAACTAGCCAACCAAATATCATATTCATGGGTGACTAATTACCTCACTATTAACTGGGAATCCTATACCACACCAAATGTACATGCACAGAGACCCCTGGATATTGTAAACACAAACTCCCTGGACCAGATAGTCAATACACCAAGCAGGAGCGCAACCATACTGGATCTGGTCCTCACTAATATGGGAGACTGCTGCACACCCCCTAATGTAATGCCTTACCTGGTATGGTCAGACCACAAAATGGTCTCCTTTAAAGTAAAAAGAAAACCTAGAACCCCAGCTAAACCTGGAATATTCAGGAACTATTCTAAGGCTAACCTCTTGCTATTTAAGTGAGAACCTGGCAAAATTTCAAGTGCCCATAAATCCTGAGAACACTTCTGCCTATGCAGAACTATTCACAGAAACACTGTACAAGCATGTTAATAGCTGTGTAGAGGCAGCTGTCCCCACCAGGAAGAAGTACAGAACTAACTCAAAAAACAAGCCACCCTAGTGGAGTTACAAAATCAAATCGGCTGTATAACAGGTGTACACTTACCGTAAATATAGATGTTAGAATGTATTCACTGTTGCAGTCATCACTTGTGGGTTATTCTTGATGGGTAGCCCTTGGCCAGCCCAAATACCAGAGTAAAGGATTTCCCTCCTGCATCGGTTGCAGGTCACCTGAGGGTGACGTCAGATCATCAGGACTATAAATAGAGGAAGGCGGCGCCATCACATCAGTTTTTCTTGCCCCCAACCCATAGGAGCCATGCCAAGAAGGCCTGAAGGTGGCCAACCTGGGGAAGGCTATATGCTATGATGGAAATAAAGAGGGGGATGGAGGGAGAGAAACAGGACTGCAACAGTGAATACACTTGAACATCTACATTTATGGCAAGTGTACACAACTGTACTATGTTCTTCATGTTTCACTGTTGCAGTCATCACTTGTGGGATGACTCCCAAAGCTGAAAAGTAGGGGGAAGGGAAGGGACACATAGACTAGGCTTGCACTGCTTTAAGTGGAAGCCACAATGCCCTGCAGGACTGCTGAAGCAAAGCCTGTCCTGGATTTGGAGAAAATAGCTAGTTGGTAGTGTTTAGTGAAGGGTGTGAACTGATGTCCAGGTGGCAGCTTCTAAAATATCCTTGGTAGGAACGCCTCTAAGGAAGGCAGTGGAAGCTGATGCTGCCCTAGTAGGAAGGATTCTGACTGATTTGGGAGGCATCTTCCCATGAAAAGAGTAGCAGAAATGGATGCAGTGCGATATCCATTTAGAAATGGTCTGCTTAGATATAGGTTTCCCCTCTGCCCCTGGGGCGAAGCTGACCAGCAGCTGGTCAGTCTTTCTGAAAGACTTGGTCCTATCCAGATAGTACCTAAGCTGTCTGTGCACATCTAATTTATAGAGTCCTTTCCTCCCCTATTTTGTGGGTTTAGAAAGAATGTAAGGAGATGGATAACCTGACTAAGGACCACATCAGATACCACCTAGGCATAAAGGAGGGGTTGGTTCTAACAGATACCATGTCTGCATGGAAAATAATGAAAGGTTCAATGGCCATGAGAGCCTGAAGCTCAGAAACCCTCCTGGCTGAGGTTACAGCCAACAGGAAGGCAGTCTTCCAAGACTTCAATTCTGCTAAGGCAGCTTGTTCAAAGGGAGGTAAAGTCAGTTTTTCGAGGACAAAGTTCAGGTCCCATGCTGGAGTGGGTGGTCTTCTAGGTGGTCTGATGTGTGAAACCCCTCTAAAGAATTGTTTTAACAGGGGATGGGAGAACAAAGGTAGCTCTGCTGGGGAATGAGCAGAGATAGCGGAGGCATGAATTTTGATAATCCCTTCTGCACAAGCTCTGTTAGTTAGTCCAGAACCAAAGTGAGAGTGGCATGGATGCTGCTTTGATACTTATTGTGGCACCAGGCAGTAAATATTTTTCATTTTGCAGAATAGGATTTTTGGGTGGTGGGCCTCCTGGCCTCCTTAATGATATCCAGAACCTGCTTGCTCAAAAGTGGCCCGATATCCACCTCTGGGGTATAAGCCATGCAGACAGGCTGAGTGTTTGAAGATTTGGATGCAGTACTGACCCTTTTTCTTGGGTTAGCAGTTTTTCTGTTAGAGGCAGGCTCATGGGTAGTTCCCTGGTCAGGCTGAGGAGTAAGGTGTACCAGTGCTGCCTGTGCCAGTTTGGGGCAATGAGGATAGCCCTTGGACCTTCCTCCCTGATCTTTAGAAGTACCCTGGGAATTGGTGGCAAGGGAGGGAAGGTGTACACAAACAGGTTGCCCCAGTGAAAGGAGAGAGTGTCCTCCTTGTGGGTTTATCTCCCTGGAGCAGAATCTGGACAGCTGTCTGCTTTCTATTGTTGCAAAGAGGTCTACTTCTGGGGTCCACCAGAGGTGTATGATACTGAGGAAGGTATCCTTGTGTAGCTGCCACTCATGGGGCTTCAGAACACATCTGCTGAGGTGGCCTGCCAGTGTGTTGTGTTCCCCTGGAATGTACAAAGCTATCAGATGTAGTCCCATCATTGAGGCTGTGTCAGATAAACATAGCTAGTTGACAAAGGGGGTAGGAGTGTGTTCACCCCTGTCTGCTGATGTACCACAGGACTGTGGCATTGTCTGTTTTGATTAAGAGCACTCCTGGCTTGAGGCGGACCTTGAAAGCTACAATAGCCCTGTGCACTGCCAGCATTTCCTTCAGGTTGATATGGAGGGTTAGATCTCCCTGATCCCAGGTGCCCTGAGTACACATTTCCTAGGTGAGCCCCACAGGCTGTGTTAGGTATCGGTGGTGATGGTCTGGCCTTGGAGAATGGTGATAAAAGGTAGACCCTTGTTCAGGGTACAGACATCCACCCAACATAAGAGTTCCTTCCATAAGCAAGGGATCAAAGGCAGCTGGTGCTCCAGGGGCCCGAGTGTGGCACCATATGTTCCTGAGGTACCATTGTAGTTTTCTCATGTCGAGCCTGGCCAAAGGCACCAAAGGATGCCATGTACTAGAGTGCTTGCAGGAATTTTCTTGCTGTGAGGTATGTTCTCTGAGCTAGCTGAGAAAAGTATCAGGGGAGAAAGCATTGCTTCTCTGGAGAGAGAAAAGCTCTTTGGGTGGATGTGTTGAGAAGAGCTCCTAAGAAGGTAATTGGTCTTGTGGGTTGGAATTGGGATGTTTCTGTTGGATGGTAAATCCCAGAGAGGTTAGGAGGGTGTGGACAAAGGTGAGATCCTACAGAGTTTCTCCTTGGTGTCTGCCTGGATGAGGCAGTCGTCCAGATAGTGGTAGAGCTGTATGTTTTGCTGTTTGCAAAAGGCAATGACTGGGGCCAGGCACTTGAATACTCTGGGAGCAGTAGATAAGCCAAAAGGCAGAGCAGAGAACTGAAAGTGCTCTAAGCCTGCTCTGAAATATAGGAAACTCCTGCAGGACTCCCTTATGTGGATATGGAGGTAGGCATCTTTCAGATCTAGGGTGACTAGCCAAGCATTTGGTGCCAATACTGGCAAGAGCTTTTGAAGGGTTAGCATTTTCAATTTTGGTACTAGGAGGGACAGATTTAATGTGGATAGGTCTACAAATAGGGTGCCATGTGCCCTCTTTTCTGTGTACTAGGAACAACCTTGAGTAAAAACCTTTTCCTGCTTGGCCCTCTGGCACTGGCTCCACTGCTCCTTATGGATGGCCTCTGTGCTCTGATTTGCTGGTATGTCTGGAAACCCTGAAAATCTGGGGTTGTCTATAAGACAGAATCTGTACCATTGGGAAATTATGTTTAAGACCCACTGATCTGTTGTGATGCCTTGCCACTTACTTAAGAATTGGGAAAGCCTTCGTCCTAGCCTGTGGGTGGGGGCAGCGGGGGGGAGGGAGTCATTATCAGTCCTTAGGGTAGGTAGTGGACTTAGAACTCCCTTATCTAGGTGCAGTAGAGGTCCACTGTCTAGGCCTCTGCTGGCTTTGCTGCTGTTGCCTGGAGGTCGTACCTCTGCATCCTTTCCTTTGCACAGCTTTTGTTTGGGCAGGAAAGGACCAGTATTTGGTAGGAAAGTTCCTGCTGAATCTGAGGTGGTTGTACCTGTAAGAAGTCTTTGACCATCTGCATAGAGTTGACATTGTCTTCCATGTTCATAACTACTTCCTCTGCCTTAGGGACAAACAATTGCTCCCTATTCCAAGGGGTCGTCCAGACGTTTTGATTTAACCTGGTCAGGCAAAGGTTGCCTCTTCTCAACCATACATGCCTTCTAATCTAAACCATCTGCGGCCTCTTTCCTTTTCTTTTCTCTTTTTAGGAATTTCCACAATAGACTGACAGATGGATGCCATTTCGCATTGGTAACTACTCCCTAAAATGTTTGGCTACAAAATCAGTTCTTCTATGGATGCTCCTAGCATTAAATAAGGCACAGAATCAACACCCAGAGATGTCGTGGTTTGGGCCTAAACAAGTTATACACAGATTATGAAAGTCTCGGTGTGGTATTTGTTTTCCACATTGGAGACAGTTATTTACTTTCTCAGTCATCGGTTAAGTGCAAGAAAAGAATCCCCAATGGGGCTCTTAGCTTTAGCAGTTTTCACTCTCATTCTGGCAACAGTTGACAGATGCACTCACAAACTGCTTCTGCTTTGGGCTCCATGGCAAGAAAAACTGATGTAATGGCATCGGCTGCCTCTCTTTATAGTCCTGACTACCTGATGTCAGTCTCAGGTGACCTGCAGCCGATGCAGGAGAGTAATCCTTTACTCTGGTGTTTGGGCCAGCCAAGGGCTACAAAGCAGGGATAACCAACAAGTGATGACTGCAACAGTGAAACACGAAGACAATCATGGCAAAAAGTAGGAGGTGCAGCACCCAGAAGGATAAAATCACTCTCAAACTAAACAACTCAGAGGACAAATAAAGTCTACCAAAGCCAAACATGAGGTAAGTTTGGCCTCCCAGGCCAAGGACAACCATAAAGCATTCTTTAGCCATGTCCACAACCTCAAATGCAATACATGATTGTGTGCAGACACATTGTAATTGGAGCCACCTATACTGAGCCAAACGATATAGAAGACCTTGTCTGATAAATTTGGCTCCAACTTTACTCCTCTCTCCCCCTGAACTTTACTCCTCTCTCCCCCTGAACCTTCCCTCAGGAAATATTATCAAATATAACTCCCCCTACTATCAGTAGGGAACAGGTGCTTAATGCTTTCTCCAAGACCAAGAGCACTGCATCAAAAAGCCCAGACAATATCCCAGGATGCCTTCTAAATAGCATGAAACATGACCTAGCAGAGCCTCTGGAATTAATATTTAACTGTAACCACCAAACAGGCTTCATGCCTCATGAATGGAGAAAGGCAACAGTCATCCATTTACACAAAGTTGGGCCATCTACAGAACCTGGAAACTACAGGCCCATAAGTCTCACTAGTCTTATATGTAAAGCCATGGAAAGAATTATAATGGACATGATCAACAGAGATATAGTAAACATCCAGACACTGAACCAAACCCAGTTTGATTTCATCAAGGGCAGATCATGCCTACTCAACCTGGTGGACTTATTTGAGAAGGTCATCAAAGCAATGGATGAGGGCATCATTCACACTGCTTACCTTGAACTGATCAAGGCACTTGACACAATACCCCACTTGGGCGTTGACAAACTCAAGAGGTTAGGTACAAACCCATATGTCACCTGGTGGAAAGGAGACTGGCTCACAGGCAGGACCCAGGAAGTTAGAATTGGAGAGTCCACCTCTACAAGGAGGCCAGTCACAAGTGGAGTCCCTCAGGGATCAGACCTTGGACTGCTCCTTTTTGGCATTTACTTCTCGGAAGTCAAGACCAATGTCAGTGGTCTCTGGCTGACTAAATTTGCAGATGATTGAAAATTAGGGGTGGTCATTGAATCTCACACTGACACAAATGTTCTCCAGGGGGGGGGGGGGTGACAAACAAATAACTGGTGTGAAACCCATGGACTAAAACTAAAACTAAATGCTACGAAATGCATATTCTTTGGAAAGTCATTCATCCCTGGTAACCAACATATTGACAACACACCCCTTAGAGCTGACCCAGTGGTCAAGGACTTAGGGACACACACAGATAGTAATCTAGCCTTTGATCATCACGTGTCCACAGTGGTGAGGAAATCATTCTATGTTGCGCAAACAAAGGTATGGCATTTAAGTCCAAGGAAGTTCCACTGTATTCAGCATTCATCATACCTATCGAGTACAATGCCCCCTTTGTATGTACCCAATCAGGCATAGCCAACAACTGGAACATCAACAGAGGTTCCTCACTAAAAAAAGAGTGCAGGGTGCAAGTAAAATGTCCTATGCAGACCACCTCAAGCCCTATCCCTGTATTCCGTCTCCTACAGGCTTTTGAGGGGAGATCTATGCCTGGCATACAGGACATTGTCAGACCCCACTCTGACGGACCTCTTGCAAATCCATAAAACAAACAGCACCAGAATTGCCCATTCTAAAGACTTAAGCTTTGCCTGTGATATTAATAGGACCTGCTAGACAGATGGGTATGTATTCCAGAGACTACCCCGTTTATGGAACAGACTCCCCATGTATGTGAAGCAGAGTTCCTCCCTAACCCAATTCAAGTGCCTGGTTTGGCACCTACATCTCTAATGGATATGGGTAACCTGTAAATGGTTCATCTCCCAGGCCCATATTTACACTTATCAAGGGTATTAGTACTTGTCAGAGATTTGGGATACATGGCTAGGCTAAAAATGGCCCTTGTGATTGTTAGCCTAGTAAACACCTATGAACCTATTATCACTTCCATAAATTTTGCATGTCACAAGTACACGTAACTGGCCTACAACACCATGAGGTTCTTGAATCTCCTTTAAAGAACCACTATAACTGGAAATTGGAAACAGTTCTATAACTGCATCTTAATGTTTTAGACGGAATTAATAATCCTGTAGCATTATACATAGTTATTTGTATTACTATTATTTGTAGTAACAAAATGACTTGGGCAGATGCTGGACATTCACTGTTTGGTCAAGCTTGCTGTTTTCTACAAAGTACTGTGTTGCCCTCAGAAGTGGAAACCTCCATGCCTTTATCCTTTCATGCAAGTTTTCTTTACATGTACTTGGAAGAGTAGCATGTAAAAGTACTGCTTACTTACTTTATTCTATTTGAACAATATAACCATTGCTTTTACAGTTAGATAATACATTTTGTGTAGTCATATTGTAAAAATGCTGTAGTAAGCCATTTCTTCTTCCTCTGCAAAATAGTGCATGCATTAGAGACTTGGGAATCAAGTACAGGGCTGCCTTGCCCTCATTCAGTCTCTGTTTATCAGTAGAGTCAATATTCTTCACAAAAACCAAAGGAAAATATGTATTAAATTACCAAAGTCTCAGAAAATTTGCAGTCCCAGCAGGGAGAGAATGGAGCTGTAAAATGACAGAACAGAGAACAGTTGTAAACCCCAGAAATTCAATAGTCTTATGATCCCATCTGGAGTGAAAGATCAAAAGACCAAAGACACTTTTCTCTTTCAATTCCACTTGGCCTATTTTCAGTCAACAGAATTTCAGTACTTCTTCATGATGTTTACATGGTTTTGTTTTGCAAAGTTACCCAGCAAAGACAGTGCTACATACATGCAAACACTAATTTCCTTTCGGCACATTTTACCACAGGGCCGGGTAATTCCATCAGTTTCTCCTTTGCAGGATAACCACTCCTATCCTTTTTCAAATTTCAGGAACACCTTCCAGAATGCCTTCATCTGTTAAATGTAGCTCCCTGAAAATTCCACAGATGAACCTTCTGTAGTCCAAGAGAGGTCAAGAATCTGACTCCCTCAAGAGGCACTGGATATGATATACCCCCAGGGAACACTGCCCCTTACTAATCATGGAGAGTTCCCCCCCCTCACTGGTTTGTTGTTAGCTTCTGACTTGGCTTGTCTGAAGTAGGAAGCCAAACTTAAGACCATTTCTCTTCTATCCCATACATTCTGTAAATGCGGCTCCAGCAAGTGTATAAAAAGCAGATATAAACACCATAATAACCACTATGCTTCTGAGACTCAGCAGTCACTATGTCACATGACCCAGCCCTCATCATGAAAGCACCAGGTCTAGCACTACTGGATGATATGTAAACCTGAAACAACTTAACCACATTCAGTTGCCTGTGGCCTGGATAATGTCTTTTAAAATTAAGGCAGGCAGATCAAAGCCCATCTGGATAATCTGATGCTGCAGTTCTTCTGATGGTAGAGCCATTGTAGAGGGACACAGCGATTAACACATTCTCCACCCAATACATAATACTTTAGGGTGGTGAAGGGAATGGTCTCTCTCCTCTCTTTCTCTCGAGATGAATAATGTTTTCAGCATTGCTTAATTTTCTGTTTATATAATAGATGGGCTGCATATAATCATCTATAATCTGAGAACACTGCACCTATGCCTACCTCAGAGCTGCACAGAAAACTTTGGAAATAGTACTGTTGCTTCATATAGTATATACTTTCTTTTGCACTTTTTCCTCCCACCAGTCCTTCATTATCTGCATGGCCATTGTGCCCCATCCACAATTGGTCAGTCAACTTCTCCATGCTCCCTGGACTTTATGGTGGCCACTAGGTTTGGTCATGTATCATAGGTAATGGAGATCAACATTACCAAAAAACAGTTGCTTAACAGCAATCTTTCTAAACTCATGCGTATTCTAGAGGTAATCCCTTATTTATTTAGTATTTTACAATTGTTCCTCTTCTTGTTCTGTGAGAATCCCCCTACTCTGCAATACGTTTAACCTTCGTCAGTCCCTCTAAATAATTCTAGTTAATTCTTAACCATCTCTCTTTTTCTTTTATTTCCACCTTCTTTTAAACTCTTATTTTATACCAATCCCTAGCTATGTTGCCAGAAGAAATTTCTACCTTCTCTAATAACTCCCAAATAAATTTCCACAACAACTTCCTTAAATTCATCTCTTTTCAACAGATGGGTAGAAAAGTTCCAGTGTCTCAATTTTATTTTAGTTATTATTGGTGAATCTTCTGAAATAGTTATTGTAGGCATATCAAAACGTTCATTTAGATGCACATGTTCCTGTGAAATTCAAGTTCTTTTCAGCCTAGCCAAGTTTTCGTTTCTTGGGGAATAAACTGTAAATTCACTCTGAACTACTACTGAATTCACATCTTTCATGCAACTATTTTCATAAATTTCTTTAAAAATGCACCCCCTTTTGTTATATTTTTCCTTCCAGGCCTTCCAGATGCATCTTCACTGCTGAAAATCAAGTTTGAGTCCCCACCTATAAGTACTATTCCCTGCTAAAAGCTATTTCTCCCAGAATTTTCTTAAGCTTCATTACAGTAGTTTTAGGTGGAATATAAATAAATACTTGCCAATATAATCCTACTCCCTTGCCAGCAGCCCCTTAGTACTACAAATCCACCATTATCATCTTTACTTATCTTCTATCACTTTTGGAGCTCCTCTTGCAATTCGCAGAACTACTCCTCTTTTTCTTTGTCCCAAGTATTCCTTTGAATAACTGTCCTGAAAACCTTTATCAAATTCACATGTTCACTTCTTTCCAAATGTGTCTCATGTAGCATAGCTATTTGCACTAGGTTTTTTTAAAGCAGTTCACCACTTTTTTTTCTACAAGTCTGAGAATTTACATTTAAAGATAATATAGAAAGTGTCATTATGTCAAAAAGTTATTGTTCCCACCTTTATGTGTAACAGCTTTTTTTAAGTGTCTACTTCCAGCTTTTGTTTTACATGCATACACTGTTTGGCAGGTTAACCTTTTATACAGTTGTTTCTTGTCATATCCATTTAAACCTATGTCACATCTTACAAAACATTTGGTTTTACTGAAAGGCCTAAAAAACACCCTAATACATGCCTAAAACCTATTAGCTTAATAATAACACACAAAACATTGAAGTTTTATCTTCCTAATACGAACAAGTCTCACAGACTGACAGACACACTCAAAATTGGATTAACCTAAAAGGAAAGTTATGAATGCGAATATGCATGTACAGCCTGTGGTTCTAAGTGCTGTCTGGCTTTGTCTTATCTTTATTTTATTACTCTATCAGATAGGAAAACACTTCAGTGCTTTCAAGAAACATTATTTCCTAGCCATTGAAAGAAAAAGTATTTTGTTTTTATTACTCTATCTAGTTCTCATGTCTTCATGGAGCTACAGAGTTGCTTCTACAGGCTCTCTCTGTGTTCTTGATTACTAGAAGAATAAGAAACAGAATATCCTTCTGTTTCATAGCTCACTTTTTGTTGAACAAACTTTTGTATTTCCTCCTTAGCATGCTCTGCATCAAAAAAATGTTGTCCCTCAAGGAAAGGATATTCTGAAAACGGCTTGGTACAGCAGCTTGAATCTTGCACATGCTTCTCAACATTACCTTCTTCTTTCAGCTTTTCCCGGTTAGGGGTCGCCACAGTGGATCAACATTACCTTCTTCTTTCGGCTTTTCCCGGTTAGGGGTCGCCACAGTGGATCATCTGTCTGCTCATGACTGGCAGTGGAGTTTTTACAGTGTTGAGTTGCCAGCCTGGCACCTAACCTTCCACAGAAGGCACACACATGCACGCACTCACACCAAGGGCCAATTTAGAGTGTCCAATCCACCTGGTCTTTGGGATGTAGGAGGAAACCAGAGCACCCGGAGGAAACCCACGCAACCACAGGGAGGACATGCAGACTCCGCACAGAAGGCACCCTAGCCGAGGATCGAACCGGAGAACCTCTTGCTGTGAGGCATTCTCAACATTACCTGATTAGTGGAATAAATATACTCCTCCTTTTGCCCATTGTACAGAGAGTAATCATTTTCCATAAACACTCTACTTTCTATCACTTTTAGTACTTTGCTCGTCTGCCCAGTTTTGTCAGAATCAACTCTTTCTGTTGGTAGGATTCTATCTTTACTATTAAATGTCTAGGCTGCTTTCTCATGGCCATATTTGGAGCATACACACAATGTGCCCTTTCCATTAACAACTCCTTCTGTGGAATACTAGTCCAGTTGCCTATTTGTGCTTTCATAAAATTAATAGGTCTTTTTCTTCCAAGTCCTCTGTTACAGCAGAGCATGCTTTGTCCTCTAATTCTATTTTTTGAAACATCTCTTCTTGAGCAGTCTCATATTCATCCAGCCTTTTCTTCATTTTGACTTCTGATTTTTGCAGTTTTATCACCTCATCTGAATGCTTGTTAAAAGCTTCCTCCATTTTTTTCCAGCCTTTTGTTATTTCAGTTAATATACTTCTTTAGAGCTTTGTTTATTTTAATCAACTCTGAGTACATTTGACATTTTTTCCTCTAGATTACTGGAAGTCATGCCTTGCACTAAAGCCTGAGCTTGCACTGACTTTTGCTGAACAGCTACAGAAGACGTCCCAGTCAATGTTCTTCCCTCAGATTTTCTGACCAATTTTCTTTCAGGCTCTCTGAATTTCTTTTTTTGCTGGCAACCAGGCAGTGTACCTACTAACCAGTTACTTAAACTTACTCCAAAATAAGCATTTACCGTCTCTGTCTTCTGAGTTTCTTTTTTCATATTGGGACAGTTGAAATTAAGCTGTTACTCATTGTGCAGCTATCTTGGAAGTCCTTCCCCTGCATTTTTATATTAGTCTTTATGGCGCATGATTTGAAATAGTTAATGGATGTGTGTTGAAGCTTTTCAATTAAATGCACATGTTTCTGTGAAATATAATTTCTGTCTAGTCCAGCCCAGTTATTGTACCTTGAGAAATATTATGCAAATTCTCACAGTTTCTACTATGGAATTCACATCTTCCATACCAAACGTTCTCAAATTTCTTCAGAAAATAACCCTCTTTTGATGTATTTTCCTTTCTAGGTCCCCCAGATACTACCTTACTGTTATATACCAAGTTCCATTTCCCACCTATAAGTAATATTCCCTGCTGAAAACCGATTTTTCACAAAATTTTCTTAAACGCCAAATCAGCAGTTTTAGGTGGAATATAAATACATGCCAGCATAATTCTTCTTCCTTACCAGTAGCCCATTACTACCACAAATCTACCATTACCTGATTTTCCTCTTCTTTCACTACTGGAGCTCCACTAACAATTAGTATAAGTATTTCACATTTTCTTTGTCCTGGATATTCTGATGAATATTCATCCTGAAATTCTTTATCAAATTCACATGGTCATGTCTTTCCAAATGTTTCTCCTGTAGCATTGTGACTTCACTCTGCAATTCTTAATACAATTCAATACTCAAACTTTTTTGTCTATACCTGTGAGGCCATTCACGTTCCAAACTAATAAGGATAGTGTAGCAATTATAAGTTATTTTACCTACCTATTACATGTCGGCTTCTTTAAATGTCTATTTCCATCTTTTGTGCTATGTGCACCCACTAATGTTTGGCAGACTGATGCTTCATACAGCCATTTTTCATCTGCATTCAAACTTATTTCATACTTTACAAGACTTTTTGTTTTAATGAAAAAGGAAAATAATTTTGACCAAAGGTAAAAAGAGAAATCCCCAGAATGTTAAAGCCCTTGACCCCAAAACAAACTCAGGAGCTTAATAAAACCCACCAAAGCCAAGCTTGAGGCTAAAATAGCTACCCAAACCAGTGACAATCACAAGACATTTTTTAGTTACATAACATGAATGAAGAATTTTAAGAAATATAAAAAATATAACTTCACCAAATTAGAAAACAATAAAAATTAGAAGTACAAAAAATACTGGAGCCGATACTTAGCGCTTTTGTCCTTCAATATCAAAAGCACAGTATGGCAGTGTGCTGAGCTGATTATTAATGATGTTTCCTACAATGTAGCTGAAGACAGTAAATTTACTGGTCAATAAATTTAGGTCAAACTTCCTCTCAAGGTATAACAAATTGGCTTTATCTCCAACTAGGAAGGACGAAAACGCATATTTGAAGTGTGGATGTAAGAGCGTTAATATATTTCTTTGGCGAGTTACACATTTCCTTGTCGA
This sequence comes from Protopterus annectens, assembly GCF_019279795.1. Taxonomy (NCBI): domain Eukaryota; kingdom Metazoa; phylum Chordata; order Ceratodontiformes; family Protopteridae; genus Protopterus; species Protopterus annectens. The sequence goes on along the minus strand of NC_056737.1, from coordinate 1,319,528,611 downwards.
GCTGACATTTTTTTCCTCGAGTGGAGCACCTAGAGTGGATTTTAACTTATTGTGGAATAAACTTTCTGATTGCTAACCAGCGTGCCCTAGCACTTTTTTACTGGATTTACAGTTCTCTTTGGAGTGCTTACACATTTTCTTGGTTTATCTCCAACTATCATACAAGACCAAGTCCTAAAAGTGCTATCAAAAGCTAATACTGCATTAGTGTGTCCTGACAATATCTGTGCATGCATCTTAAATAGCATGAAGGATGTTTTAGCCAATATCAGCCTCCATACAGATTTTGTACCAAGCTAATGGAGAACAGCTACAGTCATTCCTCCTCATAAGGGAAGACCTTTCACAGACCCAGAAAATTACAGAACCGTAACTCTGACCAGCCTCTTATGCAAAGCCATGGAAAGATTTACCATGTGACTAATCAATCAGGATATAGTTTTGATTTGTCAAGGGCATGTTTTTGCTTCATCAACCTGTTTTGTTTTAAAAAAAAAAAAGTCACCAAAGCAATGGATGAAGGCAAAACTGATGCATACCTTGACCTAGCCAAGGCTTTTGACAAAATTCCCCACTCAGGTATAGTGGAAAAGCTAAATAAACTGAGAATAAACCCCTATGTCTCCCAATGGATTGCCAACTTGCTCACGGATAAGATGCAGGAAATCAAAATCTGGGAAGTCACCTCCTCAAAGAGACTAGATACCACTACAGTACCCCACAGTTCTGTGCTGGGACCTCTCCTGTTTGGCATCTACTTTTCTGAAGTAAGGTTGACTAGGTTAGTAGATGACTGCAAGTTAGCAGCAGTCATAGACTCCCCAAATAACTCAGCCATCTTGCAAGAAGGTTTGTCCCAGATAAATAACTAACTCTAATAGCATGGACTGAAACCAAATGCCAAAAATGCTTTACTGTATCATTTGGAGAATCATCTACCCCAGGGAGCCACCACACTGACAATATGTCCCTAAGAGTTTACCTAGTTGTTTGGGATTTGGGAACTTACATGGACAGTGACCAATGTTTTGACCAACATGTATTCATTGTTGTAAGAATGTTCTACAATGCACAGCTTATAATCAAAGGGACTGTGTCTAGATATAGGGATGTCATTTCCAACCCTTTACTCAGCCGTCATTAGGCCAGTCATTGAATATGATTATTTCTTTGGCATCATCTGTCCAGGCACTGAAACACCAACAGATATACATTACTAAAAGGATACAATAACTGAACATGTCCTGCATAGACAGAGACAAAGCCCTGTCACTATACTCTATCCTAAAGACTGCTAAGAAGTGGACTGTCTCTGGCATACCAGGCATCCTCTGACCAAATACTGATGGATTTACTACACATCAAGAAGTCAAATGTTATCAGAAATACTCAGCCTAGGGATCTAACCCTCTTCTGCAACAGCAACGGAATGGATTGGATGGACATGGATATCTCACAAAGGATACTGCGGCTGTGAAACAATCCCTCTTCCACATAAAACAAAGTTCACTCCCTGTCCATGTTCAAGCACAAACTTTGATCTGTGGATGGGAAACAGAAAATTTACCCCAAGACTACTGACTGGACTACTAACAGACACAAGCATCTCTTAAATGTTTTATCTCATGTATGGGTCTCCCTCAAATTATCTACGGGATGATCCCAGTTATTCTCGAGGTGATATATAATTATAGACCATGGAATGGGTACGACCAGTCTCCAACCAAATGGAATAGATTAATTTGAGCATGAAAAGGGAAACTGGCTTGGTTTAAAATGGCTCACAATGCCAGCTAGCCTAGTGCTTGCCTATGAACAAAAGCCAAAATAGGAGGAAAAGTGCCAAAAAAAAAAAAAACGTACCAAGCACAAACCAAACAAATCCACAGAAGAGGGCATTTAGATCTCCTAGTGCCCTTTTTTTGGACTTGCCTATGAACCTGCAACAGAATGGCAGCACTTCTTGTATTATTGAGATAATATGCTATATAAAAGTCCAATGGATGCAATGACTCGTATCTTAAAGATCATACTGATTTAAGGATAATGAAAATAATTCCCATAGAGTACATAGTTTGGTGAAGATGATTCTGTTAACCTATAATGTAAGTCTGCTTTACCAGAAATAAACTTTCCAATTAGTTTTCTACCAAGTTTCCAACCTCCCCTTGACTGACTTCTCAATTTTGATGTACTCTCCCACCCTCTGTATCCCAGAACTTTGTATTTATCCTGTGAACCCCTAAAAGAGCAGTGCAAACAATGATCACAGTTTCGTTATGGGACTTTCACCTCCACTTGATCTACCCCATCCATTCATAACACAACTACATCTAATATTCTAGTTTTCCTAGCTATTCCCTCAACTGTCGGACAGCCCCATTACTTTTACTATAGTATTATCTTCATAGGTGTGTACTAAGCTAATGGTCCTGGAGTCTTTACAAGCCTAGGCCCAAAAAACTGCCCAGGCACCGTGCCACCCGAACAGTGGCCCTACCCACTAGGGCCAACTGGCGTGATCCCTGGAGTGAACTTAAGTTACCCATCCACTTGTCAATATTTCTCTTAAAGAGGGCCAGCGAGGTTGCTCTGCATGACATGAATGGGAAGCTTATTCCAGAGTATGGGCAGTCTCTGGGAGATGAACCTGTCCCTTCAGCATGTTCTGTTAATTGTGTTAAGGAGGTTGTGATCTCTGGAGCGTGTAGCACAGGGGATTGGGATTTCTTTAGGTGTAGCATTTCAAGTTGGGCTGGGTCAGACATGGCTTTGAAAGTCAATCAGAGATCACCTCTAAGTAGACAATAAGAGACTGAGAAGCAGCTGAAGTTTGAGTCTGTCCATGTAGGACACGTGTTTAAGGCCTAGGATTCTTTTTGTGAGATACTTTTGTGACTTCTCTAGCTGTTGCAGGTGTCTGGTCAGGTACATGCCAAATGGAGTGTTATAGTCGATTGATCTAATGAGGGATGAGTAGGGAGGGATGATGACCTCTTTCTTCCTGGAAACGAAACCTTTGATAAGATGTGCCACGTAGAAGGACTTTCTGACCACAGTGTCAACGTGGTGGGTGAAGGTGAGGTGGCTGTTGACCTGGGTGCCCAGATCTCTTATGGCCCCTTCAGTGGGCTTCCAGCAATGTGGTAACTCGTGGGAGTGGAGTTTTTTCCAAAGGGGATGATGATGCATTTTTTGGAGTTAAGCTTCAGGTCATGGTTCCAACACCAGCCATTGGTCTCAGAGAGGCCCTTTTGTAGGATGTCTGTATCAGCTGAGGAGTTGATAAGGACTCCTAGCTTGCAGTCATCAGCGAACTTGGTCAGCCAGAATCCTTCTGTGTTGACGTGGACTTCTCAGAAGTAGATGCCAAGCAGGAGAGAGCCCAGGACCAACCCCTTTAGGACTCCACTCGTGACTGGTCAACAATCTGACTTGAAATCCGCAACCTTCACTCTGTGGGTCCTGTCTGTGAGCCAGTTTGCAACCCACTTAGTGATGTAAGGATTGATGCCTAGTTTGGTGAGTTTATCAATGATACCAGAGTGGGGAAATGTATCAAAGGCTTTGGCCAAGTAGAGAGAGGCTGTATGCACTGCTGTATGTACTGCCTTACCTGCAGCCACAGCCTTGGTGATTGTCTTGAAGAAGTCAACCAGGTTCAGCAGGCAAGATCTCCCCTTGACAAAGCCAAACTGTGTGGGGGCAAGAGTTTGGAGAGTGCCTATATCTTTGTTGAGCAGGTCCATGATGATGCGTTCCATATCTTTGCATACCAGACTCCTCACGCTAATGGGGCGATAGTTTGCAGGGTCTGTAGTTGCTCCCCCTTTATGGGGCAGGATGACTGTAGCAGTGCACCATTCATTAGGGACACAGCCTTAGGTAAGGCTGTGATTGAAGAGGGCACACGGATGTGGTGCCAGTTCGGTCTGTAGCTCATGTAGGACACAGCCATGGATATTATCAGGTCCCATGGATGATGTATTCTTGGCTTTGGACAATGCAGCTTTTACTTGTGCCACAGAAATGGTGGGTACCAGGCTTTATTTTGGTATTGGGATAGAGCCCTTGGGGGGAGAGAGGGGTAAAGTTGGCATTGAATCTGTCGGCTAGTATGTTGGCTATATCTGTTGGCTCAGTGTAGGAGGTGCCATTGTGCAATAACTCAGAGCAAATCTGGGTATTGCCTTTGAGGTTTCTGATATAGCTATAGAAGGCTTTGTGGTTGTTTTGGGTGTCAGCCGCAATTCTGCCTTCATAGCTGACTTTAGAGGATTTGATAAGGGATCTCAGCTTTTTGTTGAAACTGATAACGGAGGTTTTCTAGTCTTGTGACTTCATTTTTTTCTGCAACCGTTTCTTCCTTCTGTTGTAGAGTTTACTGATAACTGGGGACCACCAGATTGGCTTCCTTATTTTTGGGAGGAGAGTGTCTTAGTTCTATTCAGTATGGCAAGGTCCATGCATTTGTGTACCTGCTCGTACAGTACATTGGTGTAAGATTAGGCAGTCGTGCAGCTATTTGACATTGGCATGGGTGCCGAGAAGTTAGCCAGCTCTGTTTTTAGGAGACCAAAGTCTACTTTAGAGAAATTTTTCAGGGTGGTCACCTTAGCGGAGGGTGTAGGTGAGATGGAGATTTCCATGGTGATCAGTTTGTGGTTAGATTTAACCAAGGAAGAATTGACTATAGGTGTGGAGCAACGGTCTCCCATGTTGGTGATAACTTGGGTATTAGAAATGATAAATTCCAGAAAGCATTGGACCTATACATTGGTACTTGAATAGTTTTCCCAGTTGATGGAAGGGTAGTTGAAGTCATCCAGTATGAGAGTATTAGGTTGGACCTTAATAGATTCCAGGGTGCTTGGGAACTTGGGGTGAGATTCTAGGGACATGGTTGGGGTTCTGTAGCAGGCTATGACTTGTATCGCCATCTTACCCAGTGTTAGCTGTACCTGAAGTATCTTGGATGCATTATGTTGGGCTCTGTCTAGAGGTGTGCCTATCCTTTAAAAATATGGAGACACCACCACCTTTGGAGCTTCCGGCCGTATTCTGGGGCAGAAAGGTATGGAATGAGTTGTAGCCTGGGAGTGCAGGGGTGCTATATGCCTCTAAATCAGATCTCCATTACAGCGCAGATGTCAACATTCTCCATTTTGAGGAGAGCTTTGAGTGAGTGCATCTTGAGATTTAGACTTCTAGCATTGAGCAGCATGACTTGGATTGCATTTGTTTGTAGCTGTTATGGTGGAATTTTGGTCTTTGGAACACTGCCTAAGAAAGGCACTACAGGGGTGGGCAAGAGCCTTACCCAGTACCCAGAATCCCAGGCGTGACAGATGCAGGCCATCTCTGGCAAAGCAACAAGGTCCGTTGATCCTGTTGTCCCAGGCAGACATATAATGGATCCCCTTCGAATGACACCAGAAACTTAGCCAATTGTTGAAGTCAATCATTTTCTGTTCATACTGTGGTATTCTGGGTGTTGGTAAAATACTGCTCAGGGCTAGGGACATACCTGCCTGGACCACATAATCTGAAAGTTCCATCACATCTCTTTTCATCTAGTCCAGGGAGGTACATCTCAGGTAATTCACACCAACATGGACAATGAGTCATATTTGTACTTGTTGTGGAGTGACCTGAGTGCATGTGTTATGTGGCAGATCCTGGCACCTGATAGACAACTGACTGTCACCTTCTCCCTATTCAACCTAGTGAGTGGGACATCAGTGTGCCTCACAACTGAGTCTCCTATGATTAGTACATTGCGCAAAGTGCTTTGCCTTAAGGGCTTGGGTTGAGGCGCACACCGTGGTGGTGAACTGTGTGTTCTGGGGTTGGTGTTGTGTTGCGGTGGTAGTGCGCATTTTTGTCTCTGGGGGCCTCTGTTTGGGTAAATTTTTATTGACAGCCTCCACGAAGCTGGGTGTATGGTTTGTGTTTCTATGTGTGGGTTGTGATGGTTGTTGTTTTGGAGGGCTATGTGTTCTATGTAATGAGTTGCAGGTGTTGACCTTCTCCTCTTGACCAGCTAGTCCGGTCTTGGTTGGAGCATGCACTGCTTCCAGTTTGGTGATATAAGTGCAGCTTTCACAGGTAAGAGGAGAGGGTTGTTTGTGTACATTACACATTTGCCACACTGTCTCAGAATGCCCAAGTGCACCAGGTTAGCGGGAGAAAGAACAAGAAATTGCCAAACAATAATACCAGGAGGGGTGGTCATAACTAAGTACTGATGCTGTTACTGCATAGGAACAGCTAGCGCTGATAGCACCTAAGTGTGCTACAATAAATGCTACAAATGCCTGTTAAAGTGCTAGCCGATTAAGCTAACTGAAGTGCAAGTAGTTAAAGAACTAGCATGTTCTAAGGGCAAAATTGAAGAGCAGACTTTCTAGCACCGGTAATAGTTGACTTCAACTGAGCATCACTGCACAGTGCGTAAACACAGGCTTTTAAACCAGAAAGTTGAAAGGGATGGAAAAACTGCCCAAACAACCAACAAACTACAATTTCTGGACCAGAATCCACTCTTCTTGTGGTAAATAGGCTAACCTAGTGCTTACCACTCCCACTAATGAGCTAGACGGCTCCCCTCAAACACAGAAGTTCCGAGGTGCTCTGAAACTTACAAAACAGTCCTGGATACAGCAAATCTGTATCAGGACTACACTAGACTAATTACAGGAAAGGTGGGAGACTAGCTTAGAACTTTTTTTGCAGAAAAGCAGTTAAAACAGTAGCACGAACACTTTAAATGCAGTACAAGTTAGCATACTTGAGTGTGTAGCAATATTAAGGCAAATACAGTTTAAATAAATACAGATAAATTAAACACAAGTGCAGAGAGCAGTAAATTATGAAAAAAATCAAAAAGGAGGCACTAAGTGTAGAATAAGAGCACTTCAACACTTAAGAGCACACAGAACAGCAAACTAAGGTAATAAGGTTAAAGACAAGTAAGTAAGAGCAGAAGAAATACAAAGTTGGAAAGAAACCACAACCCAAAAAAAGCACTTGGCCACAGGATGAGGATCCACAAACTATCTCCACTCAGTAATGGTAAAACACTTCTTTAATAAAATTCCACCTCCAAACGGTAAAAATACAAAGAGAACACAGCAGAGTTAAGCGCTTTCACCCAGTCCAAATACCAGGCTTTTTCAGAACTCTTAATGTAATTAATCCCTTTAAATAGCTTAAATTACAACATGTGGCAGCCCTTCCCCACCGGAAATTTTTTTTTTTTTAAAAACACATAGATCCCTGTTTTATGCAAGTGACCTGGTACACTTATTTAAAAACTTTAAAAATCAATAAATCTAAATGACAAGAAATAACAATGAATAATAACTTCATAACCACAAAATGCAGATAAATGCATGTGTGTGTATACATAAAGTATATAATTTGTACACCAACAAACAATCCACACTCATAATAAATACAATTCACCTTACAAATCATAATCTGGCAGCTCTTAATTTTAAGACACTGCCGAGATTAATATTGTCATTTAGTCCCAGAGCTTTTCCAGCATCTAATTTAAATTGCCAAAGTAACTCCCTGTATTCCAATTTGGATTCCCAACTACCACCTCGGGGGTCTATGCAAACCTGCTCCAATACAAAAAAAACTTTATGTCCATGTTTTTACAGGTTAAGGAATGTTTATAAAAGGCATTGGTTTCCTTCCCTCTGCTGACTTCATACACGTGTTCATAAACCCTCTGGTTTAAATGCCTTTCAGTTTTCCCTATGTAGAAACTTGAACATTGCATACACATACCCGAATACACTACACCCTTGGTCTTACAATTAAAATATTGGGAAGATAAAATATTAAATTTCCTAAAAGGAACATACAAGGAACCCTGGTTAAGCATATAATAACATTGATGACAAACCCCACATTTGTAAGTGCCTTTCTTCATCTTGCCCTGTCCGCCTGACAATCCTGTCCCTCTCTCCATACATTCCTTGAGATTCATATCTCTCTCTTCCTAATAAATTGGGGCTGGATGGGAAAAAAAATCAGAAATGTCTTCCTTCACTGTTAGAGACAGGCCAATATTTAATAATGATCCTTTCTACTTCGGATGAAGTCCCCGAAAAAGTGTGCACAAAGGTAACAGTTTTTAAAGAACATTTGTCCAACTCACAAGTTCCACACCCTAATAAAGGGAACATTTTTTTATTTATGTTCTCAATAACTTCATTAACTATGTTTCCAATGAACTTTTCAGGATAACCCCTCTCTAAAAAGAGAGTTGTAATAAAATCTACTATTTTTAAAAATGCTTCCCTCGTGCTTGTCTTTCTTGAAGCCCTAATCATCTGACTTTTCACTATTCCCCTTTTTTGATAAAAAGGATGTCCACTGTCAAAATGCAAATATGTGTTTGAAAATGTCTTTTTCCTAAAGATTTTTGACTGGAAACAATTGTTCTCATAATCTTTATACAGTGTGACATCCAAATAGTCCAAACCATCTTCCCTCGTGTTCATAGTGAAATTCAGAAATTCCGTGGATTTATTAATATAACTAAAAAAATTCTTCTAATTTTTCTTTTGACCCTTTCCATAACAAACAGATATCGTCTAGGAATCTAGTGTACTTACTGATGTAGTTTGTCCACTCAGTTTGTAATATGAATTTTCTTTCCCAAAAATATAATACACAATTAGCGCATAATGGGGCACAAGATGCCCCATAGCAACACCCTTCTTTTGATGATAATATTCTCCGTTAAAATATAAGAAATTATTCCTAAGAACAGTTTCAGTAAATTCAATTATTAAATTAAGTGTTGTTATCCAAACCAGATTCAGTAATAAGAATTTCAGAAAACCATTCCAAACCTTCTTCATGGAGGATACTCGGGAACAGTTCAATAATATCAATCATAACCATAAGTATATCCTTGCTGAATAGTTCTCTCTTTATTCCCTTCAAGACTCCCGTGAGTCCTTACAGATGTGCTGTACTGAAGCTATAAAATTTTTGACCTTCGAGTCTACATAGATAGCCAAAGGTTCAGTGATACCACCTGCACCTGCCACTATGGGCCTGAATTTAATATAGTCAATCCCTTTATGTGTCTTGGGGATACCGAAAATTTTAGGTATTTTTGGTTTGTCTACATATAAAAAATTGTATAACTTTTCATTTATACTCCCTTGCATTAAATGGTCCAACAAATAATATTTAATCTTGGCATAGGCTATGTTAATCTCATTATGAGAAACTAATTCATAATTATCTGTATCTTGTAAAATATTGTACATGTACATGTACATCACTAGTGTACATTAAAACCACACCACCCCCCCTTATCCAGTTTTATTACCCTACACTTTTGTTCAATTAAATACAATAAGACCTTTTTATCGGCTTCAGAAAAATTGTCACTCTTACCTCCCTTGTAATTCAATTGCCTAATTTCCTTCTCGACAAGTTCTTCAAATATTTTCAAAAATGAATGAATAGGGGGGTTAAAAGTACTCGCCCTAGATAAATCCAGTTTGGGCTGTTCCTGACCTTTAAATAATATATTAAAATTCAACTGTCTAATAAAAAGTTTAAGGTCAATAATTGTGTTTGCCAATGTCCCTGGGCGTGAGGGAACAAAGTGAAACCCCTTTGTAAAAAGGTTGAAATATTCATCGGAAACATTAATGTCCGTGAAGTTGAATATAGTGAAATTTCCTTTTTTACAAACCCTATTCTGTTCGTACCCATCTCCTATTTTATTAACAAATTGTTCTTCAAACATCGGGTAAACCAAATCGTTTAGCTCCGACCATAATTCCATCCCCTCCCTCTGAATCCCCCCCCTCTGGTACTGAAAATCCTGTGTTGAATTTTTCCTTTCCTTTTTAGCTAGTCTTTCACTTCTCCTCAGAGTGGGAAGTCCCCCAGTGAAATTGTGTGTGCTCGTTATTGGAGTACCCATCATCTTTCCCCTTAGTAAACACTTTGTCCTTGTTAATAAAAGGATGATATGTATTAGTCAATGGGTACGCCCTTCCTTCTCTGTATTCTAACAAATCTCTCTCCAGTTTTCTTAATTTCCTTTCAATAATTTTCTCACAATGATGGTCAACCTCTCTAAATACATTCTCATATTTACTTTTCTCTTTACCAATTAATTTGTTTAACATTTTCTGGTGTACAAAATGTAATTCTTTTAACAGAACTTCACTCTGGGCTTCATAGTCCCGTATCATTAAATTCATTACTTCAATTCCAGTTCTGTTGAAAACCTCACACAATTCTTGATATAAATCACTATCCGGTTTCACATTGTTAGGAAATTTGAATATCCGTAGTCCCTTTGGGACTCTATTAACCTGTACACATTCTCTTAAATAATCAATTTCCAATTGATTAACCTTAAATGAATGCAGTTTATCGCTAAACCTAATAAAATAATAGTCAAACTTACTCGTATTACGAGAAAAAGTACCTTCGTAAAAATTGAATCTTTTATTGGTCCAGGTCTCAAAGTTAAAATCATTAGCATTGTTCAAAAAATCAACCCCTCCACAGTCCGGTAAAACTTTGTTTTTGCTAGTGATCACTCTAGCAGGATTAACAACTGGTTCACAATTGCCAGCACTGCCAGATCACATTTCACCTTATGTAACTGTCTGTGAGAACGTCGTCGCATGTCCGTTACGTGTGTTTAAAGCGCCGGGAAGTTGCTGTTGATTGTCCGGGAAACCAGAAGCTGTGTTGGGTACCCTATCTCGCAAACTGTCAGTCAGCTGGGTTAACAGTACCATAACTTGATTAAATTCGCTTCTAGTTACCGGGGAATTATCCACAACATCATTGTCTCTCAAAATAGTGGGAGTATCCATAAATTTGTCAGAATCCAATCCCTCGGCCATCTTGACTCAGAAATACAAAGTTGGAAAGAAACCACCACCCAAAAAAAGCACTTGGCCACAGGATAAGGATCCACAAACGATCTCCACTCAGTAATGGTAAAACACTTCTTTAATAAAATTCCACCTCCAAACGGTAAAAAAATGGTGTACAAATTACATACTTTATGTATACACACACGTGTTTATTTGCATTTTGTGCTTATGAAGTTACTATTCATTGTTATTTCTTATCATTTAGATTTATTGATTTTTAAAGTTTTTAAATAAGTGTACCAGGTCACTTGCATAAAACAGGGATGTATGTGTTTTTTTTTTAAAAAAAAATTTTTTCCGGTAGGGAAGGGCTGTCACATGCTGTAATTTATGCTATTTAAAGGGATTAATTACATTGTTAAGAGTTCTGAAGAAGCCTGGTATTTGGACTGGGTGAAAGTGCTTAACTCTACTGTGTTCTCTTTGTATTTTTACCGTTTGGAGGTGGAATTTTATTAAAGTGTTTTATCATTACTGAGTGGAGATTGTTTGTGGATCCTTATCCTGTGGCCAAGAGCAGAAGAAAGTATAAATTATTTTTTTTATACTCACCTATATAAAACATATGGATCACCCTGTTTCATGAATATTAAAGTCCTCCACTGTATTTTTTTTACTTTATTTATTCTTTATTAATACAGTCTCTCAGCTTAACATTTGCAGTGAAGTAGGCTTTTTTTTTACCACTCATCTTTATCTCCAGATATTGACTGCCTAATAGGTAACACTGTCTATAATCCTTCCCCCTCCAGATTTCCCACCAACCTGAAACTCTTTCTACTAAAGCATATGTCACTTCATCTTTGACATACAATGTAAATCCACATCCACACATTTTTCTATCATTTTAAATAAGGTTATATGCAAGAAATCAGTAACAATTTCAAATGATGTGATTTTCTTGTACATAGAACCTATACATTTAACAACTTGTATTCATTTCTTCCCCAAAAACGGTTATTGTGGACTCCATGAAAGCTAATCAATGAAAATGAAGGCAATATAAATAACATCAGGACAAATTTTATCTCTTCCTTTTTAACTCCTTATCTACCCAGTCAGTCTACAGTTACTGACTGGCCCTTTTGTTCCCCTGATCTTGTACAGCTGAAACAATTTATCACATTGGGGGGTAGGTCCCTCTCTAAAGTAGAGATTTGTTTCAACACAGCATTAAGATGTCAGGTTAGCAGTTACAGCCAGCAAAAGGAGCACATCATTTCAGGTCCATTTGGAATTCTTTTGTTACACTCTCCTCTCCTAGTGGGTTATAAGAACACTGCTGACGCAGGGCTTGGAAGCATCTGATCAAATTATGCATGCTTCCACAAACCTGTTTTTCTGGGTGCAGTCTATTGTACTGTCTAACAGGCTATAGAATTCATCATCACATACTTGTGCTGCTTGAATTATGCACATGATGCCCACCTGCTGGTGTTAAAGCAGTGGGACCTAGCCATCACGTTCTCCAAAAAATGGGGGAGCAGACATCTGTCATTCAATGAAAGCCAGGACACATTATACAGTCTGAGTTCAGATATTACTCAACACTATTAACTTCTCTTAATTACTGTTTGTAGCAGAACTTCAGAACAGTACAGGGATGTACTATACATCACTAGAAATCTGTACACAAAAATATTGGATCACAAATGCATGTTAAGATTACATATACTATAAAATTGCAATGGTGACTTATTTAAATGCATTCGTATTTACTATGTTATTTCTGTTTATTATGCTTTTGTAGAAGGGCAAGATCTCACCAAACAGTGTACCCTCATGTGTCTGCTACTGATATTCTCACTTGGAGATCACACATCCTGGAGAACATTCATTTTGCAATAAAAAATCATATATCCCCTTTTCTCAGAGATTATGAAGCCTGTGGGTGAAAAAAAAAACAAACAAACAATGGGGCAAGTACAACCCCACATGAACATTTGGTGAATGTTATATTGTAGAGTTTTGGCATTTAGTTATTTTTAATAATCATTCATTATTTTTTTGTAACTTTCAATATTTAATGTGTGCTGTTGTCCATTACTGTCCGATGTGCTTAAATGTAGTCAAGTAGACCACATCCCAGAAAAAAAAAAAAAAAAAACACTAAGTTTAAAGTGACCATTTGGAAACATGCAAAAAACTCAACAGCTTGAGGAAGAAAAATGTGAAGACATATCCCCAATTCAACAATACCCACTTCACAGATCACTGAATGCAAAAAATGACCACTGGAAGAAAATGTAACCTTGTTTATAAAATAAAAAAGAAATGGAAACACATACTTGGAAAGAAAACACAATACCAGGTAACAAACAGAAGAGTCAGTGCACAATATGAATGCAAGAAAACCCAACATAATACAAACAGCACCAAATAAATACACCTTGTACAATACAACCTAGAGACACATACAAAAAGAACATGCCATATATAGAAATTTAACACTGACTCTAGAAAATGCTAAACATTAATATATGTATTAAAATATTAATGTTTTACACCTGTTTAATAAATCTAAGTATCTATAATAACACACAAGAATGCACATATAAATAAAAGAAAAAATGCAGTTAGTAAACATATTGACAAAAGGGTTAAAAATAAAGTATTGCAGGTAAGGCAAACAGAAAGCTATTACTTCACTTAGTTTCTTCAACTTCTATTCATGTTGTGAAACGTATTTCAACATAACTGAACAGACTAACTACATTTCCTATACAAGTAAGCCAATACCAAGTACACAAAAGTGTACTACTTTACTACAATTCATCTCAACAGTGCTAAACATGAAAATAATCAAATATTTGTGGGTGAAAGGGGGATATCATCATTTACCTCATACCCAGACATGGTATTTTGTTTTAAGATACCATGCAGAAAAGGTCATTTGAATGCAATGTAAAAGCATACTTAACTTTCAAGATTTCATATTTTTTACCTGCATGTCACTTAACATTCTGTATCCAAATTGTAAACAGTAAATGCAGTTAGTGACTATTACAGGCATAGGTGCAAATGAATGTATGAGAAATTTTGAGTGATTACTAACCTATATCTGATTTAAATGTCACTACAACTTGTTTTCCATCATCCAGAACTTCCAAGGAGTGCGCTGTGTTATTGCTGCAGCTATCGATGTATAAATCGATGATTGGTAAACGAGTGCTCTCCTTAAAGCCTTCCAAAATAAATCTTCTTTTATCAAATTCTGTGCTATCTTCCAACTCAATGTGGAGAGGTACACCATTTACCTGATGATCTGTTCTGCACAAAATCTTCTTCAGATCTGGAACAAATGGGGAAAAATGCATACAAGAATGGATTGAAAAATGTAAACAATTTGCAGTACTCAACAAAACATATAATGCTACAGTTTGTATGTGTATATATAAAAAAATTCTTCCTCACAAACAACGTTTACTCTAAGATATCATTAGCTTAAAGTGATGTAAATCTGAAAGGTTTTGTTTAAAACCATTTTAAAAGGAGGGGAAACGCCAACATCCTAGAAGAAGCTGAGGTAGCTGTAATATGAAGAAAAGATAAAGGCCCATTTCAATTCCATGTCATGATTATAAAGTGTATATATTCATAATAGCTAAAAGAATGGCAAATGTTTCGCCAAACTAAAAGATATGGATCAATATGGTTTGTGGAAAGAAGGCAAACATTAATATAACAATGATGATCCAGAGAAGAGGAATGTAAGAAAATGCCATTACTGTTGGTGAGTCTTGATGCAGAGAAAGCATTCGACACACACAGTACATTATATATATATATTTTTTATTACCTAATAGCACACACATCTCCATCAAACAGCTGAAACACAAAAATACAAGTCTTTGTAAAATACACGGTAGATGTATCTAGCCAGTATAGGTTACACTTCAGAAAATACTGTGGGTTTCATAGGTATAAAACTACTTTAAAAAAGAAGCATTTCCAAATGAATACATTAAGTCAACACCATAGAAAAGGGACTTTAGGGAATATGCTCGGCAGAGACAATACTACTATAACAGCATGCCTGATAACTAACAGATATGATACAAATCAGTATAGGTTGATGTGTGTGGTAACTACATAGTTACTCCAAGACAGCTTACAGATGTGGTTGTGAAGAAAGGAGATACAGTTAGCAAAGCTAGCTGGAATTTTGTAAATAATTATATGTCATTTGTGAATATCAACATGATTTATATAATATGATTATGTTACAACTGTATTAGAACTATATGTCATGTGTATATCAAACTGGTTAGTACAAACGTGTGTTGAAAAGGTATTTTGTAAAGTGCTTGAGCTTAAAATGTATCCACAGTGTACTCTACTGGAAGAGAGCATAAATGTGCATGTACCATTGTATCTATATATATATATATATGTATATATATATATATGTATATATATATATATATATATATATATATATATATACACATATATATATATATATATATATATATATATATATATATATATATATATATATATAGTGGAAACTGGAATACAGGAGGTTAAACTTCAGAAAATAACTGAAATTAAATCACTTAATGGCTAGGCCATAAAAGATGGTATATTTGTTTTCAGTGCAGCAAGAAACAATGTCTGTACTAGGGAGCTTTCAGTATAATCTTTAGGGTGAAATAATTACTAGTCTTGAAATGTAGAGGAATGAAATTGTTTTATGACTTCCAGCATCTGCCAAAGATCTAAGGTCTATGTATTTGCACGAGTAGATGCTAAATACTGCCAGTTCCAGCAGTGGGGGTTTCAACAAAATATTAGTTTAAGGGTGTGCACACTTATGCAACCAGCTTATTGTAAGTTTATTTTTTTATATTTTTTTCCCTACCGGATTTGTGCATTTTTCAATTGAATTGTACAGGTTATAGGTCACATTAAAGGTGGGAAAAGTTTTGAAATGATTTATTGTGGTATCATTTTTTTTTATGTCACAAAACAACTGGCATTTTAACAGGTGTGTGTACACTTTTTATATCCACTGTATATATATTATACATACACATGTATATAATGTGTGTGTGTGTGTGTGTGTGTGTGTGTGTGTGTGTGTGTGTGTGTGTGTGTGTGTGTGTGTGTGTGTGTGTGTGTGTGTGTGTATATATACATGTATATCGCACACAAGTACACACAATAGATATTATATATATATATATATATGGATACATACATATACACACACACACACACACACATATATATATATATATATATATATATATATATATATTATATATATGCATACACACACGGCACAGTGGTGAAGCAGTAGTGTTGTCACCTGGGAGACCATCTAACTTCAAATCGCAAATGTCAGAAACCTTCCCTGGAACCACAGGAAATGAGCTTTTTTTTACAAACAGAAGAAATGTTAGTTTTTTTACATTTCTACTTTTACGCTAACCGGATTATAACTTAGCATTTTAAATAAAGGCCTCTCATATGTACCAGCGAGAATTTCACAGGTTAATGATGTATTAACTGACCTCAGGAAATTTGCTAGGGACATTACGTTAAAGACATTGTTTTGGGATACAGCTTTGGAGCAAATACAGACCTAAAAAACAAAAGAAAAAAGTCTGTTTAATCCTAAACTGTCCGACATTGGAGGCTTTTGTTAAGATTTGTGAAAGTGACCTATATGAATGTTTAAACAAGGGAGGTCATAGTAGGTTTTATAATTTGACACCTAATGAAACCAGAGCTCTTAAAGAATTAAGTGATAATACTGACATTTACATTCACCCAGCGGATAAAGGAGGGTCCATTGCGGTCATGGAAAGTATGCAGCAGTTACTTAGTGACACAGACACTTATTTAAAAGTGTCTAAGAGGGATATAGATATGTTTGTTAAATAAGTGCAAACAATCTTATATGATCTATTGCTCAATGGTTTAATAGACAAGGAATTATATGATTTTGTATATGTTGAACATCCAGTGACTCCTTCCTTTCATGGACTTCCTAAAATCCATAAGGATAGGGTAAATCCACCCATCCAACCCATTGTAGCGGGTAAAGGATAGGTAACTGAACACATGTCTATTTTCACTGAAAGGCAGCTCAAAATGTTTTTAAGCGAGGCACCTGCTGTTCTTAAAGACACTGAAAACATTTCACAGAGTTTAGGTGCTTGTGTTAATAGGTTAAACGGTTATGAAAAGAGATTTATTTTTGTAACCTTGGACATTCAAACTCTTTTTACCATTATACATAATTACTATGCTGTAGATTCTATTAGATGTTTTTTGAATGTCTTTAGTGATTTACTGCATATGGACATTGAACTGATTTGCACATTTTTAGAATTGATTTTGAAATATAATGTGGTTGTATTTGATAGGCAATTCTGTTGGCAAAGGCAGGGTGTTGCCATGGGCACACCCTGTGCCAATAGTTATGCCAATTTGGTTTTAGCCAATTGGGAGCACAATATCATCTTTTCAGAACATCTCTTTAAATGCTACCTTATTTTTATAAGAGTTTTGTGGACGATATTTTTATGCTTTGGGATGGTCCCATTGAGTTATTGCAGGACTTTATAAAATATCTTGAAAATAGTAGTTCATGTTAAGTTTACCATGCAATATTCATCCGAGAGTATAGATTTTCTGGATACTCTTCTGTTAGAGAACATGGGCATATTGATACATAAATGTTTCATAAAGCATGTAGAAAGAACAGCTTGCCCCTGAGTAGTAGTATCACCCACCTAGAAACTTTGATAATGTTATGAAAGGGCAATTTTTGTGTGTTTCAAGATTACATACGGGATATCAGGACTACATTCAGGCAACAGAAAACTTTATGGGAGATCTTATAAGGAGGGGCTATAGCAACAAGGATGTGAAGCGGAAATCCTCTGAGGTACAGAGTTTAAGATCTACTGTAGGTGAACCATATATTACTGCATCTCGACTGCATTTCACTTAAAAAAACAGCTCTGCATATTGTTTTTACTGTACTTGTGTTGAATTTATACTGTTAGCACTTTAAAAAGTTATTTTTTGTTTAATTTAATTGTTAGGCTAACACACTCAAGTGCGCTAGCCGTTTTATAGCATTTACTGTTTGTTACGGTATCTTTTTCTCCTTTCTCTAAAAAAAGAAAAAAAACAAAAAAATATCCTTGTTTTCCCACTTTTCTGAACTAGAATAGTCCAGTCTTCAGATTTTGTTGATCTCTGGGCTTCGTCTTAGTTCCTGTGCTATCCATATCCTTATTTGGATAAGAGGAAGCTTCTTTGTTCACCAGTGGGAGTGGGGAGCACTGAGCAACCTATTTGTCCCTAGAGGATTGGTTCCAGCCCAGCAACTTGTAGTTTATTGGCCATTTTGGGTCAATTCCTGGCTCTTTTCAACCCCCTGCTATAAAGCCCGCTTTTGCGCGCTTTAGAGCGTTTTAGCGCAAATTCGCGCGAAGTTGCTCATAGAGCAGCATCGGGCAGCGCCGGTTAATCAAGTTTAAACTATTTCTGGCTCCGTAAAGTCTGCTCTTCAATTTTTCCTTAGAATTGTTCTACTTGCAATCTAAACAGCCTATACTCTATCTGAAAAGCTCAGCACTTGCTCCTAAAGCATTTTTTTATACAGGTAAAGCACTCAAACAAAAGAAAGTACTTCATTCACCTAAATTCCCTTGAGTACCCATTTCCCTATAGGTCCTTTCTGACTCAGTTACACAGCAATCTTTTTCACTATTTCTAGCATGTCGAAGGGTTAGTTGCTGGCGTCCTCTCCTGTTCAGCTGGTGAATCTGGGAATCTTGAGGCAATGTTACAATTGCCTCATGTACATAGACAACCCTCTCCTCCTCCCAACAAATACAAATATATGCGAGAGATGCAACTATATAGCCAAACTGGAGGCTGAGCTCTCTCCATTCAGTACTGGCAAGACCAGTCAGGAGGAGAAGGTAACCACGCACACCACAAACCCAGTCTCACATAAAACTATCACAACTGCAAACCAAACACACAAAAACATACTCGGAGGCGCTGATTAAAAATCTACCAAAACAACAGAGGCCTCCAAAGCAGACACCCAAGCAACCGCCACCTCAAGACATAGCACATGCAACACATAGTTCACAAAGTCAGTGTGCTAAACAGTCACAGCCCTTAAGGCCAGACAACATGCCAGACACACTTGTAATAGGTGACTCCATAGTCAGACACACTGATGTCCCGCTCACCAGACTGCACAAGGAAAAGGTCACAGTAAGCTGCCTGTAGGGAGCTAGAATCCGCCACATAACACAAGCACTCCGGTCACTCCACAGCAAGTACAAATATGACTCTGTCATTGTACATGCCGGTGTGAACAACCCGAGACGTACCTCCCTGGACTACATGAAGAGAGACAGAGGAGCTCTCTGATTATGTAGCCCAGGCCGGTATGACCCTGACCCTGAGCAGCATCTTACCCTCACCAAGAATGATGCCACAGTACAAAGACAAAATGATCAGTTTTAACAATTGGCTTAATTACTGGTGTCATTCTAAGGGGATCCAACGTCTGTCTGCTTGGGATGACATGCTTGACAAGCCACGCTGCTTCGCAAGGGATGGCTTGCACCTGTCACCCCTGGGCTTCCGGATATTGGCCAAGGCTCTTGCCACCCCTATAGTGCCTTTTTTAGGCAAGGCAAAAATTAGAGCCAGCAAATAGTGACTAAAATAGGTATATTTAACAAAATGACATCCCAGCAGGTACAAACATACCGGTTTCGGCTGGTATCATACACAGCCTTCTTCAGTGTATACAAAAAATCCAATATATGCTGTTTAGTCAATACCTGACTCCCATTGGTTTAATCCTCATAAATATTCATTGAGACCAGGGTGGAAAAGACCACCCAATTTAATTATCCACTTCTTTTCTTTGTAATTTAAAATTTTATGCCAATTTTTGTTTACTATAATTGATTTAATACAAGGTGATTGCAAAAATAAAATTGGTTGGCATAAAATTTTTGAAACCTGGTTCAAGGCTCCTGAGAGCACCCCAGCACTATCAGGTTTTCCCTCATATCATGCTTTCCGGCCCAAAAACTTGGAACGAACCACAAAAGGAGGGGGAGTATCCATATTCATCAAAAAGATACCCACACCTCCAGGTTAATGGCAACGCATGAAGCATCGGAGACCATCCAGGTGCAACTAACCATAGGCAAAACTGCCTTACAGTTTTGTAGCATGCTACAGACCACCCTCTCAAACTCAGGAACCCCACACAGCCTTCCTGAAGACACTGGAGAGTATGAATGTCTCAACAAATACCATCATATTGGGAGACTTCAACTACCCAAACATAGACTGGGAACATTACTCAACCCCCAAAACCCTAGCCCAAAGGTTCCTAGAATTCATAAACTCAAATGCAATGGAACAACTAGTCACCATTCCCACAAGAGGAGACAATATACTAGACCTGATCATCACAAACATGGGGACAAAATGCTCCACACCGGAAGTACCTCTTTGATAAGATCAGACCATAAATTAATCTCACTGGAAATCCACATCCCGCCCCCACCCCCTGCACAAAAGACCACAGTGAAGAACTTCTCAAAAGCCAACTTCACACTTCTTAAGACTGAAGTGGTATCCTTCAAGGCCCCTGGGCCACTGGAAACCACAACCCACACTGCTGAATCCTTTGCAAATGCCTTCTACAGGCACCTTCAAGAATGCATGGATCATGCAATCCCAAATAAAACCAAGACCCATTCCCCCAAAGGCAGGCGCCCGGTCTGGTGGACCCCAGCCATAAACAAACTTTACAACAGGAGGAGGAAGCTACTACATGACAGAGCAAAATCCCTAAAAGGGAAGGCATCTCTGATCAGTACTAGCAAAAAACTATGATCACTCATAAAATCATCCAAGGCCAACTTTGAGAGAAAAATCGCAAAAGACAATCACAAGGCCTTCTTTAGCTATGTTAGAAACCTGGGTGAAAACTCCCAGATATGCTCAGAGTTAGTCCAAAATGACAAAATACACTGAACCCACTGACATTGCCAACATTCTGGCAGACAGGTTCAGTGCAAAGTTCTCCTCCCCCTCCCCCCAAAAGGAGAAATGACTATCCCAGCAGAGTGTAGCCTCCCTAACATCTCAGATGCCCAGGTGAGAGCCGCCCTCTCTAAAGCTAAAAACACAGCATCAATGGGACCGGACGGTGTCCCAGGCTGTGTGCTACATGAACTCCAAGAGGAACTAAATCCACACATAAGGCTGCTGTTTAATTTTAGCCTTACTACAGGATACGTACCCAAAGAGTGGCGTACGGCAACAGTGGTCCCACTTCACAAAGGCGGTGCTTCTACGGACCCTGGAAATTACCGCCCCATAAACTTGACGAGCCTGGTCTGCAAAGCTATGGAGAGGATCATTATGGAACTCATAAACAAAGACATTGGGGACCTACAGACATTGGATCCTACCCAATTTGGCTTTGTCAAGGGCAGATCCTGCCTTTTGAAATTGGTCGACTTTTTTTGAAATGGTCACTAAGGCCATTGATGAGGGTAAGGCAGTTCACACAGCCTACCTTGACCTTGCAAAAGCCTTTGACAATACCCCACTCGGGCATCATAGACAAACTCACGAGCTTAAATGTAAACCCATATGTCACAAGATGGGTTGCAAACTGGCTCAAGGACAGAACCCACAGGGTCAGAGTTGCTGGAGCTATGTCAGACTCTAAGCCAGTCACAAGCAGTGTCCCACAGGGCTCAGTCCTGGGACCCCTCTTGTTCGGCATTTATTTTTCCGAGGTACAGGCAAACATAGGAGGATTCTGGCTGACAAAGTTCACAGATGACTGCAAACTGGGCACCATAATTGATACTCCAGCGGACACAAACATCCTTCAGAGAGGCCTCATAGAAATGGATAATTGGTGCCAGAGCCATGGCCTTAAGCTGAACGCCAAAAAATGTATAGTCATACCCTTTGGGAAAAACAAGGTACCCACAAATTACCACATAGGTGGTAATCCATTAAGTACGGAAGAGGTAATCAGGGACCTAGGGACCCAGGTTGACAGTAACCTCTCATTTGACACTCACATTGCCAAAGTGGTTAGGAAGATCTTCTATATTGCCCACCTTATCATGAAGGGTTTCACATCTAGATCAAGAGAGGTCATTGTGCCCCTGTACTCTTCTCTTATCAGGCCAATGATTGAGTACAATGCCCCATTTGGGATGTATCTCACCAGACACCTGCAGCAGTTGGAAAGACCCCAAAAGTTCCTCACCAAGAGGATAAAGGGTCTTAAACATATGTCATATGTTGCCCGACTGAAAAAACTCCAGCTCTATTCAGTCGCATACCGCCTACTCAGAGGTGATCTGTGCCTGACGTACAAGGCCATGTCCAATCTGGAATTAATGGACATGCTCCACCTCAGAAAATCCAAATCCATCAGAGCCACGAGAGCAAGAGACTTAAACCTCAACACAGAAATAAATAGGACGTGCTGGAGGGACAGATTCATAACCCAGAGGCTCCCTACACTCTGGAACAGAATCCCAATCCATGTTAGTCAGAGCCCCTCAATAACTCTATTCAAGAGAAATCTTGACGAGTGGATGGGAGATCATAGGTTTACCCCGAGGGTCATCTCTGTGTCACTACTAGACAGAGGCACAGTAAACTAAACCCTAAAAGGGCATAGTATTCTCATCCTAAGGGGTGGTGAAAGCCACACACACTCTGGCTAGGCTTACAAATGTTCTAGGGCAGATAGCCTAGTACGAACCTATGAAACTATGTTCAGGGGAAGCTTGCCCCCCCCCCCACAGGAAACCGGCACAACAGATTCACTGTGGCCTTTCTTTAACATATAGCAGCAACATACAGGCTATATGTAATGTCACGAAGAAGAATTGGCCAATTTTGCTAACCGATGACAAGCTTATGGAGATAGTTGGTGAAACACCAAAATTAATATTTAGAAATAATTTATCCCTCAAAAGGCAACTATACTATAGACCATTTAGGAAACAAGCTTGGTCATCTAATAGGTTAGACATTTCCTTGCAGGTCCTGCAAAGCCTGTGTATACATGTCCAAAGGTAATACATTCATACATCCCAATACTGGCAGAAATTTTACCTTTGGCCTTTGTGCAGATGGTCTAACAACTAACAGTATATTTGGCCAGATGTAATGAAATGTCAAGCCTTTTATATTGGCAAGACTAATAAGATGCTTAAAGAACGGGTGTCACAAGCATGTAGGAGATATCAGGAGAGAGAATACATTAAATGCCCTTTATAAACATGTTGGGTCTAATATTGGACATTCTTTTAACTTCATTGTTGTTGAAATTATTAAAGACAATATTGGGGGGTGGCGACATTGTGAAAAAAGCAAGCTGGCTGAGATGAAATAGATAGCCCAGTTACAGGCACATAACATACCTGGTTTAAATGTTACCATACCTTTAAAACCTGCACTGAAAGCACGCCCATTACCACATTGGGTTATTAGGGTTTTTTTGTGATTGGTTATATTTTATTTTAAAAAGCTGTTGGATTTTAGGTTATTAGGATCTGATGAAACACATTTTGTGAAAGCGCTTATCCTACCGGACTGTTTATTTTTTTCATTAAAGTGGTTTAATGCATGAAGCCCTGGTACTTGGTTTGTTTTTTTCGATACATACGTATTATCGCAACCACTTTGCGATAATACTGCTCCCTTCCTGGTGTGTCAATTTAACTATAAGTATATACAGAATCACACTGACAATGTTAACTTTATTAAAAGTCATTGTTTAGGTAGGAAAGACAGTATAACATTTAAGGAATGACTGCTTGTTTCAAGCTATGCCATTTTCCCATCATGTCACTGGAAATGCATTTTCCACAGCAGTTATGTGCAATACACATTCCATATCTCAAGCCGCAAGCCGCTAAATGTAATAGACTCACACACTGACAGTTGTCCACTTGTCTACTACTTCTTGACAGCTACAAAAAAAAGCTGTCAAACTTTGCAGCATACAGTTTATAATAAGGGGGGTGGCAGGGAATGCGGTGACAAGACTTAACCCTTTTATTCTTTACTGGTACCGTTATCAGTGCTGACATGCGAGTACATTCAGACGGCTTAATAGTGCATTATCGATCAAAAAGCGGCAAGTGCAAACAGCATAAGTACACCAAAAACATGGATCTGCACCATTTTCCATGATACCTCTGCCTAAAACAATCTTTTAATATGAAGGAAAACACACTTCTTGACATAACTGCAGCATCAATGTTTACATCTGCACACGGGGAAGCGAGCGGTATTACCGCAAAAATGTGGTTGCAATAATATGCAAGTACCGTTTTTTTCTTTCTACAGATACTGAATAATATGAAACCTAAAACTCAATTTTATGTAATTTAGTATATACAAAAAGCACTGGAATATTTCACTCAAAAAATTAAAAAAAAGAAAAAAAAACTTTGGAAACTCAAAATATGTTTTTATTACATGGAGTTTACAATCCAACAGAAAGTCAAAATTTTAATGAGAAGTAAACCACAACTATGAGACGAAATCAGGGACAGTTGGAATGTTATTTATATATTACACACACACACACACACACACACACACACACACACACACACACACACACACACACACACACACACACACACGAAACAGAGGCAGACAGGGGGCTAAAGGGGTTTAATAAAAAGAGTTGTTTATTAAGGCTACTGGGAACAAAGGCAATAATAAATTTAGTTTCAGTTTTGTTTGTGGTCAGCATTATGGGATATATGCTGTAGTACACCATGATACAAGTACAGTTATGTAAAATCTTACCATAACTGTAGATGTCCTTGCCTTCACCTCTGCAGTATCCTTACTACATGGGATTCAATGCCATGAAGCCCATTGTCCAGCCAGTCTACCAAAGCCTACAGTTGCTTTGTTTAAAGCTGAATGTCACTTGCATACTCCTCACATAGCATAGAGCATAAAGGTGATGAACTGATTGCCCCAGTAGGAACAGCAATCCAAAGAAAACCAAAGAGCACCTGCACATTCAGAAAGGAAAAAAAAAACTAGGGGGATGGAGGGAGGTAATGAATACTGCAGTGGTGAAGGCAAGGACATCCACCGTTATGGGAATATTTTACACAACTGTACTATGTCCTTACATTCACCGCTGTAGTATTCATTACTATAAGGGAGAGTGCCAAAGCTCAAGGAGAAACTTGGGAGAAGGAAGCAACAGTAGAGCCCTCTAAGAAGCCATGAAGAATGAATTAGCAAAACCAGCTCTAGCTCTTGAGATACCATCCAACTTGTAATGTTTGGTAAAGGTATGCACAGAAGTTTAGGTAGCTGCTTCAAGAACAGAATTGGTGTCTAAGCCTTTGAAAAACCACCAGAAGGAACCACGGCTCGAGTAGAATGAGCCTTTACAGAAGAAGGAAGGATCTCACCATGAAAAGTGTAACAAAAAGTAACAGACTTTGAAATCCAAGTAGAAATAGTTTGCTTGGAGACAGCCAATCCTAGAGACCTAGGATGAAAGGAAACAAACAACTGATCAGATTTTCTGATAGCTGTGGTCTTATCCAAGTAAAATCTGAGTGGTCTATGAACATCTAAGTTATGCAGCATCCTCTCACTGTCAGATTGCAGAGAGGGGGAAAAAATGGACAGAGGCAAACAGGCCGATGGTTAAAAACAGCATTCACACTGGTAGCAAAGAAGTTCTAAGGATGGTACACCTGAACATTACCTTTATACCCTAAGCTATGTGAGGAGTGTGCAGGTGATGTGCAGCATTCCTTAAAGAAATGGTAGCCTTTAGCAGACTGGATGGATGGTGGGCTTCACGGCAGGGAATCTTATATAGTAATGAATACTGAGTGGTGAATGTAAGGACACACTGATTGCAGTGTGTGAAATGATAAAATAGGTCTCCATGTCAGGGTTCATAGGTGTGTACTAGGCTAACAGCCCTGCAGCCTTTACAAGCCTAGCCCATAGGATTACCCGGGCATCGTGCCACCCGACCTTAGTTCCTAGTGCCTCTGTCGAGTAAAGCCACTGGAGTGATCCCCGGGGTGAATTTTATATTTCCCATCCACTCATCAAGATTTCTCTTGAAGAGGGCCAGTGAGGTGCTCTGCTTGACATGTATGGGAAGTCTATTCCATAGCATGGGCAGGGTCCGGGTTATGAACCTGTCCCTCCAGCATGTTTTATTGATTGTGGTAATGAGGGTGAGGTCTCTGGAATGTGCGGTGCAGAGGGATTGGGATTTCTTTAGATGTAGCATTTCTAACAGAGCTGGGCAGACACAGCTTTGTAAGTCTAGCAGAGATCACCTCTAAGTAGACAATATGAGATGGAGAATAGTTGGAGTTCTTTTTGAGTCTGTCCATATAGGACAAGTGTTTAAGGGCTCACCTCTTTGTGAGGTACTTTTGTGGCCTCTCCAGTTGTTGCAGCTGTCTAGTGAGGTACATGCCAAATGGGGCATTGTACTATATGACTGGCCTAACAAAGGAAGAGTAGAGGGAGACAATGACTCCTTTCTTCCTCGATGCAAAACCCTTAGTAATGAGATGTGCCACATAAAAGGACTTTCTAACCACAGTGGCAACGTGGTGGTCAAGAGAGGTTGCTGTCAACCTGTGTTCCCAGATCTCTTATAATGCCATCTGTGTTCAGTGGACTACCATCAATGTGGTAATTCAAGGGAACCGGGTTCTTCCCAAAGGGGATGAAGACACATTTTTTGGCACTGAGCCTAAGGCCATGATTCTGACACCAGTCACTGGTCTCATTGAGGCCTTTTTGTAGGATGTCAGCACTTGGGGAGTTAATAATAGCTCCCAACTTGCAATCATCTGTGAGCTTTGTCAGCCAGAGTCCCTTTGTGTTGGCCTGGACTTCAGAGAAGTAGATACCAAACAGGAAAGGACCCAGGACCAAACCCTGTAGGACTCCACTCGTGACTAGCTGGCACTTGGGAGTCAGCTACTTTCACACTGTGGGTTCCATCTGTGAGCCAGTTTGCAACCCACCTAGTGATCTAGGGGGTGATGCCTAGCTTAGTATGTTTTTCTATGATTCCTGAGTGAGGAATGGTATCAAAGGCCTTGGCCAGACCAAGGTATGCTGTATGAACCACCATACCTTCATTCTCAGCTCTGGTGACTGACTCAAAGAAGTCAACCAAGTTCAGCAGGCATGATCTACCCTTCACAAAACCAAACTGTGTAGGATCCATAGGTTCATAGGTTGATACTAGGTTATCAGCCCTAGGGACTGGACCTATACAAGCTTAGCCATAACAATTCCCTGGCTATTTCTTCCCACAGTATTTACTTATCCAGAGTTTGGAGATTTCCTATATCCTTTGTTTATTAGGTCCATGATGATGCATTCCATAGCTTTGCATATCAGAAGCAGGCTAATGGGGCGATAGTTTCCGGGGTCTGTAGTCACTCCTCCTTTGTGGAGAGGGATGACTGTAGCAGTGCACTATTTGGTAGGGACAAAGCCTGAGTGAGGCTGTGACTGAACAGCGCACACATGTGAGGTGTCAGTTCACACTGTAGTTCATGTAGAACACAGCCAGGGATACTGTCCGGTCCCATAGAAGCTGTATTCTTGGCCTTAGACAGTGTTGTTTTGACCTGTGCAGCAGTAATATTGGGTGCCTGGCAATCTACTGGTATTATGATTGGTCCTTTTGGGGGGGGGGGGTAAAGTTAGCACTGAACCTGTCCACCAGTATATCTGCAATATCTGTTGGCTTGGTATACGAGGTACCATTGTGCAGTAGCTCAGAGCAAATATGGGTATTACCATGGAGATTCTTTACAGAACTATAGAAGGCCTTGTGGTTGTCTTCACTATCTGCTAAAATTCTGTTTTCATAGCTAGCTTTAGAGTATTTGATGAGGGATCTCAACCTTTTGTTGACTAAGCTATACTAGCAGACGTGTCCAACCTGCGGCCCACGGGCCGCATGAGGCCCTCAGAGCTCTCCCATGCGGCCCCCGACCTCTAACTGCAACATTGATGTACGCATGCCCCCAAAACACTTTTTGTTTTGTGTTTTTCGCTCCCGTGACCTGTAACTAACTTGGTGTGCGCATGTGCCAAAGCACCCTTCTAGTTTTGATTTTTTTTTGCATCAAAGGAGGATCTGTGCGTTTGCGCCATTATTTCATGCTGAAGAATCAGTGTGTGGGTGTTCTCACTGAAGAGGGACTCGTGTATGGATTTGCTGCTATTGCCTTTGAAAGGGACAGCACTTACCTGTGTTAATAGGTAAGTACGGAGTAAGTGAATGCATTCATGAAAGCAGAATGTTTGTGTACATGAAAGTTGAAGAAGAGTATGTGTGCATGACAGAGAGACGGGCATGCACAAAGAGGCTAATGATGATCAATCTACCTATTGAACACAAATAAGTTGGCTCACAAATATATCGTACATTAAAAGTACTCTTTCATTAAATTGTGGCTTTCCTGACAGGGAGAGTGTTGTATCAAATATGAAATCATACCTCTCAACTGTAAGGATTTTCACCTCATCTTCCAATTTGTGTCTTTTGCTTAGGAAATAAAAGTAGTCATCAAGGTAATGCATTTCAAGGGAGTAAGAATGAGACAGCAGCCTAGGGTTAGTGGGTCAGTAGTGGATTGACTTTGTGGGACTGTAGCATATAATGTTATATTGTTTTTTCTGACAAACAAAAAAAGCACCCAGTACTGTTTTGTCATTGGTGGGTTCTAAGCAGTGGCAGATTGCACAATAAGCATAGCTTTGGTGGATCATCAATACTGGCAAATCAGGTGGGCACAATATCATTTTTTAAATGTTGGGTGTTTTAGTGTGTATGTGTGTGTTTATGTATTGGGAGGGCTGCAACAGTAGATGATTATTAAAGACAGAGACATATGGACTGTGGAGAATGTTTCAAAACCTGATACTTGTGTAACAGGCATGCCAAAAGTAGATTTTTTAAGACATGGCTTCTTGCCATTTGCAGTGGATGGATATTTACATTTAATGGACAATGCTAGCAGTATAAGTGTGGTCCTGTAGGGATCTGGAGGATGCCAAGTCTACCACTGCCAATGTCTTGTAAAGTGACTGGAAATGGATATTGGGATGTTACTGAAAAAATACAGTAAGTGGGCTCAGAAACAGTTTAATTAAACAAAGTGCACTTGCAATTTGTAGGCCATAATTTAATTTATTTCAGGTAGTCCAGATCCTGGTAGATTGTTTACCACTAGACTTAATTAAGGAGAGCTGTCATTCTGGGGAAATAAGCAGCCCTAGTTTCAGTGAAAGCTCTGTAGTTGTTTGCAGGCAGGAAGTTGCAGGATGTGGATGCAACGTGTTTTATTTATTATTTTTAATACATTTGTCATTTCAAAGCATGGGTTTCTTTGTTGCAAAAGAAGGCAGGATCGAATGAGCTATATAATGCTTAAATGACAATGATGGGATAGAAAGATTACACGTGATGTATGATGTTTGCAGCCACAGTTGTTTCAATGGTGTCTGTGATGCATAACTATTTTTGGGCCTGTGTCCCACTTTTATTTTTCACTTTGTCCAGATTTCTTGCTCTAAGGTTGAGAGGTATGGTTGCATACTAAATCAGAAGGTTGTATTTACCTTGGAAGACTTTTCAGCATAATTACGAGAAACAGAGCCTTTTTAATATCTCTACTTATTTCCAATATAAACTGCCATGTAGTCTTGCAAATAACCTTATTAAGCTACTTTAATTCTTTTGGAATTGACATGTATGCTTCATTAGTTCGGACGTAAGCATAGAGTGCTAATGTGACAGCTCAGTAAACTGTCAGTCTGTGAATAACCTCTGCACAAATTAAAATGTCTGAATGTCAAATGGATTTAGATGGAAGGAAGTTATAGGTTTACTCCAGTATGTAGTATGATACTAAGAGAGTTTATGGATTTCTTATTGATTTACTTTTTGTTGAGCAGTTGTTATTTTATTGATGGTCCTTTTGGTGGTGGGAAACTGCATGGATGAATCCATCTCTATTATGATTTTTTTTCATATATTTTGACTTCCAGACAATTTCATTCAGTGAATGTGTGTCACGTGATTATTGAGGTTGTCTATTTTACAAGTAGGGGCTCCTTTTGTGTGTGTGTGTGTGTGTGTGTGTGTGTGTGTGTGTGTGTGTGTGTGTGTGTGTGTGTGTGTAAGAGAGATTTAATATGTATACTGAATATATTTTTGCAAATGGAATTCTTAGTTAAATAGGCGCCTCTTCTTGGGCAAGTAGACTTGAGTAACCAATATTAGATCTTAGCCATCCAGGTAGGAAAGTTTAGTATGTGGATTTTCCATCCGGTTTGATGAAGGCTATGCTACTTACTCAAGGAGTACATTTATGGCTATCCATCCAGTTGTCGCTTTGCTGAACTACATTGTTTGATAATGACAGGAGCTTTTTACAGAAGTTCAAGATTTTGTGTCAAGAACCTGTCCATACAAAGTGGCTTGTTTATGTTGCAGTGAAGGCTGTGGTCTTTGTAGTGAGCGTTTTAAGTATAACCAGTATTTCTAAGGTGGAGGAGGTCTCTTAAGGGCAGGATCTTTCTTAGCCTGGAAAGCAAGCCAGTGATGAAATTTATAGGGGCCAGTGAGAGACAGAGGAAAGCAAGAAGCTTTTTAGTCTGTATGGATAACTAAGTGAACTTAGTCCTTTTGACGTTTTTTTTTTTTGTCAGAAATGGTTATAGTCTTTCTTTTGGCAGGGTGTTTTGCTGAGGCACATGCCAAAAGGGGTGTTACACTCAATAATTACTCTTATAAAGGAAGAATACAGGGATGTCATGACCTCCTTGTCCCTGGATGAGATATCCTTACTAATGAGGTGGGCCATGTAAAAAGCTTTCCATACAACAGAGGCAACAAGGTGGTCAAAAGTCAGGTTTCTATCAACCTGGGTGCCAAAGCACCTCACGACTGATTGCGTGCTTACAACATTGTTATTAATGTGATAATTTGTGGGGGCATCACTCTCCCCAAAGGGGATGATGATGCATTTTTTGGAATTTAGCTTGAGGCCATGTTTCTGGCACTAGTCATTTGTTTCAGTGAGACCCTCTTGTAGCTTATTCAGAATTGTTTTATTGTCAGTAATGTGAATTCTTTACTTTATTGCAAATTTGTTGGTTTATTTTTGAGGATTATAGTATTGTGGGAATTGTAATGTTGACATTTTACAAACTTGGACTGCTGGAGTGTTTTTCCCAGTGAGAAATGCTAAAAAAAAAAAAATATATATATATATATATATATATATATATATATATATACATTTATTTTAACAAAGATGTTAAGAGTTAACTGTTAGATTAGAAAATTAGAATTAGAATTTTAAGGCAAATATTAGGCATTTATTACATTTATTCATTGTTTGAATGCACCTACAGTACAGCCAGGAGATCGACTTTGGTCGCCCATGGCAGCGAAAGAGTTAACTATATGATATATTTTATATGCGGCCTCAAGACAATTTCTTTTCACTCAATGCGGCCCCAGCAAGCCAAAAGGTTGGACACCCCTTAATTCCTGAATTAGTCGACCAGAGGTCTCTCCTTTGCTTTTCTACTTACTTGCATTTTTATCCATTACATTCTTTCTGGAAGTAACTTCCAGTTGAAATGTTATTTGCACTTTCATTTTCTATTTACAGCTTGTACTTGTAGCCTATTTTGCCTTGTTTCTAAGCCAGACTCCACAGCACTTGCCTTTGTTGGAATAAAAGAAAGATTAAAAAAAAAAGGAACCAGTTGGCAGGGCACAATAAAAAGGAGATTTAAAGTAGTACTTTCCAGTGGCTCTTGGTCTCTAAACGTACTCATCTGAGCCAAGGAACACTATTGCTCCTGCTAACCACTCATATGATGTTGTCTTTTCTGTCCATTCCTCAGCCGATTGGTCTCAGATCCATCCTTGGATCAGACATCGGCCATTTTCCAGACATAGGATACAGAGCTCAGGCTCCTCTCCTTACCTGTAATCCCCTCCAAACCCAAACAATACCTCAGATCTCATTTGCAGCTCTGAGTAAAGAAGTGGGTTTGTTGACCCAGGCCCTCAGATAAGTGTACACATTGTGTGCCCTTGTTCCTAATTTTCTTCTGGCCTTTGTTGGTTATTTTGGTAACGCCCATTTCTTCCCCTTCCTCCTCTTACCATTTAAGAAAAAAAAAATAAAGGACATTCCTTTCTTTCTCCAGTGGCCGTTTTGACCTTGTCAGCTTTGTCACTTCTTTGATAGTGACCTGGTAACTCTATTACCATTGCTGTGTCTCTCTACCTTCATCTTGGACTAGGCACTTCCTGGCCACCACTGCTGGTATTAGTCTCTTCTCTGTGCAAATTTAATAGCTATTCTGTTGCTTGTGGTAGTTGTTTCATCTTGGCAGATAAACTGGAATTGAGAAATGTGTTTCTTGTGGCCATAAAATACCAATTCTGACATTCATATTAAATGCATCTATTGTTTAGGAGCCACTGATTTGGAGGAGGATTGTGTCATTATGTACCTGTATGGCTTTTGGCCATTGGGCAGTTGAGTGCGGTAAGAAATTTATACCAAGTGTCTCATTCCTCAGTCATCTACTCCATCTGCATCTGGAGAATCTCTGTCTGGGAAGAAGCCCTTGGATAAACAAATGGACAAGAGTGAGAAATCTTAAGAAAAACCCAAGGAAGCAATCCCCTAAATGCTCTCCTTTGGCTCCTAATTCGAGTCCAGTCCATCCTTTGCCTCTTCCAGAACTCTCCCTCAAAGGGAGCAGAGATTTTCCCTGAAATTTGTTTCTTCCAGGTTTCATTCTCTCTTCTTGCTGGATTCATCCATTCACAAGGCTTCTAGACCTCCTTCCTCATCTTCTTCCTTCAGGTCTACCAGAAGTTTGTTGGAGCCTGAAGAGGACAGAAAGAAGAAATTCCTCAGGACTCAAATGCAGTTAAGGATTCTTCCTGGTCAGTCTCCCATCAGACCCATGAGCTTTGAATCTTACCTCATGCCTATAACAGCTTCTACTCCAACCTGGCCTACATCTTCAGAAGCATGGATTCGAAAACCATCAGTTAGAAGGACAAAAACAGACAAAGATGCATTGTTATGGTGAGTACATATCTTTTGTTTTCCCAATATGTGTTATGCTACCTTTCAATTTAAAGTAAATGTGTACTTTTTCTGTTACTGTTAGGATGTCAGGACTACAAAGTACTGAAAAAAGCAAAATATCCAAGCCCACTACATAATGCAATTAATTCTTTAAATTGCTATTGTTTTCATGGATACAGCTTGCACTCAAGGGCTCATGAATGCCTTCTTGAAACGTTTAGTAAACTTTCAGACATGTGAGCAACAGATCAATTTCTATGCATAACCATGCACATATATTTTTCAGTGTTAACAGTCTGAAGTTGCATTATATTCAGTTTGCTAAAGAGGATATTTTTCATATAATCATCTATTTGCAGACCAGCAATACATAAACAAAACTAATATCACACAAATGAATAATGCACTGGGCTTATCCAAATTATTTTTTTTCACACACAGTGAGAATTGTTTATAATCCAGGAGACAGCAAAATACTTGCAGTGACAATTTCAGTCCCAAAGAAGTTTAACAGTTTACAACTACTCAAAGTAAAAAGTACTATTAAAAGTCAATTAGAAAACATACATATGTATGCCAGCCATGGCCTATATTTGTACTTTTCATCAGTTACTACAGGTTTTAGATAATGTTCATAATTTAGGAGTTATGCTTCTATAGTAACAGGACAGTTCTAGTTCTCTCTCACTTTAGATAGCAAAATCTAAAAATAATCTCGTCACATGATTTACAAAACACAAATACTTGATTTTGTTTACATTATACTTTTCTAATCCATTTTAGTTGAAAACAACTGGTGAATTAACTGTTATTCTCATTTTGATGCCAGCTCTGTTCTTTTTCTCTGTTTTTTGCACCAGCGAGTTGTACAACTAATGTAAAGTACTTAACGCTATTTTATATCTGGATCGGGTTTTTGTATAATTTTGGACCAGCTATCATAAAAGATTCAATGTATTCTCCCAAAGCAGTTTAATTATGACTAGAAGGATTTGTTTCCACAATATTGTCTTTTTGTCCTAATTTCTGGCTTTTATCACCCCTTGTTAACCATTTGTTCCCCTCCCCAGCTAACTTGGAGCGAGGGTTATGCTGATGGAGGCAGCATCATACTGTGGCTGGCAGGGTTATGCTGCATCCCTCGTGCTGGTTCCTTGCTTATTTACAGGCTTACTGGACTATGATTTGAATGTTTCCACCTGATGTGTCTATCTTAAACCCCATCTACAGCAGGCATGCAGTGGGAAAACATGAGGCCATTCTCCACCTCTGCAGTTACCAGGTTACCTCCTCTGTGGTCCCACCCCTCCATCCTGCAATGCATTCTGGTCATGTTCCAGCATACTGGCAGCAAAGTGGCTGCAACCTTCTCCATCACACAATGCCCTACCTCCTTTCAGAGAGGAGCAGGCAGTCACAGCCCCCTCATTCATCTCCTTCCCCTCCCCTCTTCCAGGTTCGCAGCAGCTTATATAACCCTCAGACATCTAGATCGTAGGTAGGGGGTTCCTTTCCTCTACATCATGAAGCCAACTATTTCCATGATCAGTTTAAAAAAATATTTAAATTGGCTAAACTGTATTCATATTCAAAACCCATTTCCAATCACTTTCAGTGATATGGTATCACATGCATAACCATAGCATGCATTTAAGGCACATATAGCAAAATAACTGAAATCATTCTCTTGTCATTTTAAGAAAGGAAAACATAGGAAATAAAACCAAGGGAAAAGGAATACTTTCTCTTCTCAGACACAAATCAAACTATACAAAATATTAATTGTTATAGTTCAGGCTAATTCATTCTTCCGGCATCATCACTATCATGATACAGAGTATGATTTTAATGTATCAAATACATTTAAAACAAATACTTAACATGCTTCTGTAAGGAATTCATGTGAACCTGGCAAAAATAACCAAGTATCAAATAGTTATGAAAGAAATGTTATAGGTTCATACTAGGGTATCTGCCCCTAGGGCATTTATAAGCCTAGCCAGAGTGTGTTTGGCTTTCGCCACCCATTTTAAATTAATTTTGCTATGCCCTTTTTCGAGGTTAGTATACTGTGCCTCTGTCTAACAGTGACACAGAAGTGATCCCCTGGGTAAACCTATGATCTCCCATCCACTCATCAAGATTCCTCTTGAAGAGAGGAAATGAGGGACTCTGCCTAACCTGGACTGGGATTTTATTCCACAGTGAAGGGAGCCTTTGGGTTATGAATCTGTCCCTCCAGCATGTCCTATTTATTTCAGTGCTGAGGTTCAAGTCTCTCGAGCGCATAGCTCAATGGGATTTGGATTTTCTGAGGTGCAGCATGTCCATTAATTCCGAGTTGGACATGGCTTTATACATCAGGCACAGATCGCCTCTGAGCAGGCGGTATTCCACTGAGTAGAGCTGGAGTTTCTTTAACCAGGCAGCATATGGCATCTGTTTGAGCCCTTTGATCCTCTTGGTGAGGTACTTTTGGGGTCTTTCCAGTTGCTGCAGGTGTCTGGTAAGGTACATCCCAAAAAGGGCATTGTACTCAATTATGGGCCTTATCTTAATTATATGTCAACAATCTAAGAAGAAACTTGTGATTAAAAGCAATGTTTACATGTCACAGAGTATTGCCTTTTTGCAGCAGGTTCCTGATAAGCACCTTAAATATAAATGCCCAAATCCATTTGGAGATTGATATACACAATGGCAATAAAACTGCCAAACACTAAATGAACTGGACTTGATATCTTCTTAATTTTTTAAGGCCTGGATAACCCTCATCTTTTCAATTAAATCACTAATTGAGCTTATAACTATTTCTCACAAAATATGCAGGAAGTCTTCTGTTACTTCTGACATTAGCAGATAAATTTAATAAAACTCGCTATAGAGGTTTCATTTTCTTTCCAAATCCATTTGAAAATTATTGCCTTCTGTAACAAGTCAGTTGAGATTCTTGTGCAAGTTAACTTGGTAACAATTTTATCAACAGTTCACTAACTGCATTAATAAAAAGGATCAAAATCTCCACAACCATAATGAAACTGACCTTTGTTCTATGAAGTTTGCTTCAGCAAGTCGAAAATATTTAACTAAGAGTTAAGTCTAGCTTGTGAGCTGATGAATTTATATGCCAATAGTGATGCAATCACACCAGTTAAGGGTGGTGCAGCACCAAATGTTCACTAGTAATACAGAGCAAAAATAAGTGTGACCATTGTCAACAAAATGGTACTGACAAGCAACTGCTTCATGACATCTCTATACCGGAAGAATGCAAAGTTCCTGTAATCACAGCTAAACAGATAAAAAACACACTATCCAAAGCCAAAAACACAGCATCCATGGGACCAGACAACATCCCAGGCTCTACACGAACTACAGAACAAACTGGCACCCCCACCTAAGTACCATGCTCAATCATAGCCTCACCTCAGGCTTTGTGCCTGCTGAATGCCGCACAGTGATGGTTATCCCACTCCACAAAGGTGGGAGCCACTACGAACCCTGGGAACTACCGCCCCATTAGCCTGACGAACCTGGTCTGCAAGGCCATGGAACATATCATCATGGAACTTATAAACAAAGACATTGGTAATCTCCAAACTCTGGATCCCACCCAGTTCGGGTTTGTAAAAGGCAGATCATGTCTCATAAGCCTGATAGACTTCTTTGAAGCAGTCACCAAAGCTGTAGACAAGGGTAAGGTGGTTCACACAGCCTATCTAGATCTTGCCAAGGCTTTCAACACCATCTCCCACTCTGGAATTATAGATAAACTCACTAAACTAGCTATAAATCCCTAGGTCACAAAATGGGTTGCCAACTGGCTCACTGACAGAACCCACACTGTGAAAGTAGCAGACTCCAAATCCGACTTCAGACCAGTGACAAGTGGAGTACCACAGGGTTTAGTCCGAGTCACCAAAGCTGTAGACAAGGGTAAGGTGGTTCACACAGCCTATCTAGATCTTGCCAAGGCTTTCAACACCATCTCCCACTCTGGAAATATAGATAAACTCACTAAACTAGCTATAAATCCCTAGGTCACAAAATGGGTTGCCAACTGGCTCACTGACAGAACCCACACTGTGAAAGTAGCAGACTCCAAATCCGACTTCAGACAAGTGGAGTACCACAGGGTTTAGTCCTGGGTCCCTCCTGTTTGGTATCTACTTCTCTGAAGTACAGGCTAACACAGAAGGTCTTTGGCTAATGAAGTTCGCAGATGACTGCAAACTAGGAGCCATAATCGAAACTCCTAACGATGTGGACATCCTACAAAAGGGCCTCACTGAGACAGATGCATGGTGTCAAAGCCATGGCCTCAAGCTCAATGCCAAAAAGTGCATTGTCATCCCCTTTGGTTAAAAACTCTGTACCCATGAACTACAACATAGTAGGTAGTATACTTAACACTGAAAGTGTGATAAGAGACCTTGGGACACAGGCGGACAGTAGTCTCTCCTTTGATAATCACATCGCCACAGTAGTCAGGAAATCCTTCTACGTGGCACATCTCATCATAAAAGGTTTCTCATCTAGAAAAAAAAGAGGTAATTGTTCCCCTCTACTCATCACTCATTAGACCCATTATAGAGTACAATGCCCCTTTTGGTATGTACCTTACAAGACATCTACAACAACTGGAAAGGCCACAGAAATAACTCACAAAGAGGATTACTGGCCTCAAACAGATGCCCTATGCAGACAGTCTCAAAAAACTCCAGCTTTACTCCATCGCAAATCACCTACTCAGAAGTGATCTCTGCCTAACATACAAAGCTATGTCAAACCCAGAGCTGTTGGACATGCTCCACTTAAAGAAATGCCAATCCCTCAGAGCTACACGATCTAGGGACCTAAACCTTGTCACCATAATAAACAGAACATGCCGGAGGGATAGATTCCTGTCCCAGAGACTTCCCATACTCTGGAATAAACTACCTATCTATATCAAACAAAGCTCCTCATTAGCACTCAAGAAAAATCTTGATGATTCGATGGGAAATAGGAAATTCACCCCAGGGATCACTTCTGTGGCTCTGCTCATCAGTGGCACAGGAAAATAATTTTCTTGGGTGGAAAAAGCCAGGGTACCTTTTTGGCTGGGCTTTTATAGGCCCCAGGGCCAATAGCCTAGTACCTACCTATGAACCTATATAAATTTAATACAACACTGCTGTTATTTACATTAAGATTCAGTTAAAATCAGCAATTTAACTATCTAGTTTGTAACATATAGCATCAATATTTGAATAAATATCAACTTTTGAGACTGGTGATGGTAATGTTTTATCCCTAGGATCTTCCCATCATATCTTTGATTATTCCTTCTTCTGCATGATCATGATTTCATGGAGAATATAATACACAATGTCAGGTATGTCAGGATCAGTGACTCAGTAGGATGCACCACTCACCTTTGGTACTGGAAAAACAGAAGGATACAAGTTGCATTCCTGTCCCAGGTGATTGTATAAAATTTCCTTTCCTAACACTAATGTGCACTCCTGAGTGTGCTGTGCTAAGGATAAGAGTTGGTTTTAGGTCAGGTGCTTATGAAAGATTCCACAGCATTTATCAAAGAGTAGGGAAATTGCCCCAGTGTCCTTGCCAAATTTTCCCAAGTAAAAATGTATCCTCAGGTGAATATACCCTGGGAAGAAGCCACTAGCCTGGTGGGATTACAGAATTAACCCAGTCGACAAAGGAAGGATAAATGAATAAAAATGAATAAAAATGTAAGGTAAAGTTATTATCAAATGTATAAAAATCATTACACATTTCCTTTCCTGTAACACTTGTTGAAAGAATCAGTTAGCATAGCAAAGCATCGCAATGATATTAAAATATGTTTAACTCAAAATGTTACTTTACCAAAATCTTAATACATTTTAAAATGCCCTCAGAATGCTTCTCTAGGTAGGGTAGAACCCTATAAACTAACATGGATAATGCTCGTTTGGAATACCCAGATTCCCAGCACTTAACGTACACACAAATCATTGAATCGTATTCTTCCGAGTATTCTTATGCCTATTTCAGACTTATTGGATCTTCAGAAGTCTTAATTATGATAAAGGCTACTTGTAAAACTGACAAAAACCCTATACCCATGGCTATGCTGGATGTAAAGGATTTTTTACATTATAAAATAACACATAGATTTAATAAACTGGCACACTCAATTACTGACTAAAACCATTTACATTTAGATATTTTATATTCATCATTGATGAAGAATGGTTAAGTAGACAAACACAAATTTACAGGCAGGAGCTGGAAAGTTGTGTGTATAATCTGGTATGGTCCTTTTAAAGAACAGCAGACATTTTCAGTGATTTCCAAAGTGGTCATATAGATATTGTATATGTATAGAACAAAATGAAAATTAAATAACAAAAATTATTGCATTAAACTTAGAGATTTTTATGGCTTATATAATGTTTAAAACAATCAGTATAATTAAATTTCCATATAGAAGCTATCAGCAGTCAGCCAAATGGACTTTATAAATTAATAAAACTAATCAAGCTGTGAAGTAATGTTTTTTTTGTCATATTCTGTGGACATATATTTCGTGTCCAGTTATCTGCCAACATTATTTTTATTATATACAGTCATGAAAGTAAACAAGTACCAGGTGGCATCCACTGGTGGCCTTTGCTGGAAACCATGTGTGCGAGAAAACAGTTATCCTGAAAAGAAGTATGGAATTCCCTATACTCCTAATTAAAAAAATACCAAATGTACCATTTCTGTTGCAAAAGTGCTAACTATATGCAAGAATCCAGTCATACAAAGGCACTTCATAAAACCCACTACTACAATCTTGAACATTTCTAAGATTCTGTTTAAAGTGCATCTCCCTGTAAAATGTTTCAGATAATATCCCCAAAATGTTATTTTAATTGGTGTCACTTGGAATTGCCATAGTAAAAAGACAACAGTTATTGTAAAGGGGTGATACCCTCTAATATATTGAGCCAAACTGCTTTGCAAATCAGAATACTTAGGTGGAAACGCTGCAGGCTGCAATAATGCATGATGGATAATACCAAACATGTTATTTGAAAACAGTAGTGAAACCATGAACAAAAAACAGTAGCCTGGGAAAATATTTAGAAGGGTCCCAATGCTGTCATCTGTACCATTCCATTTCTGGAATACTGATTTGTGAAGAACAGTTAAGTATATCATTGGTCATCCATGGACATTGACTGTATAGGGAGGACCAAAGCAAACGGTTTAATAAAACTCCTAAAACAAAACAAAAAACATTTTAGTACTAGAGGCACTGGATAGTTGCAACTCATTGGAATATCTTGGCATAAAATGTAAAGCTACAGCCCATCCACACAGTAATAAAAAACTTGGCTTAACTCCCAGATGCCACACTCGTGACTTAAACCCAGAGTGAATAGAGATATCCCTCAAAAAGGGGGAATACACTGTTTCTCAATGAATGTGGCATGCCAAGGCACGAATCCTTCTGTATTTACTGAATCTGCAAAACAGTACTCCACTGAGCAAAGTCCCCTTTACAGGTGACACAAGCAATGTAAATTCACTTCTCAGTACAACAAACAATATTTTTTTACATATTTGTTGACAGGTTAAGCCCACCGGAAATTAACTATATCTTTCCGAGGGTGAGGCTAGAGCACTGCCAAGTTAAGTGACTAGCTCAGAGTCACACAGAAGGCAAACAAAGGTAGAAGGAAACAAATCGTGTCCCCTGAGCAAAGGACATAGTTCATTAGCAATTCAGCACTTCAGTCTGCCAGACCCAATAATTAGAAAACTGACTTAAGTTGATAAAAAATATTCATATCAACATATAAATCCAGTGCTGTATTAGTCACAGAGGACTACTAGCATGCTTCATAAGAGAGAAATGAGCTTGTAACAGAATATCATAGCAAGTCCATAACAAGAAATCAAAAGCAAGACTGATAAATATATACAAATAAACCAAACTTACTCACATAATTGCAGAAGGGTACACGTTAACCTGACAAGCTGTTTTAACGAATGCTGATAACTCAAGTTAAATTCAGCAAATATCTTCCAGACGCAGTGAATTTTTTTTCCCCCATTTTCCTCTATGTGACCTCAGCACAGGCATATATAAGTTTGGGGGTGAGGGTAGTACCCCCCAAAAAGTACTTTTGCAATAGAAAAAGCAGTACATCTTCACAGCAATGCAGCCATAACATGTGACAGAGAATAATTTGATATTCAGCATTACTCCGGAAATGTTTGACATACTTATACCATGCAAGTATTTATAAAATCATAACTGCAGATCATGTTGAACTGAAATGCACATGAAAGAGGGCAACTCAAATAGTACTTCTAATGAAATTAATGGAGGCAACCATATCTACCAGAAGGGAAATGTGACCGAAAGATGAACAAAGAATGTTGGAACAAAATAGTTGCATTGTTAAGGTGTATTGCAAACAAACAAATGTTACATAGGTGGACAGACACCATTTGCTGTTAATGGATATAATGACAGTGTATTCAGAATAGGATGACCAGTACAGGTTAAG
Organism: Protopterus annectens; assembly: GCF_019279795.1. NCBI lineage: Eukaryota > Metazoa > Chordata > Ceratodontiformes > Protopteridae > Protopterus > Protopterus annectens. The sequence continues at coordinate 1,319,486,896 of NC_056737.1, read as the reverse complement.
TAAGAAAATAGGGTAGGTACTTAATTTCTTCAAAAACTGTAGAAGGAAGATGGAAGCGATTAATGCTAACTAGTATGCAGAGAAAAGAAGATCAGTTCAGTAATGAGGCCATGAGGCCAAAAGGGAGTTCTTGCAGAAGTTCTGTGTTTTGTGTTCTCAAGGCAACCTGACATCCAGAGGCCAAAGAGGGTGAGAGCAATACACTGTCCACCAAAACCAGATATATTACACAGTCTGTGAGACCTCAAAGGTTTCTAACAAAAAGTTCATAGACCGTTACCATGCTAACGACCCTGTGGAGCCTTTCTAAGACTAGCCAAGTATTACTGAAGGAATAATGATGTCTGTCCTGTAGCCAAACAGGATACTGAGGGCCAGGCATTCATAAGCTACCTCTGTCCATAAGGGAAATGGGTGCCAGTCCGGGAATAAGTTGCTATTCCCCATCCACTGGTCTAGCTTGTTCTTAATCTGAGTAACAGATGAACTCAGCTTCTCATAGGCTGTATAACGGGAGGAAAAAAATCATGGCAAGGATTAGGAGGTGCAGCACCCAGCAGGATAAAAGCACTCTCAAACTAAAACAACTCAGAGGACAAATAAAGTCTACCAAAGCAAAGACTGAGGTAAGTTTGGTCTCCCAGGCCAAGGTCAACCACAAAGCATTGTTTAGTTATGTCCACAACCTCAAAGGCAATACACAATTGTGTGCAGAGCTCATTGTAAATGGAGACACCTATACTGAGCCAGACGATATAGCAAACCTCCTGGTTGATCAATTAAACTCCAACTTTACCCCTCTCTCCCCCTCAACCTTCCCTCAGGAAATATCAAATAAAACTCCCCCTACTATCACTATGGAACAGGTCCTTAATGGGCCCAGGCAATATCCCAGGATCCCTTCTAAATAGCATGAAACATGATGTATCAGGGCCTCTGGAATTACTATTTAACTATAGCCTCCAAACAGGCTTTGTGTCTCATGAAAGGAGAAAGGCAACAGTCATCCCTCTGCACTAAGTTGGTCCATCTACAGACCCTGGAAACTACAGACCCATAAGTCTCACTAGTCTTGTATGTAAACCCATGGAAAGAATTATCATGGAGATAAGAGATACAGTAAACCTCCAGACACTAGACCCAACCCAGTTTGGTTTTGTCAAGGGCAGACCATGCCTACTCAACCTGGTGGACTTCTTTGAGAATGTCACCAAGGCAATGGTTGAGGGCAAAATCATTCACACTGCCTACCTTGACCTGACCAAGGCATTTGACACAATAACCCATTTGGACATTGTTGACAAACTCAAGAGGTTAGCTACAAACCCATATGTCACCTGGTGGATAGACAACTGACTCACAGACAGGACTCAGGAAATTAGAATTGGGGAGTCCACCACTACAAAAAGGCTAGTCACAAGTGGAGTCCCTCAGGGATTGGTCCTTGGACCACTCCTTTTTGTCATTTACTTCTCGGAAGTCAAGGCCAATGTCAGTGGTTGTGGCCGACTAACTTTGCACATGATTGCAAATTAGGACCAGTCATTGAATCTCACACTGACACAAATGTTCTCCAGGAGGGGCTGATACAGAAACTGGTATCAGAGCCATGGACTAAAATTAAATGCCAAGAAATGCACAATTTATTTTTATTTGATTTATTTAGCATTTGTTTACTGGGAAAGTCCGACTTGAAACAAAGCCAATTTTTAGCAGAAGCCCGGGGATGAATGCTCCAGATACATGTCTTTGTAACGTGGGAGGTATAATAGTATCTTTTGGAAAGTCATCCCCCCTGGTAACTATTATATTGACAACCCCCCCCCCCTTAAAGTTGACCCAGTAGTCAGGGACTTCGGGACACATCTAGACCGTGATCTAGCCTTTGATCATCACATGTTTACAGTGGAGAGGAAATCATTCTATGTTGCACAACTTATAAACAAAGGTGATGGGATTCTAAGTCCAAGGAAGTTATTGTCCCACTGTATTTGGCATTCATCAGACTTATCAGAGTACAATGCCCCCGTTGGTATGTATCTAACCAGGTATATCCAACAATTGGAATGTCCACAGAAGTTCCTCTCTAAAAGAATTCAGGACACAAGTAAAATGTCCTATGCAGACTGCCTCAAGGCCCTGTCCCTATATTCGGTCTCCTACAGACTTTGGAGGAGAGATCTATGCCTGGCACACAGGGCATTGTCAGACCCCACTCTGATGGACCTCCTGCATATCCACAAAAACAGCACCCGAATTACCCATTCTAAAGACTTAAACCTTGCCTGTGATATAAATAGGACCTGCTGGAGAGATAGGTATGTATCCCAGAGACTTCCCCATCTATGGAACAGGCTTCCCTATCCATGTGAAGCAGAGTTCCTCCCTAACCCAATTCAAGTGCAACTTGGACAACTGGATGGGAAACAAGAAATTCATCCCTGGTTTGGCACCCATGTCTCTAATTGACACGGGTAACCTGTAAATGGTTTATCTCCCAGACCCATGCTTACACTTATCAAGGGTATCTGAACTTGTCAGAGATTTGGGATGCATGGCTAGGCTTAAAAAGGCTCTTGTGGTCGTTAGCCTAGTGAACATGCATGGAAAACCTGTTCCAAAGGAGGGGTGGTCTCTGGGATGTCTCTCTCTACAACATGTTCTAAGTCACACACAAATTCCAGGTCCCTAAAACTTGTATTTTTGATGCACTCTGACGTACGAATATGTAGGAGATTCACAAGTGTGGGGTTTTTAGATGCCTTGGAAGCCAGGCATAGATCACCCCTCAGCAATCTATAGCAGACAGAGTAGAGAGGAAGGGTTTTAAGGTGCTCTGTGTAAGGCAGGTTTGCTATGCCTTGTATTTTTTTGTAAGGAACCTCTGAGGTTGCTCTAGTTGCTGTAAATGCCTGGTGAGGTACATACCAAAGAAAGCACTGTACTCCTTGATTCGGATAAGGGCAGAGTACAGTGGGATGACGACGTCTTTGAACCTAGATGCCATGCCCTTACTTATACGTTGAGCAACATAACAGGATTTCCTCATCGCTGTGGCCACATGGCGGTCGAAGATGAAGCGACTGTCTTGTATGCGTACCGAGATCCCTGACCACTGGGTCAACTCTAAGGGATGTATTATCAACACGGTAATTAGCCAAGGTAGTAGACTTCCCAAAGGGTACAATTATGCACTTCTTAGCATTGAGTTTAAAAACATGACTTTGGCATAATTTGTTAGTCAGAGATGAACCTTCTGAAGCATGTTAGCATCAGCAGGGGAGTCCATGATAACTCTTCTTCAGCATTTGCTTCCACTTCAGAAAATATGGAAAGCAAAAAGGAATGGGACCAGTACCAAAGCGCGGGGACTCAGCTAGTGAGTGGCCGCTTAGTGGAGGTGGTGTCTCCTATTTTGACCTCCTGGGTACCACCAGTGAGCCAGTTTGCTATGCAGCGGGTGATATAAGGGTTCATACCTAAATTACTGAGTTTGTCTATTGTGCATGAGTGGGGTATTGTATCAAAATGGATACGTACGTAAGCTGTGTGAATGATCTTTACCTTCATCCAATGCTTTGGTTACCCTCTCACAGGTTCACAGGAGATTGATAGGCTAGCAGCCCTAGAGCCCTTAGAAGCCTAGCCATGTTAATCCCAAGTTGTCTTTATTAAGTGAATGTATTCTGCAGAGTTAGTCTATGGTCAGCACCAACACCCCTGTTCATGAGGGACATGAGTGCCACCCCTGCGTGAATTTGCAATCTGCCATTCATTTGCCAGGTTGCACTTGAATAGGGTCAGTAAGGAGCTCTGCTTCACATGAACTGGAAGTTCATTCCAGAGGAGTGGCAGTCTCTGGGAGACGTATTTGCCTCTCCAGCATGTTCTGTTAATGTCATAGGCTAGGTTAAGATCTCCAGAATGAGTAACTCTTGTGCAATTAGATTTGTGTATGTGAAGCACATCTGGGCAGGGTCAGAAACTGCCCAGTAGGCCAGGCACAAGTCTCCTCTCAGCAGCCTATATGGCATAAATTACAGTGGCAGGGCTTTTAGTCTATCCACATATGTCATGGTTTGAAGAGACTATTTTCTTGGTGAGGAACCTGAGGTCTATCCAGCTTCTTGTCAGTTGAGGTACATGCAAAAGGGAGCATTGGACTCTCTTACTGGTCTGATGAGGGTCAAGTGCAGTAGAGGTATAACATCCTTAGACCTGGATGCAATGCCCTTCCTTAGAAGTGCGCAATGTAGAATATTTTCCTTACCACAGCAGAAACGTAGTGATCGAAGTTCAGATTGCTATCTGCCCATGTTTCTAGGTCTCGCATCACTGGGTGTGAGCTTCAGGTACTGTTGTCAATACTGCAGTTAGCGGGGAATTCTATTTTGCAAAAGGGAAGACTAATGCACTTTTTTGCACATAGTTTAAGACTGTGGCTTTGGCAGCAATCAATTGCCCATGTTAGCCCTCCCTATAGTATGTTAACTTGTTGGAGGACTGAATGGTTTCACCCAATTTGCAGTCATCAGCAAACTTGGCGAGCCAAAGGCCATCTAATTTAGCCTGGACTTCAGAGAAATAGATTCTGAACAGTAAAGGACTCAGCACAGAAACTTAAGGTATGCCATTGGTGACAGGTCTACTGGTAGAGATGGAGTCACCAACTTTGACATATGTATTCCATCGGTGAGCCAGTTGGCTACCTAATTTTGTCCATGTCTTTTGGGTTTCCAGCACCATGAAGGGAATGGACCCCATTCCTAAGTCAAAGTATGATTAAAGCTCATGAAATGAGTATTGTTTCAATCTTTGATGTTATCCAGAAGTGCTCTTTGCAGCACCCACAATGTGCCCAGTAATGACTCCTGCAACTTTTATGGAGTTACATGTATGGGTAATATATCCAAGTATGATTGGGAAGTCTTTATATGACACGTTTCTCCTATTACTACTGGAACTGTCTGGGTATCCTTCTTCCACATTGACCTAGTAGTCACTGGTTGTAGCAGTTCCAATGATCAATGCTAATTTTGTCTACTTTTCATGGACTACTATATCTGGTTTTCTCACATTGATATACACTTCTCATTTTCTATGATGCTTTGTGGCTCATGTTTCCAGGGTTTTTCAGCTACTTCAATATAATGTTTGCACAACTCCCAATGCAACAGTCTTGCCACATTATTATGCCTTTCAGTATACAGTCCTTCTGCCATTAGTATATCACAACTAGCAACAAGATATGCAACTGTTTCCATTTCTGTTTTACAGAACATACATTTGTCTGTTTCTCCCACATGTTCAAAATATTTTCTAAACCAATGTGTATTTAAGTCCACTATCTTGGGCCACTAATACTAACCTTTCTTTTGGTTTAAATTCACCTTTCCTTAACCATTCCTGCATTCAATCCTAATCAACATGAGGTGGCTCCAAGAGTTTTCTATACTTGCAGTTATATTTATGCATTTTCCACATTTCTTGCAGCCTTCTCATCTAATCCTTCAACTTGTACTCTTTCTTTTGTTTTTTGGCACATTCAGTTGCTGAATGATTTTTATCTACTTCTGGTTTGATTTTCATTCTGCTTGACACTATGCTTCTGCTAAACTAAGCAGGGAAGTCATATTAGACTTATTCTCCTCATGTTTTAAAACTTTCACTATGTTTGGATCTTATGAGGTCAGCAGATGTGTGCGCAGTCTCAACTGCAGATCTGCATATGCAAATCAATTTCGAGGAGGCTCATACCTCCTTCAGAATGGAGAATATATAATCTTGGTATGCACGTATTTTTATAAATCATTTGATGAGCATTAAGCATCCTTCTTGTTTTCCTGTCCAACCTATCCAACACCTTTTGGGGCCAGTCAATCACTCCAAAACTGTAAGTTAGGATAGCAAGAGCAAACTGGTCTATAGCTTTGACACTATTTTCCGTATTAATTTAATTAAGTCTCCTACATTGTTTTCAGCATTAACGTTTTCTAAAATATTCCTAAGTTTTATTCGCATTTTGTTCATGTCTTATTGCTGATCCTTCATCAGTTCCCGAATATTTATTCACTCTCTCTTGCACAAGTTCTTTATCACCTTTCTGTCCCAGACTGATGTTTTCTTGGTGCTGCAACTTTCCTGCTTTAAAGGTTGCTTTTGCACATTTACCAAGACCGAATGACATTCTTTTATCATCTGAAAATGTTTTGTCCATTTGCAGTTTTGCTTTCAGTTAGTCATCTAATAAACTATACAGTTTTAAATAATCTACAAAAAGTTGGGAGCCAAATTGTAGCCATGACCTAATCTGTTAAGTAGACAGATTAATGGGTTAAGGTCAAGACAAAAAGCAGCAGTGACAGTCACTCTGGAATATTCCCCTTTGAATTTTTATCCCAGGAATAATAAGTTATCCTTTATCATGACTTTGCCACTGTTTCATGGTCACTGTAATGTAATCAATCAGTGTAGGATGTACCTTACACATTTTTTAAGTGCTCTTTTATCAATGAATGTGGGATATGTCAAATGCTTTTTTTGTCTATCCATGCCATACTTAGATTCATCCCCTTTTTACAGTTTGCCATTATGACTAACAAATGATCCTTTGTTCCATAGGAATCTTTTATTACTCTTTTGTTCAATTGCCATTGATTGAGTTTGCTTCTAAATGACTACAAACTCTATTGGCATTGATTCCAGTGTATAATTTATACATCGTCAGAAGGCACGTTATCAATCTATAGTTTTTAAGATAACTTGCAGGTTCACTCTTAAGTATAAGTATTGTTTTTCCTATTAATCAGGCCGGTGTCGGTTTGGGGAGAGCATATAAACAGTTCTTACTTGTGGCTAAATCTTCATGTAAAGATGTTACTTTTAGCTAGAAGTTAGGTACTTCATCTTGGCCAGGGATTTTCCAGTTAGGAACTTTGCTTAACTTTGATTCACTCTCTCTGGTGTTACTTTGTCCCATTTCATATTCTGTACATTTGAACTTATTATTGTTTCTTTTACTTCTTCTATCCATTTAGCATCTGTTATGTTCCACAGGATCTTCACAGATATGTCTGCAAAATGCATCTATTTCTTCATTTTTTGGTGGCATTTCAATTCCTTTTGCCTTGTTTCCTAATTCTCTATAAAACTTTTGTGCGTGATCAGTAAATTACTTATTTTGTACTTTTATTTTATATTTATCTGCATATCTTCTAAGTTTTTCTGCCTGTGCTGATATTTTTAGTTTATTATTTGCAATAGTGTATGTTAGATCCTGATCTGTTCTGATATTGTGCATTGCTTTTATCACATCTTTCTGAATATTTTTGTTGATCTGTTCCCTCTTCTATACTCTTAACAGTGACAATTTTTGTCTTAGTTCCTTTATAGTTTTCTCTATTAGATACTTCTATGATGACATTCAATTCCTCCCCTTTTTTTCCCCTTACTAGCCTGTGTTTTTGTGGTAAGAGTATTAGTTATTAATTTAGCTGCACAGTAATATATCCCTTTTACTTATGTTATATCGCATAAATCTCTATGGGCAGTCCTAATTACGGTGTTAATTTGTTTCATCAGTCCTCTAACTTTTGGGGTTTTATTGACATTCTGTAATCAATTTCTTTCATTAATCTTAATATGTCTGTCCATTTTTATTAAATGAAGCAATTCGTCTCTTGGATCATTTTCTTCTAAACTGAGAGCACATTCTTTGTTCTCCATTTCCTGTGAGCATTCTCCCTACTTTTAATTTCTCCAAGTCTTTTGAGTTTCTATTACCATGACAGGAATGGACCCCACTCCTAAGTCAAAGCATGCTTAAAGTTCAGGAAATTAGTATTGTTTCAATCTTTGATATCATCCAGAAGTGCACTGTGCAGCACCCGTAATGTGCCCAGTAATGACTACTACTTCAATTTGTATGGAGTTACATGTACTGGTAACATATCTAAATACGATTGTAGATTCTTTTTTTATACAACCTGTTGCTCCTACTAATATTGGAACTGTCCGACTATCTTTCTTCCACATTGCCCTCATTTCTGCCTGCAAATCCTGATATTTTACGTCTTTGTCTCTCTGTATGCAAGACACTGTAGTCACTGGGTGTAGCGATTTCAATGATCAATGCTACTTTTGTCTTCTTTTCATGGGCCACTATACCTGGTTTTCTCTCATCTGTCTTTTAAACTGCTGGTAATCGGTGATCCCATGTGATATAGATCATCAATTTCTCTAATGCTTTGTGGCTCATGTTTCCAGTGTTTTTCCAGGTACTTCAGTATCATAATGTTTACACAATTCCTAGTGCAACAGTCTTGCCACATTATTATGCCTTTCAGTATACAGTCCTTCTGCCATTAGTGTGTCACAACCAGCAACGAAGTGTGTGACTGTTTCCAGTTCTCTTTTACAAAACTTACATTTGTCTTTCTCCCACATGCTCAATGGACTTTGTAAACCAACGTGTGGGTAGCCCACTATCTTGAGCAGCCAATATTAACCTTTCATCTTTTTGTTTGAATTTGCTTCTCCTTAACCATTCTTGAAGTTAGGTACCCTATCTGAGTGTGTTTTTCAATGACAGAGTGGGAAGATTGTGTCAAAAACCTTGGCCAGGTCAAGACAGGAAATATGCACAGTCTTACCTTCATCCAGGTTTATTAAGCATGATCTACCCTTAAAGTCAAATTGGATTCGGTCTAGAGTTTGAAAGTTGCTTATGTCCTTGGTGATAAGGTCCATGATTATTTTTTCCATGGCCTTGCAGATGAAACTGGTTAGGGGTCTGTTGATGGCATCTCTTAGTGCAAGGGGATTACAGTTGCTGTTCTTCACTCATTTGTAACAAAGCTAGTTCTCAGGATATGGTTGAAGAGAGTGCTAAGTGGGTCCGCTAGTTCCTGTTTTAGATTGCTTAATAAGAATCCTGGGATATTACCTGGTCCCACTGAGGCCATGTTTTTGGCCTTGGAGATCAGAGATAAAGACCTGACATCTAGAGATACTAGGCAGAAGAGTGACAGTGGTATGCTTTGGGGTATGGCCAGTGGGGTAAAGGGGTGAAGTCTGCACCAAATCGGTCAGCTAGCAGGTTGGCAATTTCCTTCAGTGCAGTATGAGTGGTACCATCTATTATCAGTTCTGCACAAAGCTGGGCATTCCCTTGTAGTTTTCAGACATAATTAAAGAATGCCTCAAGATAATCCTTAGCTAGGGATGTTATTGTAGCTTCATACTCAGCTTTAGAGGATTTTAAAAGATTTCTTATTTACTTGTTCAAGCTGAGGAGGGGATTCTTCCTCTCCCGAGTCAGCTCCCTCTTAGACAGACCTCAGTTTCTTCCTCTTGTTATATAACCTGTTTATACTTTGGGTCCGTTTTTCAGGAAGACCTGGCTTTGATCCTGTCAGGTAAAGCAAAGTCTATACAGCTGCTTAGGGGTCATTGCTATCAGTGAGTGCTGGGTGTATTCTATACCATCACTTAGTAGTTTGAAGTTAGCTTTGGAAAGTTCATTTTTGCTCCTTTGGGGTATCCGGTCCAATAGTCACTTATAACAAAACAGTTTTATGGTCTAACCTTACCAGGAAAGTCTTCACGGGGGCGGGGTGTGGTGACTTCCCATGTTAGTGATTGCTATGTCTAGGACATTTGAGCCCCTTGTGGGGGTGCAGACTATCTGTTCCAGAGCATTTGAATTAAAGTCCAGTAACCTCTAGGTGAGCATGTTTGTGCTCGTATATGTCACCCAGTTGATGGAAGGATAGTTGAAATCAACCATGGTTAAGGTGCTGGGCTGTATGGAGAGCGATTTCAATAAGTCCAGGTAGGCGGTGCGCGTTTCTTGATTCATGGTGGGGGAGCTACAGATAGCAATGATGTGGCATGGTATTTTGCCTAGAGTTAATTGGACATGGAGTAGTTTGATAAAGTCACATTGTTTGGCCAGTCTTGAGGTGTACTCAGCTTAATGAAGATGGATACCCCTTCCAACTTTGGTTCTTTCATGCCTATTTTGAGGTCTGAATGTGTGGAAAGCACTGTAACCTTGTACAGTCGGGGTGCTCTCCATAGCCTTGAACCATGTCTTGGTGACTGCACAAATGTTAGCATCTTCTTAGGTGAGGAATGCTGCCAAGGAGTGCAGCTTCTTGTTTAGACTTCTAGCATTAAGCAGCAGAACCTAGTGTTTGCCACAGGTGATTTTGTTATGTCATAAATGTTGCTGTTTTGACATAGTCTAAAAAAGGCACTATGGGGGAGGAAAGGCCTTTGCCAGTATCTGAAAGCCTAGAGGAGACAGGTGCAGACCATATCTGGTAAAGCAGTGTGACCTGGCTGATAGATACTGGACCCCCCTGGACTGAATCCAGAAGTGAAGCCAAATTAAGTTAATAATTTTTTGTTTATACTGTGGCATCATCCTGGAAGAAGGCAGAAAGCTGCTTAGTGACAGGGTCACACCTGCCTGGGGCACAGAGTTCAGTCATGTCTCTCTTCATATAGTCCACAGAGGTACGTCTCATGTCATTCATCCCAACATGAACTATGACAAAGTCATAACGGTACTTACAGTTGAGCGACTTTAGTGCATTTGTGATTTTACGGATTCTGGCACGTGACAGGCAGCTGACTGTGACCTTCTTGTCCAGCCTGGTGAGGGGTGTGACGTCCCTCCTCTTGACCAGTAATCAAGGAGCTTCAATCCTCACCACTGGCACCACAGGGGAATGCTCAGAACAAAAAATTGATGGACAGTATTTTCAGATGCAGCTCTCTGCAGTAGGCCCAATTTCCATTAAGAGCACATAGGGAGCACACACCAAACCTGGTATTCAGTTTTCCTTTCTAGGACCCAAGTAAGATTTCACCTGTAAATCAGTGCTCTATGTCCCTGTTCAAAATAGCTGACACACACACACTGACATTTGATTTTCACACACATACACACCTGGGAAAGGCTGGCACAGATTTATCAGCTAGGCCCCCTCTGATTATCCTACAAGGTAGATTCACTGCCACCAGCCAGCTACTTTAAGGCTCTTACCAGAGTACCCAATTACTCTTAGTAAAATTAATACTTACACAAATGTAATATTAACCAACCAGCTAGACTTTCAGTTGCATGAAACCACAATGCCACCAAAAAATGCAATTACTCTCAAAGGTTAAAATATTTTCTAAAAGATCAGCCACAATGAAATGTTTAGATATATTTAATAATAAATAAAATAGAAAACATGAAAATACTGAATATCTATTTATAATAAAACACCAGAGTTTCAATTCACATGAAATATAAAATACCACAGATGGCAAGACTCAGTCAGATACAGAGCAACAGTATTTAACTAATCCTGCTATATATTTTCTAACTGAAGAATTACTGTTCCCTAGTTAAGTTACTTACAAGAGCAAGGCAAGATGAAGTGGATGAGTGTCTTTGTTGTCAGGTCCAAAACAGAGCGTACATTGTCTTCTGTCACATCTCTCACTAATATCTAAATACAGTTTCAGTGCTAGCTAATGAATGACATCACATCTGGTCACCTGACTCTGTGGTTCCCACACTACCCTCCTCCTGACTAGAAGTTGAACCAGGGTCTAGCACAGATGCATCTCAATATACACCTAGGACTGTGCTGAGGTATCTGGAGACTGTAAAACAATTCCAATACTTCCATCCTTCTGCAAAGACTAACCAACCATTCTCTCGCACCCCAGGGTAGCAATTAGCTCACCAGTAAGCACAATAAGAGCCCAGGACTTCAACAAACATTGCGTCTCTGGCTGCATTCAGGCCTGTGAGATAAAATCTTTATGGCCTAAACCAAGTTATTTCATTTCAAGTTATTTTTTTTTTTAAGGTAACTGAGCTGAGCTTAACGCCTTCCCTTCCAGCATCCTCTGTTAACATATATACATTTCCTCAGTTACATTTCTCTTCTGTCCATCAAGGCACACTATTGATACATTTTTAACACAAGCAGCTTTACAAATACATTTTTAAAACACAAGCATCCGTACAAATCAGTCTGATGTACAAATGACAAAATTCTTTACTAAATTCCAGCTAGCTATGTTGGCATACGTTACAAATGCACTACCCTACTTTCTCTGACACAGATGGCACTACCTCACATCAACACAAGGGGAACATCTGTATGTCTCACTACTGAGTTGCCTATAACCGGGATATTGTTTAGAGGTGTTTTGCCTTAGGGGATTGATTTGTTGAAAGACATTGTATTTATTATTCAACTCAAAAAAGTCTATCAGATTTAACAATCATGACCTTCCTTTAACAAAGGCAAAGTGTAATGAGTCCAGAGTTTGCAGGTTACCTCCTCAATTATGTCCAGGATGATTCTTCTCATAGCCTTATATAGGAGGCTGGTAAGACTTAAGGGGAGGCAGTTAACTGGATCAGTGGTTGGACTCCTTTGTGCAGGGCAATGACTGTAACGATCTTCGATTCCTTTGGCACAAAACCTGACAGAAGTCTCCAGTTGAAAAGTGATTCAGGTGGATCAGAGAGGTCATGTTTCATGCTGTTTATTAAACTTTCCAGGATGTTATCAGGGCAAATTGATGAAGTGTCTTTGGCCTTGGAAAGTTTGAGGACCTGTTCCCTAGTAATGGTTGAGGATTTTCCTTTGGAGTATCGGTGGTGGGAGAAATTTGAGCCGAGCCTGTCAGCCAAAGGTTGGCAAAGACCTCGAATTCAGTGTCGGTGATGTCATTTATAATAAGTTCTGCAAACTGTATATTTCGTCTGTGGTTATGGACATAGCTCTAGAAAGCTCTGTGGTTGTGTTTTCCCTGAGAAGCTATTTTTTCTCCAGATTTAGCCTTTGAAGTATTAATTAACCCTCTTAGATGCCCGTTTAGATTGGTCAGAAGGCTTTTAGTATGTATGGCTTTGTTCCTCCCAAGCTTCGCTAAGTTTATTTTCTTCTGTAGTAAAACTGACCGATAATGTGACTCCACCAGGGTGGCTTGCCTTTTGAGTTTGTCGTATTCTTAATAAGAGTGGGCACAGCTTGCTCTATACAGCTATCAAGATAGCTGTACAGAGACTTTATAAATAGCTCAGTGTATGCTATAATGTTTACTGGGTTTGGGGTGCTGGGAACTTAGTAAAGGTGTTGCTCAGTAGAGAGGTTAACCTTGGAATAGTTCTTAAAGGTTTTTGGTTTCACTGGATGCCAGAATTTAATTTTTATTTCAAGCAATACTGTCTTATGATCACATCTAATGAGCAAATATATTACATTGGATGAGGAACATTGCCCTCCCCCCATAATCCTGAGCTTAAAAGAGATGACCCACCAAAAAGAGCCTGTATTTAGAGTCCTATAGACTCCTTAGTGACAATCTGTGCCTTTCTTTCTGGGACCTTGGGGATCTGGCAGTCCAAAAAGTACAGTTGTGTACACCTACCATAAATGTAGATGTTAAGAGTGTCTTCACTGTAAGTCATGACTGTAGGGTTCTCCCCTGCCTCGTTTTTACCTGGACAGAACCAAGGACATCAGAAAATCAGAACAATTGTTTGTTTCTTATGCTTCAAGTTCCCAAGGTAAAGCCATTTCAAAACAGACCATTTCTAAATGGATTGCTCATGAAATCAGATTTTGTTATTCACACCATGGAAAGCAAATCCCAGGGAGGATACGGACTCATTCCACCAGAGCTGCTGCCACTTCTGCTGCCTTCCTCAGGGGAGTTCCTACCAAAGACATTTTGGAAGCTGCAACTTGGAGTTCAGTGCATACTTTTTCAAAGCACTATAATCTACCTCTCTACTCTAAGTCTAGGGCAGGCTTTGCCTCTGCAGTCTTGCAGGGCCTTTTAGCCACCCCCTTCTACTTTGACCACCTCCTTTTCATTCTGCTTTGGAATTCAACCCTACAGTCATGACTGCAACAGTGAAATACGAACATAGTACAGTTGTGTAAACCTACCATAAATGTAGATGGAGTGTCTTCATTGTTGCAGTCTGGGTTTCCATCCCTCCTGTCCCCTCTTATTTTTACTTTTGTGTGGTTCCTTTTTTCACCATTCTTCTGAGGTGTATTTGCAAAGGATATGGGACCTTTCTCATTTTGGGACTACTGACATCTGGGGCAAGAAAAACTGGAGAAGATGGCGTCGGCTGTCAGCTTTGTACTCCTGGCGCTCTGACGTCAGTGAGCATGGTTGAACAGCCGACGCCGGACCCAGACTTTGGGATTCTGGCCGACTGAGGGCTGCCTGCCGGCAGGGGAGAACCCTACTGTGAAACATGATGAACATCTTCTTGCATCTCCACAAATGAAACCATCGAGTGAACACTAGGACTGGTGATCTGAACTTGTTTCAGCAATAAACAAACTATGGTGGAGAAAGACAGACAAATCATGGTAAGAGACGGATTCATCATATAATGACTACCTCTTCTAAGTAGTAAACTTCCACTCCAGAGCAAACAATGTTAAACACCAACTTCCTTTAAAAAAGTAATTAGACAACTGGATGGGATTTCACAAATTCACCCTTCTCATCATTGGACTACTGCTCCTTGGGGTGGGAAGGT
>NC_056737.1:1319313367-1319471812 GCF_019279795.1 Protopterus annectens | reverse complement strand
AACAAAAAACAGACAAGAGTAGAATCAGTGAACATCTTAGAAAAAGGGATGGTTGAGAGTTCAATGTGTTAGCAAAACATGCTTCAGTGTACCCTGGACATTGCTTTAAGTTTATTATTTTAAAGACATTATAGTTATCTGACGGGTGGAGCCTGGCCATACTTATTAGAGAAAGCAGAATTAATTTGGCAATTGTACCTAAATTCTTTATACTAGCCAGGCTTAAAGGATAGCTTGTCATCAGCAGTTTGTTAAAACTGAAGGCGTTAGAGATGATGGTTTTTATATGTGGTCTTATGAGTTGCACACGCATTTTATTACTTTTACATAAAAATATATACTTGTGTGTGTGTGTGTATATGTGTGTATTATAAATATATATATATATATATATATATATATATATATATATATATATATATATATATATATATATATATATATATATATATAGATATATATATATATATATATATATATATATATATATATGGGTCTACCTGACTTGGTCGACATTTCATATAAATAGACATGTTATTTGGTCGACAGTTCATTTGATCGACAAGCAGTTGCCCCCTTCCCCAATGTTGTGTGACCCTGGAGTCGATATATATAGTTAGGGGTGTGGGGGCACAGCCCCCATTAGAGGTGTGGGGTGACCCACTAAAAATGCCGATGAAATGAACTGTCGACCAAATAAAATGTTGATTATATGAAATGGACAAGTCAGGTAGATCCATATAGATATATTACATATATATATATATATATATATATATATATACATATATTATATATATATATATATATATATATATATATATATATATATATATATATATATATGTATGTATGTATATATACATACATACATATATACATACACACACACACATTATATAGATATATATATATATATATATATATATATATATATATATATATATATATATATATATCTAAATCTATATATATATATATATATATATATATATATATATATATAATATATCTATATATATATATATATATATATATATATATATATATATAATGTTTCATGAATATGATTTTGTAGGGTGTTATGGTCTGATGGTTTTATATACATACAATTTTAAGACTGTCTTTTTAAATGTTAGGAGAATTTATAATGAATGGGAAATTATGTCATGTTTTTAAAACATTTAAATAGGTTGTCTAAGATGGTATTTGTATCTGATGTAGTTCCTGTTAGTAAAATATTGGGACAAAAGCGGTTATATCTGTTCTTAAAGTTGTGTGGAATTGCATCTTCATCTGCGATTGTATCCTTGGTTTTAAGGACTGTATCAAGCAGTTCACTGATGAGGTGAGCACTGTTAACAGGCAGCTCCTAGATTATAGGATGTTTGTGGGTGTATCTTTATTACTTGAGGTGTTAATTGGTACTGAAACACCAAGATTTGTGCAAATGTACTGAAGTTGAATCATGACAGAGTCAAGGTAACCCTATGGACAGTAGATTTTGTTACACAGATATGGGAGGGGATTGACATGTCTTCTGGGGGGATCCTCACCAGCAGTCCTAGTCCAGTCTCAAATTCAGGTCACTTGCATCGCAGACAGGCAAACATCCTCATCTCTGCCAACAGGCTGAAAACACCAAGATACCTCCTAAGTGACGCAGGCATCAGGAAGCACAACAGACTAAATATGTTTACTATATGAAGTGCTACAATATTTTGAAGGAAAGGCACTAAACCATCAGGGACATTTCTATTCAATACACACAGCTTGACTTTTTTAGGGGAACACTTGTATAGGTTGTTCCATGCTCACATGGCAGAGTTTTCAGGGACAGGGCAAGACACATACTAATATATGTTTCACAAAATAGTACATGTAAATGGGCTACTTAGAATCATCCATAGGTTTATAGATAGATTCATAGATTAGTACTAGGCTAACTGCCCTTGCGAGCCATTTTAAGCCTAGCCAATTATCCCTTGTGAGACTCAAACCCTGCAACTTGTGTTTGTAAGGCAAACACCTTAACCATTAGGCTACCCTCCCAACCCTTCATGAGGGAATATGTGCCATTATCTAATGACCTGGTTAACATGTGGAGTACAGTACATACCAAACTGGGTTTGTTGAGGCAGAACATATATCCTACCTCCGTATTTTTCACCAAAATGTGTGATACAGAGGGGCAAGTAGGGAAAATGCATGCTACCTGATTAAATGTGAAAGCAGAATTACAAAACACACTGAATTGAAGTGTAGTAATGTTTGCAGATTAAACAGCAGCAGACATTACAAATTTATGCTACTAAATGTCATAGCATACCACTGAAAATTGGTTGTGTTCCTGTCGCACAGAGGAAATCTGAAAGCTCCTTTGAGGACATAGCTCATTTTATGACCCATGAAGACTACAGCACTCACCTTAGATTAAAGTATGGGGCCTGTGGCAGGAGTTGTTCTGCAAAAGACATGAATCACTGACCAATGGCAGAGCACCCTGATGTACACTCAGAACAGCAACAAAGTCAGATATAGGTACCTTTGTTACATCATGCTATACAATTAGCCTTTGTTTTTGTCCCCCAGTCATGTATTTCCTCATCTTTTATTATAAAAAAATGCATATGCAGTAATATCAGAGATGCAGAGTCTCTTACTTTCTGAGTCAGGTTCTTCGTCATGTGCTGGCCTTGAACTGTGGGGCTACAAAAAATGAAATTTGTTTGTTTAATTTCTTGCTTGCATTATTACTTACATTATAAGCAGAAACTATATAAAATGCAAACAAGCCATCTGCTGATAGATAGTAACCTAATGCCTAAAAGCAGTAACTGTCAGTGTTACCTTCATGCAATTAAACTAAGCTTTTTTATACATGAAAATAATCCATCATTTTTGTTGCATTAAAACATTGTCGGAACCTCTAGACAAAATGAGTATGAAAATTGGAATACAACTAAAAATTCAGGAATATTTGATTTTTTAAGAAATTAGCTTGTTCCTTCTCAGACTCTGTTCAGCAAAACCAGACAAATGTTGCTAATGTTGACAACAAAAGGTTGACACTGTAAACATCAACAAGCCATTATATATGCACCAATACCCTTGCAGCATGCAAATAAATTCACAAAAAAGGTCAAAAAAGGAGTTCCCCTCAAACACTCAATTATATATAGTAATTCTTTTAACCAAGACAAGTCGTGGAACCCCACCCTCCAAGTATGAGAAAAAAATCACAATGGGGAGGGGGGAGCTTTTATTTAAATCCTACTTAAATATTTTATACCTGTGTGGTGATGCATTTTTGTACTTTTCTGCTTTTCTTCCATAAACAGTCATCTGTTTGCATTTTTTTAGTCTGCTCTGGGACCTTAGTCTTGTAGCTTTGTTTGCAGTTATGGGAAGAATGTGTATTATTGCAAGATTTTAGTACTGGTTATACATTAAGCTGCACTTCTGTCTCCAGAAGTAGATTTGTAAAAGCTAGCGGTTTGTATTTAAACATTTGTCTGGGGGCTTAATCTTGTAGCTTCCTTCACAGTTGTAGCAGAACTGTGAACTAATGCCAAAACTGAGGCTCGTTTAGTCATTAATTACAGCATTTTTCCATAAACAGCTTTACTGGTAAATTTCTACATAGTCTTGCACATTAGTCTGTGGTAGTGTTGCAGTAGTGACAGTATTATGAATTCTGCTTCTGGATTTGTGCTTCAGTACTTTTTATAGCTGTTTATATTATACTTTTGCTGCTATAATATTCAGCTTATTTACATGGTTAAAGTTGCAATTCAATGCCCGTTTACTTTACAACTGTTTTTTTCCCTGTTGCACATCTGTCCCAGCTCCCACTGAGACATTAAGCTAAAGTTTTGACATTCTAACCATAGAAACAGAGCTGCAGTAATGGATCCCTCTGCAGGAAGTCTGCATCTTGCAGTTTTAATTTCTCACCAACCTCTCTTCCTCTTCCTGTTATGGTTTTAAAAGTCTGTATCTCTGGCTTCTGCCCCTTAGGGTAATCTGACTACCAAAGTCCTTCCTTCCCTTCTAATTCTCCTGTACAAATGCAATGTGGCTACAAAAAAAAAAAAAAAAAAAAAACACACTGCACAAACAAGCTTAGATCAGCTGTTCTGTGCATTAAACAGCACTACTATCAAATCTTAGCACAATCTAACATAGTCTACTGCCAAACCCCAGAAACCATCCAACAAGATATATGTATAACACAGCCCACAACCTACAGTATCCATAGGTTCATAGATTAGTACTAGGTTAACTGCCCTTGCAAGCCATTTAAGCCTAGTCAATTATCCCTTGTGAGACTCAAACCATGGACCTTGTGTTGGTTAGGCAAACACCTTAACCATTAGGCCACCCTCCCACTGAAATACAGGTCTGGGCAACATAGATACGTAATATCCAAGTGTCCTCACAGCCAGCGTGGTAGATATGGGCATCCTGAGGCAAAGTAGCAATTATAACATGCTCACAGTCAACCGTTTATTCCTTAAACAAACAATATGCAAGAGATGTACATGCACCACTGATGGCAAACCTAGGACACACTTGTCAAAGATGACGCATGCCACGACGTTTTGGGTGACACATCAGTGATCAAAAACACCCAAGTTACCAAAGACGCTGCTTTTGTATTCATTGCTCACGTGAAGTGCAGTGAATTATTTTGGGTTTGGCATGTCAAAAGCTCCTGGCACAAAAGGTTCACCATCACAGATGCACACAATTTCACTGGAGGCAAACATCTTGCATATAAACAAGGTTGACAAGAACACACATTACATCCACCAGTGTCCACCACACACAGATCAACTTATGCTGAGGCACTAAAAAGCAATCTTCCCAAACCTCAAAGACATCCTAAGCCTGTAAATGTCAATGCTTATGCTTAGCAATCTCTAAATCACTCATCAAAAGCAACTCCACACATACGCCTACACCCAGTGGAACCCCAAGGACAAACCAAGCAGGCATTACCCAGGACCCTTGTTATAGGAGACCCCATAGTACAAAACACATCCCACTCACCAGACTGAACAAGGAGAAGATAGAAGGAAGTTTCTCTGTTCACTGTGAGAGAGGGAGCTTTGAGTAGTCTGTCTGTCCCTGGAGGAGTGGTTTCAGCCCAGAAATTAGTACTTTATTGGCCATTTTGGGTTAATTTCTAACTCTTTCATTTCCCTGCTATAAAACTCACATTTGTGTGGTTTTGCATGCCGGGCAGCACCAGTTAGCTAGGGTATAACTATTCCCAGCTCCAGAAAGTCTACTCTCCAATTTTTCCTTTGGAATTAGACAAACTTTCAACTTAAGCACTCAAACCATTCACTTCTTATCCCGGCACTTGCGCAAAACTCATAGCAAGCACTAATAAATCTTAGCACTAGACCCCCCCTATACTGTAGAGAAGTACAAGGCTCTCTATTCGACCTTACCAGCCAATCAGTAAAACAGTTCACTGTACCTATCCAGGCATGTCCAAAGGGCGGTTTCAGGTGTACTCTCCAGTCCAACTGGTGAATCTGGGCATTTTGAGGCAATGTTACAATTACCTCATGTACTCCTTCCACCAAACACTAATACATGCGAGAGATGCAATTATTACAGCAAAACTGGAGGCTAAGCTCTCTCAACCCAAGACTGGACCAGGCAGTCAAGAGGATAAGGGAATTACTTGCATCACACCACCAGTCTCACATAGAACTATGAAACCAGCACCAGCAAAAAACACACAAAAACATACTTGGAGGCTCTAAATAAAAATCTTCAAAAGCAACAGAGACCTCCAAACAAGACATCCAAGCAACATCCACCCCCCCCCCCCCAACACAAACCATGAAACACATACTTCACAAAACCAGTGTGCCACACAATCACAGCCCTTAAGGCAAAATAACATACCCAACACGCTACTAATAAGTGGCTCTATTGTCAGGCACACTGACATCCCACTCACTAGGCTGAACAAGAAGGTTACTGTTAGCTGTCAGGTGCCAGGATCAGTCACATAAAAGCATTCAGGTCACTCCAGAACAAGTACAAATATGACTCTGTCATTGTCAATGTTGGTGTGAATGACCTGAGCTGTACCTCCCTGGACTACATGAAAAGAGACATGGAGGAGCTCTCTGATAATGTAGCCCAGGCCGGAATGACCCTGACCCTGAGTAGCATCCTGCCCTCACCAAGAATTATACCATGGTATAGAGAAAAAAATATCAATTTCAACAAATGGCTAAGCTTCTGGTGTCATTCAAAGGGGATCCACTGTCTGTCAGCCTGGGATGACATGCTCAACAAGCCACGCTGTTTCGCTAGAGACTGCTTGCACCTGTCATCCTTAGGCTTTTGAATACTGGCCAAGTCTCTTGCCACCCCCATAGTGCCTTTTTTAGGCAAGGCTCAAGAGACAAACCCACTGCCGTAAATAGCACAAGTAACAAAAAACTGAGGGTAATACTACTCAATGTCAGAAGTCTAAACCTCAAAATGCACGCACTCGAGGCACTCCTCAGTATGGAGAAAAAAAATCGATATATGTGCAGTAACAGAAACCTGGTTTAAGGCTCCAGAGAGTACCTCAGCACTACCAGGCTACAACTCCTACCAATACATTTCGGCCACAAAACCCGGACCAAAATACAAAAGGCGGGGGAGTATCCATATTCATCAAGGATTCCCACACTTAGTGGCACAACACGATGCTACAGAGATCATCCACGTGCAATTAACAACGGGCAAAACTGTTATTCAAATTCTGGCTTGCAACAGATCACCCACCATGTCCCAGGACCCCCACTCCACATTCCTGGAAACACTGGGAAACAAAGGTCCTACCAAACACCCTGATATTGGGTGATTTCAATTACCCAAACATTAACTGGGAGAACTACTCAAGTACAAACTCTCTTGCCCAACATTTCTTAGAATTTATAAACACAAATGCCCTGGATCAACTGGTCAACACTCCCACCAGAGATAACATATTGGACCTGGTCATCACTAATATGGGTGACCGGTGTTCCACACTGGATGTCAACCCCTTGCTGGTTAGATCTGACCATAAACTAATAACTCTGGATATCCACATTCTGCCACCACCCCCAGTCAAAGAAACCACCATTAAAACACTTTTCAAAAGCAATCTTCACGTTACTCAAGACCAAGGTGGGAAGTTTCAAATCCCCCATGCTAAAGGATAATGCTGTCCAAGCTGCAAAATCCTTTACTAATGCATTCTATGGGCACCTACAAGAATGCATGGATCGTGCTATCCCAAACAAAACCAAGACTCACTCCTCCAAGAAAAGGAAACCAGTCTGGTGGACCCCTGCCATAAACAAGCTATACAACAGAAGGAGGAAACTAGTACAGAAAGGAGTAAAATCCCAAGGGAAGACATCCCTGATCAGTATCAGCAAGAAACTACGTTCCCTCGTAAAATCATCCAAGGCTAGCTTCGAAAGAATAATTGCCATGGACTCCACACAAGGCATTATTTAGCTATGTCAAGAATCTAAGTGGCAATTCTCAGATGTGCTCAGAGTTAGTGCAGAATGGCACAAAATACACTGAGCCGACCGATATCGCCAACATCCTGGCAGAGAGGTTCAGTGCAAACTTCACCCCCCTCACCCCCAAAAGGGCCCATAACTATAACAGAAGAATGTAGTGCCCCTGAAATCACAGACACTCAGGTTAAAACAGCCCTCTCTAAAGCTGAAAACACAGCATCAATGGGACTGGACGGTGTCCCCAGCTGCGTGCTACACAAGCTCAAAGATGAACCAACCCCTCACCTAAACACACCGTTTAAACTCAGCCTCTCCACAGGCTATGTGCCCACAGAGTGGTGCACAGCAACAGTTATTCCGCTCCACAAAGGTGGAGCCACAATGGACCCTAAGAACCATCACCCTATAAGCCTGACTAGCTTGGTCGGCAAAGCTATGGAGCACATCATCATGGATCTCATTAACAGAGACATTGGGAACCTCCAAACACTGGACCCTACCCAGTTTGGCTTTGTTAAGGGCAGATCATGCCCCCTAAACCTGGTGGACTTCTTTGAGACAGTTACCAAGGCTATAGATGAGGGAAAGGTGGTCCACACAGCCTACTCTTGCACAGGCCTTTGACACCATTCCCCACTCAAGTATTATAGACAAGCTCACCAGCTTGAACATAAACCCCTACATCATGAGATGGGTTGCCAACTAGCTCATGGACAGAACCCACATGGTAAGAGTTGCGGGAGCTAGGTCAGACTCTAAACCGGTTACAAGTGGCGTTCCCCAGGGCTCAGTTCAAGGACCCCTCCTGTTCAGCATAAACTTCTCAGAGGTACAGGCAAGCACAGGAGTACTATGGCTGACCAAGGTCACAGACGACTGCAAACTAGGGGCTATAATGGATTCTCCGGCTGACACACACATCCTCTAAAAGGGTCTCATGGAGACAGATACCTGGTGTCAAAACCATGGCCTCAAGCTAAATGCCAAAAAGTGCATAGTCATCCCCTTTGGAAAAAAACAAAGTACCCACAAATTACCACATAGGTGGTAGCCCCCTAAATATGGAAGATGCAATAAGGGATCTGGGGACCCAAGTAGATAGTAACCTCTCCTTTGATAATCACATTGCCAAAGTGGTTAGAAAATCCTTCTACGTGGCCCACCTAATCACAAAAGGGTTTGCATCCAGATCAAAAGAGGTCATTGGGCCCCTCGACGCATCACTCATCAGACCCATCAGAGTACAATGCCCCATTTGGGCAACAACTGGAAAGACCACAGAAGTACCTCACCAAGAGGATCACTGGACTCAAGCAGATGCCCTATGCAGCTCGACTGAAGAAACTCCAGCTGTACTCTATATACCGCCTACTCAGAGGTGATTGCCTGACATACAAGGCCATGTCCAAACCAGAATTGATGGACATGCTCTATCTAAAGAAAGCTATACCCCCCCGAGCCACACGCTCCAGGGATCTAAACCTCACCACAATAAATAGGACGTACTGGAGGGAGAGATTCCTGTCCCAGAGACTTCCCATGCTCTGGAAGAAGATTCCAATCTATATTAGGCAGAGCTCCTCACTAACCCTCTTCAAGAGAAACCTGGACGAGTGGATGGGAAACAGTACCCCAGGGATCACTTCAATGGCTCTGCTGGACAGAGGCACAAGGAACTAATCTAAGGGGGCTGTGAAAGCCAACACATTCTGACTAGGCTTATAAATGCATTTGGGCAGATAGCCTAGTACCTACCTATGAAGTTAGTTGCTCATGTGGAGCCATTTGCACATGCACTCAAGTCACTACACCACAAGTACTAGTATTATTCTATTGCACTTTATGTGGGTGCTAATGATTGGAGACATATCCCCCCAAGACTATATGGAAAAAATACCTTATTGATCTCTCTCTGAATGTGTGTCTCAGACATGTAAGTGCCTCACATGGAACAGTATTCTACGTTCACAAAGGATGACGCCATAGCAGTTATCAGTAATTGGCTTTGTTTCTGGTGTCCTTCCAGTGGGATTCAAAACCTGTTAGGATGGGAGGATATAGTTAAACCACTTTGCTTTGCAAAGGATGGTCTGCACCTGTCTCTAGGTTTCTGAGCATTAGCTAAAACTTTATCCACCCACTTAGTGGGGGTTTGTTTTTGTTTGGAATTGGGGGAGGGGTAAGCAGCAATGTTAATGGTCTAAAACACTAAAATGTGTGGTAGTTCTTAACATTGCCAAGCAGGCTTCCAAGGTAATAACATAGCTTGAACATTGTGAAAAATTCTCTACTGTTACAAGATGTGGTGCTGGAAACTGTTGAATTTGAAGTGCCTTCTCAAATTATCTGTCCCTGTAGTACCTTTACAGGCAGCCACATCTCACTCAACTTGAAGCTGAGGCAGAATTTTCTAAACAGAAAAAGATCAGAAAATTTATGAACATCTGAAATTCAGTCTCAAGATAAAGACTACTCTGATACCACAAATACCCATTAGAACGGGATGAAACCCAAACACAAAAGAAGGTTAAAGAATACCTTAAAAAGACAACGGGCCAGATTCAGGAAGGCTTACACGGAGTTCAAGAGTTGTGTAAGCCTCCGTGTAAGCCTCCTGATTCAGGAACAGCCCAAATCTCCGTGTAAGAGACAGCTAACACGTCTCTTACACGGACTGGGCGTGGAAATGCTCAATACCTCATTTGCAGCTCAAAGATATGCAAATGAGGTATCTGAGCGATCCAACAGAAACCAGTCCGTGTAACGGATGTGTTAGCAGAAATGTACTCAGCTGACAACTGAGTACATTTCTGCAAAATTAAAACGGAGCTATGTCAGCTCCAAATAAAGGGTGCATATGTTGCATTAAGCATGCCAATGGCCAAATATGTGGCCATTGGCATGAAAAACTGTTGCAAAAATAAGTTATATAACTTTTTTTTTTTTCACGGGATTTTTGGGTTTAACTGCAGCGCACACCCGCGCAAACAGGGTGCGCTACCTAAAACTGAAAACCGAAGCTTATAAGCCCACAATTGTGGAATTTATGTATTACATTGAATGTCAATGGAGGGACTTGCAGACCAAAAACAATATGGCCTCCGTTTAGTGGTTGTCAAGGAGGGGAAGCTCCGTGTAAGACATGTAACTAGTCATTACTAGGCAATCCTATGTAAATGAGGGTTACCATACTGAATCACACTGTCACATAGGTAATGAGCACTGTCTGAGTAGTGTAAGAGTTAGAGAAGGGGGAGGAACAGAGTAAGAGGTTGGTGACATCATGGGGGGGGGAGGATAGTAATAAATGTACCACATTGGAGGGCAATGTAAGGTAAGAGATGACAGACAGACATCAGGGAGGGAGGTGTGTCCCAACAGAACACTAAGAAAGTCAAGAAATTGAGGGTATACGCTATCCCTACACTCAAAGTTTCTTGAAATACGTGCATGCGCACGTGTAAGGCAGGTTCAACATGTGGGAGCGTGTTGCAAACCGTTTACAATGGTTTGCGCGGGCGTGCACGTGTGTAAGGCAGTGTCTTGGCGTTTTAGCATGAATCAGCCTAGTTCACTCCGTGTAAGGATGTGTGCGTGCGTGTAACACCGTGTAGGGATTTGTGCGCGTGTTTAAGTGACTGTGAGCGTGTTTAAGCTGGTGTGCACATTGCTCCCCCTCAGGAAACAGAAAGGAAACAGGAAACAACTAAAATCCAGGGAAACTGCCAGAAGATACTACTGGAGTTAATTGGTGGAAACAATTAGAAGCAGGCAATTACACAGGCAGACTAGAAGCCCAACCCAGCACTTAAAACACTGCAAAGAGCAGTGCAGGCTGTTTCTCACAACGGATACTGCCAGAAACTAAGCTATCAGAATTGAAAACTGAAAAAAAGCTGAACTCAGAGCAGAAATGCTAGGGGCTATCAGGCATAGGCGAATTGCTGAGGGTGGTGACAATGCAGATGCTGACAGACAACCCAGAGTGAGAAGAAGGAGAAGAGTATACAGGCCCAGGGTCACCTACCATGGGTTACATGAGCTGGAGATAGTAGAGCGCTACAGAGTGGACAGAGACATTCTGCAGCAGATTGTTGAGCTGTGCAGGCCACATCTCACACACAGAACCAACAGAGGGGAACCCATCCCAGTAGAAACCAAGGTATGTGTTGGCCTAAGAATACTAGCAACAGGTACCTTCCAGAGACCAACTGGTGATATGATGGGGATATCACAGGCATCAGCCTCCAGAGTACTGCACCAGTTCCTGGATGCCATGTCAGCACATGTCAGTGATCATATATATGTCCCTAATGACCTTGAGGTTGTGGCCAGCAATATGCGTCTCTTCCAGCAAATAGCGGGATACCCTGAGGTGCTGGGTGCAATAGACTGCACGCACGCATCAAAGCACCAGCCGGTGAGCGGGTAGAGCCTACATTAACCGCAAGGGATACCCCTCCATCAACTGCCAGGTCGTGTGTGATGCCCAGGGCATAATAATGAATGTGTGTGCTGGCTGCCCTGGGAGCTACCACAATTCCCATATCTGGCATCTGACGCAGCTGTACCAATCATTTGCCAATGGGGACTTCCCACACGGACACCTAGTGGGGGATGCAGGTTATGCACTTGAGCCGTGGCTGATGACACCCATCAGAAATGCACACACACCTGAACAGGAATGCCATAATGAGGCACACGCACAAACACGTAATATCATAGAGCGTGTGTTTGGGCTGCTCAAGTCACGGTTCCGGTGTCTGGACACATCTGGTGGAGCCTTGCAGTACACACCAACTACATGTACCCAAATGATCATGATATGTGCTATGCTACATAATATGATCCTGCGGAAACAGCTGCAGCAGGACCAGCACAGGGCTGGGCCAAACATCCCCCCACCATTGCCAAGGCCACCACAGGCAGGGGGTGACTCGGAGAAGGAACAACCTGACCTTGTCCCAGTAGGCAGAAGGAGGCATGCCCAGTATGCCCTGGCAAAGAGGCAATGCATAGCACATACGCTTGGTCAGTAGGAACACTGGGACTGATACCTGCTCTGACTCACTCATACAGTAACAGGGATGCCTAACATGACACAACCTGCTGCCAAACATGTACAGGGAGTGTAGTATGTGTATCCGACAGAGGTGGCCCTGCAGCACCACCGGAGGCATGAATGCCATGTGTTAAGTAATGTAATATCATGTACCATATGCACACCTGAGGAACCCAACTAACATCCACCCTCAAGAATCATAAACCACAAAAACACAAACCCACCTCATGGGTACCACAAGGGATAGGAACCTAGATGTAATGCTACCCAATGCCAGAAGTATAAACATCAAGATGTGTGCAGTGTAAACACACACAGTATAGAGAATGTAGATATCAGTGCTGTAATAGAAAACAGGGTCAAAGCCCACATCAGCACCCTGACACTACCAGGTCACACGTCATACAATGATGTACATGTGCAAAAACATGGAACAAGATACAAAATGAGGGTGACTAGCAATAAATAGCATGGATAACCACACACCCATGTTTGTACCACAACAAGAAGCAACATGGAATAGCCATGGTCAAAAACCAATGGCTAAAACTGACTACTACTATATAGCTTGCTGCAGACCACTGTCCTAATAGCAGGAACTGCCCCAGGCCTATGTGCATAGGTTCATAGGAGGCTATCTGCCCTAGGGCATTAATAAGCCTAGCCCAGAGTTTTGTGGCTTCTGCCACCCCTTCAAGTTGATGGATAATATGCCCATTATTTTGCTGTGCCTCTGTCAAGCAGTGATACTGAGGTTATCCCTGGGGTATACCTGCAATCTCCCAGCCATTGGTCAAGATCTCACTTGAACAAAGCCAGTGAGGTGCTCAGCCTCACATGTACCAGGATGTTGTTCCACAGCATAGGGACTCTCTGGGTGATGAATCTGTCCCTCCAGCACATCCTATTAATATCTGTGTTGAGGTTTAGCTCTCCTGCCCTTGTAGTTCTGATGGATGTAGAGGTCTTGAGGTGAAGCATGTTCAATAATTCTGGGTTGGACATAGCCTTGTATGTCAGGCACAGGTCACCTCTGAGCAGACGGTAAGTGACTGAATACAGCTGGAATTCCTTCAGTCGGGCAGCATAAGAAATATGTTTGAGACTCTTTCACCTCCTGTTGAGGAATTTGTGGGCCCATCCAATTGCCGCAGGTGTTTGGTCAGATACATTCTGAATGGGGCATTGTATGCAATCATTGGTCTGATGAGTGATGAGTACAGGGGAACAATGACCTCCCTTGATCTAGATGTGAATCCCTGCATGATGAGGTGGCCAATGTAGAAGGCCTTCCAAACTACCCTGGCAATGTGAGTGTCAAAGAAAAGGTTACTGTCAACCTGGGTGCCCAGGTCCCTGATAACCTCCTCTGTGCTTAGAGGATTGCCACCTAGATGGGAAGTAGTGGTAACCTTGTTCTTCCTGAAGGGTATGGCTATGCATTGTTTAGTGTTTAATGTAAGGTCATGGGTGTGGCACCAGTTATCCGTGTCTATGAGACCCTTCTGAAGGATGTCTGTGTCAGATGGGTTTCCAACTATGCTTCCCAGTTTGCAGTCATCTTCAAACTTTGTCAGCCATAATCCTCCTGTGTTTGCTCGTACTTCTGAAAAGTAGATGCTGAACAAATGTGGGCCCAGGACTGAGCCCTGTGGGACACCACTTGTGACAGCTCTGGAGTGTGACATGGCACCAGCAACTTTGACCCTGTGTGTTACGTCACTTAGCTAGTTTGCAACCCATGCTGTGATGTATGGATTCACAATTAAGCTGGTGATGTTTTCAATGATACCTGAGTGGGGTATTGTGTCGAAAGCCTTTGCCAGGTCAAGGTAGGCTGTGTGGACTGCCTTGCCCACGTCAATGGCCTGGGTGACTGTTTTGAAAAAGTCAACCAAGTTTAAAAGGCATGATCTGCCCTTGACAAAGCCAAACTGGATTGGATCCAATGTCTGCAAGTCTCCTATGTCTTCATTTATAATTCCCATTATGATCCTCTCCATAGCTTAGCAGAACAGGCTTGTCAAGCTGATGGGATGGTAGTTTCCGGGGTTGGTGGAGGCACCTCCTTTGTGAAGTGGGTCCACCATTGCCGTATGCCACTCCTTAGGCACATATCCTGAGGTGAGGCTAAGATTAAACAGCTGCCCTAACTGCGGGTGTAATTACTCATTGAGTTCATGGAGCACACAACTGGGGACACCATCTGGTCCCATGGATAAAGTGTTTTCTGCCTTGGATAGAGCAGTTCCCACCCCAGCATTGGAGATGTTTGGGGGGCTACAATCCTCTGGTGTAGATACCCTCCAGTTGGGGGGAGGGGGGGGAGAAATCTGCAATGAACCTGTCAGCCAGTATGTTGGCAATGTCTGTAGGTGCAGTGATATCTACATCATTCCGAACTAATTCTGAGCATATCTGGGAGTTCCCTCCCAGGTTTCAAACATAGGCAAAAAAGGCCTCATGATTGTCCCTTGAGTCCTGAGTGGGTTTACTCTCAAAACTTGCCTCGGATGATTGTATGGGGGAACCCAGTGTTTTACTCACAATGAGCAGGGGTGTCTTCCCTCCTACGGATTACGCTCTATCTTGTAGTAGCTCCTTCCTTGTGTTGTAGAGCTTGTTTATGGCTAGGGTCCACCAGACTGGATGCTTGCCTGTGGTACAAAGAGTCTTGCCTGATCCATGCAGTCCTGGAGGTGCTGGTAGAAGGCATTTCTAAGTGATACAGTGGCTTGGGTAATGGTGTCCGCTGGCTTGGGGGCCTTGAAAGAGACCACACCAGTCCTTAGAAATGTGAAGTCGGCATTTGAGAAGGTCTTCACTGTTTGTTTTTCCATCTGGGGTATGGGTGGGATGTGGACTCCCACTGAGAGTAGTCCATGATCTGATCTCACCAATGATGGGTATACTTCTAGTGTTGAACAGTGTGACCCCATGTTCGTGATGATGAGTTCTAGTATGTTGCCTCCACCTGAGGGGATTGGGACCAGTTGTTCCATGGCATTTCAGTGTATGAACTCTTGGAACCTTTGTGTTAGAGTGTTGTGGCATGATTAGTGATCCCAGTCTATATGTGGATAGTTGGAATCACCCAGTAGGATGGTGTTTGGAGATACATTTATCCCCTTCAGTGTTTGCAGGATAGCTGTGTGAGGTACCTGAGTTTGAGAGGGTGGCATGTAACATGCTACAAACTGCAGAGCAGTCTTGCCTACGGTCACTGGCACCTGGATGGTCTCCGATGCATCGTGTGTTGCCACCAACAATGAGGTGAGGGTGTCCTTGATGAATATGGACACCCACCATCCTTCTTGGTGTTGTCCGGATGCTGGTGCCGGAATGCATGATATGAGGTAACACCCGATAGTGCCAGGGTGCTGTCAGAAGCTGTGAACCAGGTTTCAGGCACAGCACAGACATCAATGTGCTACACACTGAGAAGGGCATAGAGTGTGTGCAGCTTGAGGTTGAGACCTCTGGCATTGAGCAGCAGTACCCTTAGTGTCTTTCCTTTACTGTGTTCTAGGGTGGTAGGTGTAGAATCTGAATCTTGCATAAAAAAGGCACAATGGGGGTGGCAAGAGCATCATCCGAAATCCGGAAGCCCAGGGGTGACAGGTGCAAGCCGTCCCTTGCAAATCAATGTGGCCTGTCCAGCATGTCATCCCAGGCAGACAGACATTGAACCCCCTTTGAATGACACCATAGTCTAAGCAAAATATTACAGCTGATCATCTTGTCTCTGTTTATGTGGCATCATACTTGGTGAAGGTAGGATACTGCTGAAGGTCAGGGTCATACCTGCCTGGCCTACATAATCAGAGGGATCCTCTATGTCTCTTTCCATGTAGTCCAGGGAGGTGCATCTCAGGTCGTTCACACCAGCATGGATAATGACTGGGTCAGACCTGTACTTGCAGTTGAGTGACCTGAGTGCTTGCATTATGTGGTGGATTCCAGTGCCCGATAGGCAGCTTACTGTGACCTCCTCCGTACCCGATCTGGTGAGTGGGACGTCAGTGTGTCTGACTATGGAGTCACCTATGACAAGTGTGTCTGGCATTGTGTTTGGCCTTAAGGGCTGTGACTGTTTGGCACACCGACTCTGTGGTCAATGTGTTGCATGTGCTGTGCCCTGTGGAGGCAGTTGTGTGAGTGTCTGCTGTGGTGGCCACTGCCATTCTGGTAGAATTCTGATCAGAGCCTCTGAGAGTGTCTCTGTGTGTCTATGTGTATGATCTTAAGTTGTGATAGTGCCATGTGAGACTGGATTTGTGATGTGTGTGTGGTTACCTTCACCTTCTCTCTGGTCTTGCTAGTCCTATGTTGAGAGAGCTCAGCCTCCACTTTGGCTATATAGTTGCATCTCTCACATGTATGCCTCAATATTCCCAGGTTCACCAGCTGAGCAGGAGAGGACACTAGCAACTGATCTCTAGACATGTTAGAAGGAATAGACAAAACAATATTGGAATACAGGGAGATATCAAGCCCCCCAAACCACATCATACTGTTTGATTGACAATAGCTACACATACACCGGTGTTTCATAGTGTCATAGTCTACTACTAGGCTATCTGCCCTAGTGCATGTATAAGCCTAGCCATAGTGATGTGGCTATTGCCACCCCTTATACTGGTAATAAGTGTACAGAATAGATTCTGAAGATTGTGCCTCTGACTTAGTAGTGACACAGTATGACCCCCTTACGTAATTGAATAACATGACTGTGCCTCTGTCTCATATGCAGTTGTCCAGATGTCTCCTGAAGAGAGTCAGTGAGGGACTCTGTCAAACATGGACTGGGATACTCTGCTAGAGTGTGAGATGCCTCTGAGTTATGACTCTGTCCCTCCAGCATGTCCTATACATGTATGTGCTGAGGTTCAAATCCTCAGCTCTCATGGCTCTGGTGGATTTGGATTGCTTGCAGTGGAGCATGTCCACCAAATCCTGATTGGACATGGTCTTGTATGTCAGGCTTAGGTCACCTGTACGTATGCGGTATGACACTGAACAAAGCTGGATTTCCTCTATTCTGGAAGCATATGACATGTGTTGAAAAACCCTGATCTTCATGGTAGGTACTTTTCGGGTGTCTCCAGCTGTTGCAATTGCTGTGCTAGGTACATACCATATGGGGCTTTGTATTAAATCATGGGCCTGATAAGGGAGAAGGATAGTGGAACAATGACCTCCTATGATCTTGATGGAAAACACTCCATGATAAGGTGGGCAAGATAGAAAGTTTTCCTAACCACTTTGGCAACAGGGGTGTCAAAAGAGAGGTCACTATCTACATGTGTCCCCAGGTGTCTGATTTGTTGTCTGTGCTCAGTGGGTTGCTGTCTATGTATTAATCTGTGGGTACTTTGTTCCCCCCAAAGGGGATGAATACACATCAGTTGCATTCAGTTTCAGGCCATGCGTCTGGCACCAGCTATCCGCCTTTGTGACGGCATTCTGTAGTATTTGTGTGCTGGCTGATGTATTCACTATGGTGCCTAGGTTGCAGTCATCTGCAAACTTTGTCAGCCACAACCCCCCTATGTTTGCTTTCACATCTGAAAAGTAAATACCAATTAAGAGGGTCCCAGGACACATCCTTGTGGGACACCACCTGTGACTGGCTTCAAATCTGACAAGGCACCTGCAATGTTGACTTTATGGGTTCTGTTTCTTAGCCATTTTGCAACCTATCCTGACATATGCTGTTATATGTCAGCTGTTGAGCTTGGCTATGATGCCTGAGTGTGGTATTGTGTCACAGGCCTTAGCCAAGTGCAGGTAGGCTGTGTGGACTGCGTAGCCCTCATCGATGGCCCTACTGACAGTTTCATAGTAGTCAACTAGGTGCAAAAGGCAGGATCTGCCCTGTACAAAGCTGAACTAGGTGGGAACAAGGGTCCGTAGGTCAGTAATGTGTCTGTGTAAGAGCTCCATAATGACTCTTCCCATATCTTTGCAGACAAGGCTGGTTAAGCTTGTGTGGTGGTAGTTGCCATGGTCTGTGGAGGCATCTCCTCTGTGGAGTGGGACCACTGTTGCCATACGCCAGTGTTCAGGTACATATCCTGTAGCAAGACTAAGGTTAAATAGCAGTTGTATCAACGGGTCCAGCCCCTTCTGGAGTTCACATAGCATGCAACTGGAGATACCAGCAGGTCCCATGGATGCTGTGTACTTGTCTTTGCTGAGTGTGGCTCTCACATGGACATCCAAGATGACAGTGAGGTTACATACAGCAGTGATAACTATCTTCTTTTGGGGGTGAGGGAGGGGGTAAATTGCACTGAAGCTGTCCGCCGGAATGTTGCCAATATCTGTCAGGTCACTGGAATATATGTTGTTGTGTACCAACTCTGAGCATATCCGAGGGTTCACAACCAGGTGTCTGACATAACTGAAGAAATCAGTGTGGTTACCTTCATTGTCTTTGGTGATTTATGTCCCCAAGTTGACCTTGCATGTCTTTATGAGATAATGTAGCTTTCTACTAGTGCTGATCACAGCTGTCTTCCCTTTTGGAGATGTAGCTCTGTCTTGCATTAGTAACCCTCATCTGTCATACAGTTTGTTTATGGCTGAGGTCCACCAGACAGGACACTTTCCCTTTGCGGAGAGGGTCCTGTTTTTATTTGTGATTGCATGGTCCATGCTGTCTGACATCTAGCTAAGGGGAGGTCATTGTGGTTCTGCAGTTATCTTTCATCAGCATTAGAAATGACCACAACAGTCCCTGTGGGGTGTACCTCCTGCAGACACATCCAGCACCTGTAAAGTCCACAACAGTACCTCACCAGGAGTATGACAGAGCTGGAACACATGTAATGTGTAGTCTGATTAAACAGAGTGCAGCTCCACACACTGCCATGCTGTCCACCCAGATGCAAGCTGTGCCTGATGTAGAAAGCCATGTCCAAGCTGGAATCAATGCACATGCTGCACCTTGTACAATCTGAATGGCAGGGAGCTATGCACATGAGGGACCTGAACCCCAGCACTGACATATATAGGACAGGCTGTACTGCATTATCCAAAACACAGAAGCCACCCCCACACATGAGTAAACTACCAGTACAGGTTGTCCGTAGAGACACTCGTTGAGTCCCCTCAACAGGAATCCTAATGAGTGCATGGGAGATGGGAGGTTTATCCTGGGTATCAATGTTATGTCACAGGTAGAAAGAGGCACAGTATACTAAACAAGACATATGTCATGGCAAACTTCACTTACAATGTGTTGATGGACAAACACACTCTCTGACTAGCATTAGAAATGGCCTAGGGCACATCGGTAGTGTAAGCCAATGTACACCCATGTTGTGGAATACACTACTGATGTTGGATGAGGCTGTTGTAAGTAGTTCACATCTGAACATAATGCAACATGGTCAGATAGGTTCATAGGTACATAGGTTTATACTAGGCTATCTTCCCTAAGGCAGGTATAAGCCTAGCACAGAGTTCATTGGCATACACCACCCCTTATATGGAAACAGTACCGCGCCCATTATTGTGTCATGCCTCTCTCCAGCAGTGACACCGTGACGATCCCCGGGTTAAACGTATGGCCTTCCATCCACAGGTCAAGATACCTCTTAAACACAGCCAGCAAGGTGCTCTGCCTCACATGGACCGGGATTGTATTACACAGCATAGGGAGTCTCTGGGTGATAACTGCATCCCTCCAACATGTCCAACATACATCCCTGCTAAGGTGCAAGTCACCTGCACTAGTGGTTCAGGTGGATCTGCCGATTCTGAGGTGGAGCATGTCCATTAATCCCTGTTTGGACATGGCCTCGCATGTCAGGCACATGTCACCTCTAAGCAGACGGTATGTGAGTGAATAGAGTGGGAGTGTCTTCAATCTGGCAGCATATGACAGCTGTTGGGGTTCCTTGATCCTTTAGGTGGGGGACATTCAGGGTGTCTGCA
Source organism: Protopterus annectens (assembly GCF_019279795.1). Lineage (NCBI taxonomy): Eukaryota > Metazoa > Chordata > Ceratodontiformes > Protopteridae > Protopterus > Protopterus annectens. The sequence continues at coordinate 1,319,451,265 of NC_056737.1, read as the reverse complement.
ATTGCTGCAGATGTTGGGTGACATACAGCCAGAATAGGGCATTCGACTCTATCACCGGTCTGATAAGTGAAGAGTACAGGGGAACAATGACCCACTAGATCTGGATGTGAATCCCATCCTGATCAGGTGGGCAATGTAGAAGGTCTTTCTAGCCACTTTAGCAATGTGAGTCTCAGAAGAACGGCGACTGTCAACCTGGGTCCCCAGGTCCATGATAACCTCCTCTGTGCTTAGAGGATTGCCACCTATATGGTAGCTTGGGGTCACCTTGCTTTTCCTGAAGGGTAGGTCTACACATGTTGTGCACTTTGACTTCAGGCCATGGCCCTGGCACCAGCTATCAGTTACTGTGAGCCCCTTCTGAAGGATATCCGTGTGTGATGCACTGTCCACCATGGTGCCCAGTGTGCAGTCATCTGCAAACATTGTCATCCAAAGTCCTCCCATGTTGGCCTGTACTTCTGGGAAGTACATGACAAACAATGGGGGCCAAGGACTGAGCCCTGTGTGACACCACCTGTGACCAGCCTGGAGTCTAACATAGTGCCAGCAACTCTAACCCTGTGGGTCCCGTCCTTAAGCCAGTTTGCAACCCATCTTGTGACATATGGGTTTACATTTCAGTTGTTAGGGTTTTCCACAATACCCGAGTGGGGTATTGTGTTGAAAGTGTTTGCAAGGCCAAGGTAGGCTGTATGGACTGCCTTTCCCCAACAATGGCCTAAGTGACCAATTTTGAAGATGTCAACCCAGTACAAAAGGCATGATCTGCCCCTGACCAAGCCAAAATAGGATGGGTACAATGTCTGCATGTCCCCTATATCTTTGTTTATGAGCTCAATTATGATCCTCTCCATAGATTTGCAGACTACACTTGTTAAGCTTATAGGGCAGTAATTACCAGGGTCTGTAGAGGCACTGCCTTTGTGCAGATGTGCACAACTGGACCCTAACCAGGCTGTTGTGCACACTATGGAAATGTAAAGCGGTGATAGGACTAAAGCCCAGGATACTGACCACCACAGTGAAAGTACTGAAACACTACACTATACAGTGCTACAGTGTTAGGTCAGTATGAACGGATGTTGACAATTGTGTGCAAAGTATCCCATGCAAAACCTGCAGGCACAGTATACTCCGTTTTGTTCACACAAAAAGCATTCGGACAGTAACTACACAACATGGCACAGAACACACAACCATAAACTGGAGGTATTTGTTGAAGGTCACACTCATCCACAAATGTGATGGGCTGCAGAGTTCAACACATGTAAAGCCCACACTGGGCATGCTCACACACTTAGATAAATGAGACATCTTTCACACAACATGCCATGGGAAGGCTGAACTGGGCATGCTCACACACTTGGTCCAAATGTTACTCCTAGCAACTGTGAAAACACACCAGAGGATGCTCATTCCCCTTTCTAGACACTGATCATGTAAGCACCCTATAAGTATATCGGAGAAAAGGAATCTCTCAGTAATCCGAATAGCGCGCTCTGCTAATGCGTCCGTCTGTAGTGTCATAACATAGTTAGGTAGGGGTTTGAATCCAGCAGGTGGCAAGTGTGTGTGAAGGGGGTAAGTGTGTGTGTAAGTGTGTATGAAAGAAGCATCCCTTTTGGCAACTGGGAAAACACACCACAGGATGATCATTCCACTTTCTAAACTCTGATGATGTCAGCACCCTATAAGTATATCAGGGGAAAGGAAACCTCCCAGTAATGCGAATAGCGCGCTGTGCTAATGCGTCCGTCCTAGTGTCATAACCTAGTTAGGTAGGGGTTTGAATCCAGCAGGTGGCAAGTATGTGTGAAGGGGGGTAAGTGTGTGTGTATGAAAGAAACATCCCTTTTGGCAACTGGGAAAACACACCACAGGATGCACATACCCCTTTCTAAACGATATCACAATTATGTATGGCTTTTGATTATGGACATGCCACGTGTGTTTTGCACACACAGAATGCCCATGTGTGTGGGTTGTCACTCACAATAATGCATGACATTGATTAAACCAGTTATGGCAATGCACACATGATGTATGTGTGTACCAAATACACATATGTACCTGTGACCTTCAATAGTTACCATGTGTGATGCCTGCCACATCTGAATACATGGTATTTGCACAGAGTAACATTATGACCGTGGTCTTCTGTGCAGGTGCAGCATGTGGGATGTGTATATACAGTGTGAGATGTAGATGCTATCAGCCTAGTAGTGAGGGATGCACACCTGGTCTGGGGCATATAGTCTACATGTTGTTGATGTACAGGAGCTGCATGTTTTCACCTGTTGTGGGAGTGGTAAGACAGTATTCCATAGCAATGCAGTGACTGCATGCTAAGAACCATTCAGCTAGGGTGTTGTAGCTACACTAGGTCATTAGCATTCAGTAATTTGTCAGAATCCCTGGTGAGGGTCTGATGCCAACCAAGGTCAGGGGTCTACCAGCCTGTGTCACTTGCTCAGTGATCCCTTCCATGTTCCCTATCATGTATCCCAGTGAGGGACATCCCACATCAGCTGTGGTGGCATGGACAATGACTGAGTCATATGTGTCCATGCATCTGACTGACTTGTATGTTTGTGTTATGTGGTGAACCATAGTGCCCCATGAGCATATCACTGTGACCTACACCTTTTCCAGCCTGGTGAGCATTGTCTCACTGTACTGGACAATAAAAGTACCTAACACAACTGCGGCAGTAGTGTTGTATAGCTGTACAGACTGTGCTTGTTTGACGCACAGGATGTGTGTGCTATGTGTTATGCGTGCTGTGTGCAGGCCTAATGTATGCCTGTGTGCCAGCTGCAGAGATGTCTGCCAGTCATGCAGGATGCTATCCTTAGGCTTCACAACTGGCCTGTTGTGTTTCCATGCTTGTATTGCTGTCCGTGTAGGTCCACATCAGATTGGTATTGCTGTCACTGTAGTATTTCATGCCACCAGACAGGTTATGCCTGTACTGGGTTCAGAGTGCTTAGTCCACAGTTTGGCCATGTGTTTCCATCTCATACATGTGATGTACATCCATGGGTAGGGGATAGGGTTGACTGTGTACTTGTGGCAGCTGTGACATTACTACATGACACACATATTCCACAACTGTACCATAGAGGTGACTGACAACTCACCTTTGCACATGCTACCATAGTATTGAGATTACATTGGTGATTAACAGCACATAGGGACAATGGTGATAAAGATACATAGGTCCATAGGTTCGTACAGGGAGGTCTGCCCAGGGCATGTCTCCACTAGCCAGAATGTGTGTGCCTTTCAACATGCATTGTGAATCTGTCTTGCTATGCCCTTTTCCAAGGTTAGTATACTGTGCCTCTGTCTCACAGTGACACATAAGTGATACCCAGGGTAACCCTACAATGTCACATCCTGTCATTAATATCACTCTTGAAGATAGTCACTGAGTCAGTCTGCCTAACCTCTATTGGGATAATATTCAGGAATGAAGGGAGCCTCTGAGTTGTGAATGTGCCCCTCCAGCATGTCCTGTGTATATCACTCCTGAGGTTCAAGTATTTCCAGCGTGTATCCTGGTGGGATCTGGATATTCTGAGATGCAGCATGGCCATTAACTGAGGGTATGACCTGGCCTTCTATGTCAGGCACAGATTGCCTATGAAGAGGCAGTATGTCACTGAGTAGAGCTGCTGTTACTTTAACCAGTCAGTATGTGGCATCTGTTTGAGCCCTTTGATCCCCTTGTCGAGGTACATATGTGGTATCTCCAGTTGCTGCAGGTGTCTGGTAAGGTGCATGCCGACAGGTTCATCATAGTCAATTATGGGCATGATGAAGGGGCACAATGTCCACCCCTGATCTACATGTGGATCCCATGATGATGTGGCCCATATAACATGCTTACCTAACCACTTTGTCCATGTTGTTGTCAAATGGTAGAATGCTATCAACCTGTGTACCCCAAGGTCCATAATTCCTTCGTCTGCACTTAATGGATTAACACATATGTGGTACGTTGTGGTCACTCTGTGTTTGACAAAGGGGATGACTATACGCTTTCTGTCATTCACGTTGAGGCCATGGCTGTGGCACAAGTCGTGTGTTTGCAAGAGTCCCTTTTGGAGGGTGCGTGTTAGCTGGTGAGTTGATTATGGTGTCCGGTTTGCAGTCACCTGCGACTTGCTGAGCCACAGTACTTCCATGTTGGCCTGTACCTATGATAAATATATAATGAAGATGACAGCTCCCAGGGCTGTGCCTTGTGGGACACCACTTGTACCAGGTTGGAGGCTGACATGGCTCCAGCAATTCTACCATGTGTGTTCTGCCCTTGAGCCACTGTGCAATACCCATAGTGACATAGGGGTTAATATGTACACTGGTGAGCTTCCCTAGAATGCACAACTGGGGTATTGTATCCAAGGCTTATGCAAGGGTCAGGTAGGCTTTGTAGACCTCCTTCCCCTTGACAGTGGCCTTGGTGACTGTTTCAAAGAAATCAAACTGGTTGGAGAGGCAGGATCTGCCATTCACAAAGCCAAACTGTGTATGGTGACATGTCTGTAGGTCCACAATATCTAGATATGTGAGGTTCATGATGATCCTTGCCATAGCTTTGCAGACAAAGCTAGTCAGACATATGGGTCGAGTAGTGTCCAGGATCCGTGAAGGCACCACCTGAATATTGAGGGACCACTGTTGCTGTATGCTACTCTCTGGCCACATATCGTGTATTAAGGCTGGGATTGAACAGTGGTGTTGTGTCTGGGTGTAGCTCTTCTCGTGGTTCATGTAGGACACAGCCTGGGACACTGTCTGGTCCCATTGATGCAGTGTTTATTGCTTTGGGAAGGGCATCTCTTGCCTGAGCATCTGTGATGTCAGGGGGGGGGCAGCACTGTGCCGCGAGACATATTTGCCCTTTTGGTGTGGTGGGGGGAGAAGGCAGCATTGAACCTGCCCACTAGGATGATGGCAATGTCTGCATGTTTTGTATTTTGTGTGACATCTTGGATTACCTCTGAGCATATCTGGGTAGTACCACCCAGGTTACTAACATAACTACAGGCAGCCTTGTGATTATCCTCAGTGGCTTGTGGAACCCTCTCTCAAAGATGGCCTTAGACAATCATATGGGTGCCTGTAGTTGTCTTCCAATACTCATCAGTGGTGCCTTCACATTTTGGGAGGTTGTTGTATCATGTAGTGGCATCATCCTACTATTGTATAGTGTGTTTATGGCTGGTGTCCGGCACCCAGGACATCTGCCTTTGGAGAATTGGGTCATGCTTTCATATGTGGCTTCATGATCCATGCATTCCTGAATGTGTCCATAGAATGCCTTTATACAGGTATCTGCAGTCTGGTCCATATTGTCAACAGGCCTTGGGCCTTTGAAGGTTTCCACATCATTTATGAGGGGTGTGAACTTGCTTGACATGAGCTGTTGACAGACGTGCCACCCTCCAGACAGAGCAAGGTGAGGGTCACAGTTAGCTACTTGTCGGGTGATAGCATGTGCCACATAACACAGGCACACAGGTCACTCCACAGCAAGTACAGCTATGAGGCAGACATTGTCCATGCTGGTGCAAACAACCTGAGACGTACCTCCCTGGACCACATGGCAAGAGACACAGAGCAGCTCTTACAGCACCCTCTCAAACTCAGGACTCCCACACAGCCTTCATGCTGACACAGGACAGTTTAGATTACTCTGCAAACACCATCATACTGGGTGACGTCAGCTACCCAAACATAGACTGTGAACATTACACAAGCCACAATACCAAAGCTCTAGGGTTCCCATAGATCAGACATTCTTTGGCTATGGAACAGGTAACCAACCTTCCCACAAGAGGGGCAGATATACTAGACCTGATCATCACAACCATGAGTACAAACTGCTCACCACTGGGAGTATATCCCTCATTGTTGCAATCAAACCATATACTCATCACACTGGAGTACTGGATCCCCACATATGCAAACCTCAAACACATCGATGTGTGTGTTGGAAATGTCCCTATTAGCAACTGTGACAGTACAGTACAGGATGCAGATTCCCCTTTTGAAACACTGATGATGTCAGGACTGTATAACTATATTACCTGTAGTAAAGTCCTCCAGTAATTCGCATAGCACGCTCTGCTAATGCGTCTTTCTCCAGTGTCATAACGTAGTTAGGTAGGGGTTTGAATCCTGCAAAAGGAATGTATGTGTGTTAGTATGAGTGGGGTTTATGTGTGTGCACTATGCTGGGAAGGTTAACTGCCTTTTGACAACTGGGAGAACATACTACAGGGTGCACATCCCTCCTCCTACACACAGATGATGTCAGCACCCTCTAAGTACAGCGTTAGTAAGGATTTCTCCAACTACTGCAAATAGCACACTCTGCTAATGTGTCTGTTTCTACTGTCATAACACAGTTAGGTATGGGTTTGAATCTTGCAAATGGAAAGTATGTGTTTTACTGTTGGTGGGGTTAGTGTGTGTGCACAATGATGGGGTGGGATGTGGCTTTTGCCACATGGGGCTATGCACTGCAGGGTGGTCATTACCCTTCACAAGCAGTGATGTTGATAGCACCCTATACAAACAAAACTACAAAAGAGAAGGTGGTGGTACCAATAACACATGTAAGGTAACACTTCTTCAAGTAATGTCCACAAAACGGAGTAGGATAATCAAACAATTCTTTTATTCTATACAGACAACATGACAACAGACAACTGCCAGTACTCAGTATAGTGTTACATGCTACTGTAACATGCACATGTACCAAAATATACCTAGATAGTGCTCTGAAGCCTGAATGTGGCAAGTGTGGATGTGGGATGTGTCTGTGTGTGCATTTCCATATGGGAAACATGTTTGATGTGGCAATCAGGGTACTACAGTACCTGATGCACATTACATCTTTCAACAGATGAGGTTGCCTGCACCCTGTGAGTACAGGCAGAGAAGGGGACGCCAGTAGTAAACAATATAGTGAACTTCTCAAATGTGTACCTGTCATGTATCAACAGCTACTCATGTAGGGTGATAAATAATGGGAATGGCAAGTGAGCGTGTGCATGTGTGTGGGTAGCAGGGTGTGTATAAATGCATGTGTGACAGAACAGTTACATACAGCTGAATCTACGTAACAGCACAAGATGCGCATTGCCATAGTCAATGTTAGCATGTGATGGTGTGCAGCTGGTACACTTTGGTAAGTAGTATGGGTGCATATAACAATTGAGGACAGTCATACAGTTACTGCAGCAGGACTGCTGGGATATACACACAATTATACTGGAACAGTGAACAGTTACCAACATGTTACTACTTATACACATCTATGTAGTCACCCTGTGCATCAGCAACGTGTTTACCTTTACCTGCACCGATGTTGTAGTATGCAGGAGGTGGCACAGTGTCATCATATGCACAGGGTGTGGGTTAGGTATGCCCAGGCCAGCCACTGGTAACACCAATTGACATGTGTGTATGTGTGTTTGTGAAGGGCAGCAGTACAGGGTGGACCGGTGTTGGTGCAGTGTGTGTGTGTAAGTGTTTGCCCTAGGTGTTAGGTTTCTGCATGTGTGTAAGCACGCACACAGTCCCACATAATGGCTGCCATGTACAGGGTTTTGTGGACAGCCACAGACTGCACATGTCAGGTCATCCAGATCAGTGTCTGTGGGCACGGACACGGTACCTGTGCCTGGCAGGGGTGCTACGGGCCATATCCGGTACTAACCCAGACTGGGTACTGTCATCGGAAGCAGGGGTGTGTTGACTGGACACAGTTCCCTGTTGGGACTGTCCAGAGCCACGTGCACGTGGTCTCCTGGGGCGTTTTGATGACAGCACAGACCCAGCATTGCTGGGGCTGGTGCTGGCACTTGAGGTGCGCGAGTGGGCCTGTTGTCAACCGCGGCCACTGCCAGCTGGTGCTGGCATACGGCCACGTCGATGTCGCAAACGCACACCATCGCCCTGGCCCATGGATATCTGGTTGTGGAGCAGCTGTTCTATGCCCCCACAACGTCTGTCAACGACATCTGTGAAGTTGCGGATAGCATTCGCAACGTCACGCATGCCATCTGTCATGGCTGTGCGACATGCTCTCAGCTCCCTCAGAATCTGTCTGGTGTACCTTTCCATACGTGCCTGTGCCTGCATGACAGTTCAAAACATAGTGGAGGTTGACATACCTCCTTGGGCACGTCGGCCAGAGGCAGTACGGCCACGGATGCCCCCACGAGAACCCATGGGTGACTGTCTGCGTGGTACCATTGGAGGCCCCTGCTCATGGCTGCCTTGTGGGGATGCATGTACCACAGGTACCACATTACCCTGATCTATGCCCACTGCAGACTGTCCATCACCTAGGGACAATGGTGACAAAGGATGTAACGGCAGGATGACTGTGCGCATTGACGGGGTTGAAAGCTGTGTACTGTCAATTGGCTGACCAATGGTGGACCCAGACACACCTTCCTGCACCATTACAGACATTTCATCATCATCATCGGTACCTGGGGCACAAGATTCAGGTTCCCTGCTGCAGGTCACCAGAGCAGCACCAGAACCTACAGGAGGAAAACATGGAACACAGATTACAGTCTCCATACATATTTGACAGAGATGCATTTCAATACTAATGCACACATTCAGAAATGGACACATGCACTCATGGACACTAACACACATGCACACTTGGGCACAGGCACGCTTGCACACATGCACACCCCACAGTAAACACACACATCAGTACCGTGTTACACTACTCAATCTACTACAACTGTATTACGGGTATTGTGAACACAGTCACCAGCAAGTCTACTACAGAGTTACACTACTCTTCCTAGTTTTATAAATTGCTTTACAGATAATGTTAAAAAGACTCACCAGCATGTATGGCCTGCCTCGTTGCTAGATGGGAGGGACATGGAAGTGTGAAGAGAGTAATGTCAGTGGGCACATGTGTGCCATTTGTTTTGCACATGATACAGTACAGTAGTACACTAGTTCCCTTATACACATCAGCTGCACATAATGTCTGTATATATATATCATGATGACAGATACATACCACATGCACATCTTATGCGTGCATGAAGTAACAGTGTACAGAACAGTCATATGTACATACCAGGGGTTAACTCTAATCTCACCCTTACCTCTCTTCAAACGACACCACTTCCAAAATCACTGGCTTTGTTCTTCTTGGAGTACAGGCTAATGTCCCTCTCCCTACCCTCTCTTTACCTTTAACCCCTCATTGTGCATAGAAACTAGCTTCTACCCTGTTTCTTTCACCTTGATGTCCTTCTATGCTCTGACCTACTTCTCCCATCCCTCCCACATCCTCTTGACTGTCTTCCTTCTTTTCCTCACTTCCCTTCTTGACTCCTGCCTCTTCCATATCATTGTATCTTTCATACTCCTACTTCTCTACCCTTCTGAGCCCTAACTATTATGTATCTGGCTTTTGCCTTATTGCATAACCGTTATGCTTTAGGTAGGATTGCTTTTAAACCAACGGTACATTGTGTATGACTCTAAACTGTTTGAGTTCCTTACATGTATGTTGATTTAGTTAAGGGGCTGGTGTACAATTCTATCATGTTGGCTGTCTGTATTAACAACTTGTCTGTCTGCCTTTATTACGTTATGTGTGGAGCTTTTCTCCACAGGCCTCTACTGAAAATGGACATATATCCAGCTAGACTATCTGGGTCAACAAATGTAAAAGTAATAACAAGAAATGAATATGGCATCTTACCTGCACGCTCGGTGTCTTTCTGCTGTGTGGATCCAACCTCCATCATGATGCATGAGTGTTGCTGTTGTTGTTCTGGGGCTGGATTCACAACACTTAGCAGTAGCCCCTCCTGTCTCGTGAGGGGGGGGATGTGTGGCCACCCCCCACCTGTGGCAACCTGTTGCCTGCGGATATCTGCAACACACTGGTGGACATTTCTTATCAAATCACTGCAGTGATGTCTCACCTGCTCATATGTCCCATCATGCATGCCAACATCATTTATCCTGCTAACGAGGTTTTGCCACAGTGCAGACCTCTCCTGCTGATTCTGGGTGGTGCGTGAGAACAGGATGGCATAGTCATGCACCAGGCTCTGGTGAATCACATCATCCTCTGCAGCAGAATATGATGGGTTCCTTTTTGGAGCCATGTCAAGCTGGAAAGGTACACAAACAGGTTATCAGCATAGTATCTCAACAATACATGGTACACATTCTATACAGGGAGTATTAACTTCTACTTATTACTGCTTGGTTAAAACTTGATTACAGTGTAGCTATCATTCTATGTCATTTGTACTAAGCACTTGGCCTTCAGACCAGTTGTTTTACATTAGGGAGGTTGGTGGCAAGCACTGTGGTGGCAGGACACATATCTTTCATCCATTGAAGTTGGGAACTGCTGATTGAGGGCCCAGTGTACAAGTGTATTAGTTCTGGTATGGGCAGTTGGCCTTCAGGCCAGTTATTTAACATTAACAAGGTTTGTGGTCTATACTCGTGTGTGACAATAGGCTGTACTCTGCCATTCATAGCTGGGGACATCTGGTTTCAGGTTTATAGTGCCTGCATATCTGAGCTGTATCTTACTGACATTGCTACACCTTGTTTGCTGTAGCAACCACTACATCCAGGCCTCCTGGATCTACCTTTGTTTATATGCTTGTTATTTGTTAGCTTGTTATTTCACTGGTATGCTACTTCCACATAGTACACAGCTTGTCAACACGTCTGTGACTCACTACTGATATCTGCATTGCTTACTGTACATATTTCCATGTTACACATGACAGCAAGTGACTGCTTCTCATTGTTGCATTTACTTAATTGTGACACATTGCACTTAGGTTACCTGGCACTTGCTCATTGACGCTTTTATATCAGTCAGCAGTTGTAGGTAATGTCAGTACACCCTCACTCCCCACTGGACCTTGTTTTCAATCATTAATTATTACAGAATTCAGAATAGTATTCTAGCATGTCCAGAGGTCAGTTGTCAGTTCCCTCCCCAGTCCAGCTGGTGAGTGTGGTACTCCAGAGACAATGTTGGAACAGATGCATGTACACAGACAACCCCTCCTCCTAACAACAAATTCAAACTCATGTGAGTGATGCAACCATATACCAAACTGGAGGCTAGGCTCTGTCTACTCAATACCGCCATAACCAGTCAGGTGGCCAAGGAGACCACACACTACACTTCCAGTCTCACATAGACCTACCACAACAGCGGACCTAACACATGATCACACATGAACATACTTGTAGGCTCGGACCACAGCTATGCCTATGCAGCGGAGACCTCCTAAGCAGACATCCATGCAACCACTACCACGGAAACGAACATGTGCAACACATATCACACAAAGCCAATGTGCTGAACACTCACAGCCATTAACAGTAAACAACACACCTCATACACCTGTACTAGGTGCCTCTATCATCAGGCACACTAACATCACGTTCACCAGGCTTAACGAGGTGAGGGTCACGGTGTGCAGCCTGTCGGCCACTATGACCTGCCACATAACACAAACACTCAGGTAACCCCAAGGCAAGTACAGGTATGACTCAGTCAATGTCCATGCTGGTGTGAATGGCCTGACACATTCCTCCCTGGACTACATGACATGAGACAGTACAGAGCTCTCTGAGCACGTAGCCCAAGACAGTTTGACCCTGACCTTGAGTAGCATCCTACCCTCACCTAGAACCATGCCACAATATCAAGGCACGATGATCCCTTCCAACAATTGACTGACATACTGGTGTCATTCACAGGTGTGCCAATGCCTGCCATCTTGGGGTGGTATGCTTTGCTAGGGACAGCTTGCACCTGTCACCCCTGTCCTATTGGAATTGGGCGGAGCCTCTTGCTACACCCATAGTGCCTGTATTAGGCAAGGCTCATAAGGCAAACCCACATCCATTTGTATCACAAAGGATGAGGAAGTAAGAGTGATGCTACTCAACCAGAAGTCTAGACCTAAGGATGCACGCACTCAAAACCCTACTTGACATTCTGGACATCGATATCTGTGCAGTAACATGAACCTGTTTCAGGTTTCACAGGAGCACACCAGTACTACCAGGTTATAGCTGTTACCCTTCTTGTCGGCCCCAACACTTGAACAAAGGAGGGGGAGTATCAGTATTCAATGCAGATTCCCACGCCTCCACATTGGTGGCACAGTACAACATAGGTGTTAGGCCATTGAGTACAGAAGACGTAGTTGGGGACCTGGGAAGAAACATGGTAGCGGTCTGTCATTTGTCAACCACATGGCCAATGTGGATTGAAAGACATGTTATATAGCCCAGCTAATCATGAGGGATTCACATGTATGGCAGGGGAGGTCATTGTGCCTCTTTACTCATCCATCATCAAGCCTATAATTGCGTACAATGCACCTTTTGGGATGTACCTAACCAGACACCCACAGCAACTGGTACAGGACAACAGTACCTCATCAAGGGGATGCAATGGCTCACACAGATGTCATATGCTGCCCAGGTAAATTAAATCCAGCTGGACTCAGTGGCTTATTGCCTGTTCAGAGGCAATCTGTGCGTGCCATATACAGCCATGTCCTACCCAACAGTAATGAACATGCTGCACCTCAGGCAATCAGAGTCCCATACAGCCACATGCTCAGGAGAGCTGGACCTCAGCACTGACATACATGGACATGCTGGAGGGCATATTCTAACCGAGGCTCCCTTCACTCTGTAATGAGCTCACACTACAGGTTAGGCAGAGTCCCTCATTGACTCTCTTCCATAGGAATCTGGATGACTGGATGTAGATCATAGTTGTACCCCAGGTATCACTTCTATGTCACTGTTAGACAGAGGCACAGTATACTAACATCGGACAAGGGCATAGCAGCATAACTTGTAATTGGGTGGTGAAAGACAAACACATTCTACTAGGCTTATCAATGCCCTAGGGCAAATAGCCTAGTATGAACCTATGAACATGTGTGTACTGCTATAGTACTTCTGCCATATGTTGCATGTGTGTGTGTTGTGGGGGATGCACTGGTAATGGCCGGATACTTCTGCACAGGCGACACGTCTGACACATTCTGGGTGTTCATCCCTACATACTGGATGTGTGTTGCCATCCAACCCAACCCTGTGATGTGCACACATTACTCAGCCTGGATTTACATATCCGAACAACACCACAAGCACAGTACACTACCTTGCTATGTATGCATTTAATTACACAGTTATTCAGTAGTTATGACAGTGATGTTATCCATGCAGCCCATTGGGCCAGTGGAAGCCACAACACACACCGCCAGCACCTTTGCATATGCTTACCACAGACATCCCATATACTGCATGTACTGTGCACACACATATCTTACCCAGAACAACTGCACACCACTTATTAATCCTGTCCAGTGGAGTACAGATACAGGCATATTGTATAACAATAGTAGGAGGCTACTGCAGCACAGGGCAGATTCACATGACAGCAAGGCATCTGTGGTCAGCAGTGTTAAGATGCTTCACATTCACCAAATGCACAGATATTGGCAACATTGTTGCAGACAGTTTAGGTGCAGGTACCCCCCCCCCCATTCTCCTACACATGTGGTATTAGTTATCCCAGATGACTGTCACCTCCCTATCCTCTCATGTCCAGGTGAGAGCCACCTTCATCATTGCAGAACACATAGCATCACTGTTACGAAATGGTATCCCTGGATGTGTGCTACATTCACCCCTGGAGGACATAGCACCACATGACAGACTGATATTAATCCCTGGCCATACTACAGGATATGTACCTGAATAGTGCCATACATACACAGTGGTCCCACACCAATGAGGAGGAACCTCTACTGACCCTGGGAACTACTGCATCATATGCACAACTGGCCTTGTGTTCTAAGCTATGAAGTGTTAAGTATGGGCAACATGTACAGCAATATTACATATGTTTATATTTCAGGACTATGTACACACAACCTATCTCATGGACATACCTATAGATAGTGAACTATGATACATTTGGAGGTGTCACAGTATACACAGGATTAACCTGCTACTTTGCATTACCTGTGTTTGTGGCAGCTGTTGCTGTGTCAGTGGTGCTTGTTGCTCTTTGCTCCTTGCTGCTTTCTGTTTGCTGCTTGCTGCTGCTTTTGCTGCTGGCTGTCGTTATATTTGTTTGTTTCTCTCTCTGTCTCTCTCTTTCTCTGTAGGTTTTGTGCAATGAATGTATTGCATGAGTGTAGTGTGGGTACTCAATGCTTTTGTAGGTATCTGCATAGGTCCATGTGATGGCCTCTGCACCAATTTTAAGGCAGCATTTGCTAATTGCATGCAGCCAGGTGTGTACTGATTGCATGTCTCACTGTGATTTCAGGACACTGCTATAAAAGGGTATGTGAGACAGGCGTTGCCCTTTCAGATTGTAGGGCGTGGACCATGCTGGTATGCTGTTGACAGTGTTCTGTGAGTGTGAAGGTTAGTACATCTCCCATGCTTCATGCTGTGTTGTAGATTCAGGTTGCTGCATTTCTCTTGCCTGTTCCCTGTAGTGAGTGTGTCTGCATACTGACACCTACAACTATATGTCATATGTATTGCTATATAAATATATATATATCTGTGTACATATACATACTTTCATATATGTACATTAGCTGACATTATTGGGTACAAGCTAACAATTAGCAGGGCTGTTTCTGTTAACACTACACTAGTATGGGAATCCAGTAATTGGGACTGTAAAAGTCTGCCTGACATGCTTTGGGTAGTAGACATACTATATTGCCTTTATCTTCATTCCTACTATTACATGTTCCACTTATTTAGCACTATATTCCTGTATGAGAGTCATGGCTTAGTGGTAGGTCATACAGACTAATGTTACAATGGTCTTGTGGTAGGGCCTACTAGTATGCTTATAGTCTGCTTTTGACTTGAGTATAGGGCCTATCAATCAAAGTGCTGGAGGCACCTTTAAGCAGTTAAAGGGGTTAGTAGGTCTCACAGGAGCCAGGCTGTGTTGCAGATTCTGGTTGCTGCATTTATCTTCACTGTTTCCTGTAGTGAGTGTGTATGGATACTGACACCTATAGTGAGTGTGTATGGATACTGACACCTACAACTATATTTCATATGTATTAATATATATTTATATATATGTATGTGTAGACATACATACCTTCATATTATGTACATTACCTTACTTTATTATGTACAAGCTAACAAGTAGCAGGGCTGTTTCTGTTAACACTGAACTAGTATGGGAATCCAGTAATTTGGCCATTGAAACTCTACCTGACATGCTTTGGATAGTACACCTCCTATATTGCCTTTATACTGATTCCTACTATTACATGTTATATTTATTTTAGCTCTGTGTTCTTGTAAGGCAGGCATGGCTTAGTGGTAGGTCATACAGACTAATGTTACCAAGGTCCTGGGTTCAAGACTGACAGTGGGAATTTATTTTTATTTGCAAGCTTTCAAACTGAGTACAGGGCCTGTCAATCAAAGTGCTGAGGCCACCTTTAAGCAGTTAGAAGGGTAAGTAGGTCACACAGGGGTCAGGCTGTGTTGCAGATTCAGGTTGCTGCATTTATGTTCACTGTTTCCTGTAGTGAGTGTGTATGGATACGGACACCTACAACTATATTTCATATGCATTTATATATATTTATATATCTGTATGTGTAGATATACGTACCTTCATATATGTACATTACCTTACTTTATTATGTACAAGCTAACAAGTAGCAAGGCCGTTTCTGTTGACACTGACCTAGTATAGGAATCCAGTAATTTGGCCATTAAAACTCTGCCTGACATGCTTCAGATAGTACATCTCCTATATTGCTTTTATACTGATTTTTACTATTACATGTTATATTTATTTTAGCACTGTGTTCTTGTAAGGCAAGCATGGCTTAGTGGTAGGTCATACAGACTAATGTTACCAAGGTCCTGGGTTCGAGACTGACAGTGGGAATTTATTTTTCTTTGCAAACTTTCGAACTGAGTACAGGACCTGTCAATCAAAGTGCCATAAAGGCACTTTTAAGCACTTTAAACCAGGTCTGCGCTCGTTTGCGCGGAGCTCACGCATGCGCACTGGTGGTGAGCTCCGCTAACACAAGCGCACACCCGCGCTAATTTCTTTGAAAGAAAAGGAAAAGGGGTGACAGGAAAGTGGTGAAAAAGGGGTCACAAAGAGGGTAAGACAGTAGGGAAACAAGCGTGGGATTTGCAGGAGGGATGTAGGTAAGGCCCATAGATGCCCATGTCTTTGGCAGCAACAGCTGTGCATTTCTATGTATTTTGGTGAGACATTGGAAACCTTTCACCCCTGAGAGAGGTGTCAGGACAACATTAATATTTGTTGTAGAGCCAATTGTAATTAACTGTTTCAATGTCAAGCAGACATGTGTGCGACATGGACAGCTATGTATGGGGCGTAATTTTTTTGTGGGTACAGAGTGCCCTTTTTTTTTTTTTTCAGGTGAGAGTGGTATGTCAGGTAAAGGAAGTCGGTATAGCTGGGGAGGTAGGTTGAGTAGGTTAACAGACAAGACAGACAAGACGCATACAGGGGCGGTGTATGACACACGTGGGGGGGTTACACAATTGACGGGGACGGAGGTTGGGATATCAGAGATGCATGAGCACACAGATGGCAACAGTGGAACTGATATCCCCACCCATAGGCAGTTGTCACTGTTCCTTCACAGCCCAGGACGGGGCTGTGCTGGGGGCTGTGTAGGCGGGGCAACGGCCGGGGCCGTTAGCTGTGCCACACGAGCCTCGAGCTGGCGTAGGGGCCCAAGAACAGAGTCTTGGATCTCCCTTCGCACCACAGACCGGACACCTTGGAGGGTGAGTGGACGAACCCCTCTGGCCACACTTGCAGAGGGGGGACGGGCCCCATCCCCTGCAGTGCTTCCACCCGAAGGTGGCACAGGGCCACCGGAGGGTCCGCCTGGGCACTAGTGCCAGGTGCAGTCGCCAGCTGAGGTGGGTCTGCTGGGACCTGCCTTCCCAAGCGTTCTAGGTTTGTGAGTAGTTATGTTAGTTTGGGTTAGTGGCATTTTATTCCATTCAGATTAGTTGTAACAGCATGCATTGGTATTCCCATCAAACAAACACCCAGATATTAGCACCATTGAACAAGGGGCATATCAATATCACATGCATTATTTGAACAGAAATACACAGTCAAACAACATGCAGGGTTGATTAATGGCAACAGGCCATCAAATTTGCAGGTATGAACAGGGCACATGCACAAACAGACATGCATATAGTTTTGAAACGGACAAATGTCCATGATTAATGAAATGTTCACATACCATTATTTAGTGGGTGTTGTTATATGGAATTATAGGGTTGGGTGGAGATAGAAAGTGATGACACATTCATATGTTACACATTGATTTACATTTGTAATAGGTACACAATTAAGTTGAGGCTGATGTTTCAAAATAATTTTTATTTGACTGTCATGCTACACCTGTTACAAATACATCACTATCCTACTTATTTTGAATCTGATCAGATACATCATCCTGCTACACTTTGATGACAATACAGGGGACAACTATGGCTGTTTAGTCTGTCAGATAATCATTCATTCTATCTGCAAATTGTTTACTGTGATCACCATATACAGAATTTGGCCTAGACATTCCAGATTCTGACACACTGAAATCAGTTTGGGATATTACGATGTACTTCCCACATGCATTTAGCTCTGTAGAAACACACTGGGGCTACTATATTCAGGGGTTATTACTACTTTATTTATTCATACATGACCCTTTCTGTCACTCTCACACATCCTGCAACTTCACAGTTCAGGTTGGTACTTCTAGACTTTGCTCACATGTTAGACTGGTGGTGATTCAAACACTTTCCAACAGCCTCACTTCTGTCATGATTCAGCATTTCAACAGGGGATATATCTCACATATGACTACCTCAGATTCTGAAGCTGTACTCTTGAGACTACTGCAGGTTACACTATATTTAATTAATGGTGGGACATCTGTATTACAGCACTGTTTAATTCTATCAATTATATTTCCAGTTACCCTTGCATACTGATGAACTTGTTGCAGCCATACCTGCAGACTTTCAATTCTTGCTTGCACATTATATTACTTTTAATCAATACACTGCAGTGTTCTGATACATGCTACAGTATAATATTTATTTACAAGTAATGGGTGGGGTTACTAACCTGCATGGTGGCACAGCCGCACCAGCCTACAGGCATACATCTCGCGTTCGCAGGCGGACACCTGCAGCTGTAATGAAAGAAGTAATATTGGACTACACATCTCCATGGTATCAGCCAGTTGAAATCCTTACATACATAAGCAAATGTAACTTACTCAGTAGTGGGGCGTTGGGCATATCCCGGGCCTCCTGGATCCATTCAGTCAACTGGTCTTGCTTGCGCTTCAGGTCCGCATGGTGGTGACGGACCTGCTCACCAGTGCGTGGAATGCCAGTAGCACTGGTCAGATCATGAGCCAACTGGTCCCATGCCTCTGCCCTACGCTCCCCATGAGACCTGGCCCTGCATGAGTTGGGCCTCGTGATGATGGACAAGGAGCCAGACCATGTATCTGGACTCCTCAATGCCCCAACGCTGTGCTCGAAAGCAACGTCTCTCACCTACTCCACTCATTCTGACTGCAGGTCTGTTCTACAATCGTTTCTGCTGTGTATTCCCGCCTATGGGGCTTATATATGCCGCTTTTCCCGCACATTTCTCTGATTGGCCGTTTTGGAATTGTATCTACTTCACTGAAAATGCTTTATCATGCTCCATTCTGGATTTTATCCCATATATATGCTATTTCTGCATTTCTAGGTATTGCTGTCATGGCTTAGTGGTTTAGTATCTTGACTCTAGTGCATGATATCCTGGGTTCGAATCTGACAACTGATTTTTGATTTTCCTGACAGAAATGAGTTGAGACCTGTCACTCAAACATGCCAAAAGCACTTTTAAGCACTTAAAAGCAGGTCTGCTTCGTTTGCGGAGGTAACGATGCGCACTGGCAGTTAGCTTGTGGGAGGCGCAAGCGGTGTGCGCTAGGGTAAACCTTAATTGGCTAGTGACACACATGTTCAGCTTAGCACAGCTAGTTGCAAACAGTTTCAGCCTGTTAAACCGGTGCTTTAACGGCACGCAGTTTGCAGCTTTTTAAACACTACTCAGCTACGAGTACATTTCTGACTATTTTTATTATCGTGTTACTTCAAAATATATGCTCCATTTCATTGCATTTTACAAAAGGGAATACTTTTACATTTGTACAATACTGTCAGGGGGCTTTTTAGTGCTTATTTACAAATAAAAAAAAGGCTGTTGTGGGGGCTCGAACCCTGCCTGCCTACTCTTAGGCCAGCAACTCTACCGCTAAGCTATTACTTCTTGGCTTACTTTGCATATTTAGTTTTTATATCCTTTTCCACTGACTGCTAACTGCAATTGCGCTAGTAGCACACCCAGCGCACTGGCCACAGTAGTAGCAAACATTCTGGGGTTTAAAAAAAAAAAAAGGTTTTAATTTAATTTTATAACATCTCTTCACTTTATACACTGATGGTCTGTCGGGGCATGTGTTGTGTAGTGTGTTTATTCACATTTCCATGGCCTCTCGTGGCTGTTTACTTTCAGCCATTCTAGTCTTCCGGGGCGTGTCCGCTTGCAGGGCTTAGCCTACAGACACGCCCCCTACTCTCTTACACGGACCGTGTAAGAGTTACTAGTGTGATTCAGCATGCCTCATGCACCCCATGCATATGCATGACATGCTGACATCACACCGTTTAACTGCAGCCTCCGTGTAAGAGTTATAACTCTTACACGGAGGCTTCAATCTGGCCCAAAATACTTGTGCATTTATTTTAAATGTAAACAATTAAAAAGTTCTTCTATTCACATATGGAGAATCTTCTAATGGTCTAAAAATATTAGGAAGGTAATTTGTTGCAAGATAATGATTATCTAAATTAAACAGATAAAAGTTATTCAGGAATGCAAGGATTTTTGCCTGGCAGATAGGGGGGCATATTTGTTTGAAACTGTAGCATTCATTTAAAAAATATCTTTACATTTTACTGTAAAGGCATAATGTAGTTCCAGGATAAAAATATGTAGAAAAGGCTGTAAAAGGGTAAATCCAGCCCAGGTTAAAAAAAAAAAAAAAAAAAAAAAAAAAAAACTGCTTTAGAACAATGGAGAAAAATCTTTTAAACTATTAAACAATACACAGACCTTCACAAAATTAATTCATCAGGAAATATGCACTTGACCAAAAGTCAAATTATTTAAATAAAAGTTTGAAAGCACATGACCAATGAGGTTACTACATTAAAAGCACATCATTAAGGATATGGATTTCCTACTCCGCCTAGTCCCATTAAGGATATGGATTTCCTACGCCTGGTCCCATTCAAACTAGGAAATTGGTCTGAAATTGAACAGGAAAATCTCAGGAGTCGACCGGCACTTGCAAACTGCTTTTGCTTTGGGCACCGCGCGGCAAGAAAGACTTGAAGAAAATGGCATCAGCTGTATCTTTTATACCCCTGGCACACTGATGTCAGGAAAGAGGTGACAGCAACCGATGCCGGACCTAGACTTTGGAATTCAGGCCGACTGGGTAGCCTGCCAGCAGGATAACAATTGTAATGACTGCAACAGTAAAACACGAACATCTAGGAAATTGGTCTGCACAAAGTATATTACTCCACTTAAATCAATCCATTTATATTTCACATTCTCGGATACTACAGTGATTCCAGGATATTGTTTTTGGGCTAATCATTAAAATCCCAGGTAGGCATAAAATCTTTGTCTAACAAGTAGGTATGATCAACACTACATTTTTTGAAGGAATTGAGGTGACTAAAATTAAGCAGAAATAGGAAGAATTTGTGTTGTTAAAATATTGCATTTTGATGAGAAGGAAATAACTAAGCAAAAGTGTTTAAAGACTGCCAAACTAAAATAAAGTCTCTGCTACACTGACAACAGCTTTAGAAATTTGGTCAGAGGAATTTCTCCCCTTTTTACAGGTAAAGGGGAAAAGGAAATGTCTGACAAATTTTTTAAGGAAAGAGTGAAATGGGTATGTCAAACTTCAAATGCTTTTAGAGTTAAGGAATTACTGCATGAGCAAGTTAGTCAGTGTTGGAGACTAACTTTTAATGGCCTACCGTATCCTCCCATGTCACTCCATTGCTAATGACATGAGACAGCAGTTAGATACTTCCTCTGTATTACTAAAGTTAAAATTAGCATTAAAGAAAGTCAAACGTAAAACCACCCCAGCAATGAATGCTATTACATATGAATTTTGGGGGGCATTAAACTGAATAGCCACTGGGTGCGATACTTCTGGTGCTTAACAAAAGGTCCACCTGAAGATTTAACTATAAGTGGGCATGACTATTAAAGTTATGCAAGGGAAAAGGCAGACTAATATTTAGTTAGCTTTCTCCAATTGCTTTTCTCATGTGGGACTATAAAAGAAATTTTTATGGCCTTATGTCCACTGTTTCACTTGCAAATTCCTAAAAATATTTTTGCAACAATTAAAGACTTTCAAGGATGTTATGATTCCCAGAAGCAACTTGAATTACAGTGAGAATCAAACCTTGCACCTTGTGGTTGAAAGGCATACACCTTAACCACTGTACCACTTGGCCTTATAGATAGAGCAGAATGCAGAGCTTGAGAACATACATGCTTTATTTGCTGGACTAAATTTTTATAATTGCATTTGGTCCCCATACTGGGTGGTGGAGTTATAACCAATGGTGACTGGATTTTTAGCAGAAGTTTTTCTTGGAAGAGGAGTCCATTAAAGGTGACCAAGTTCCTTACCATTTTGTTTTTTTGTATTTTTTTGCCTTACAGTGCAGTGTAGGCAGTTAAGAGTTACTGAATAGCTGGGTAACTACAGCAGAGCTAGTAAGAGATGGCTAGAAAGGGGTTTGGTGTGACATCTGGAAAGAGGAAGGAGGACAAGGAGACCTGGTGGTGGAATGAAGAAGTACAGGAGAGTATACAGAGAAAGAGGTTGGCGAAGAAGTGGGATTGTCAAAGAGGTGAAGGTAGACAAGAGTATAAGGAGATGAGGTGCAAGGCAAAGAGAGAGGTGGCTAAGGATAAGGCATATGAAGAGTTGTATAAAAGGTTGGACACTAAGGAGGAGAAAAGGACCTGTACTGATTGGCTAGACAGAGGGACCGAGCTAGTAAAGATGTGCAGCAGGTAAGGGTGATAAAGGATAATGGAGGGAAACATACTCACAAGCGAGTGTAGAGCAGATGGAAAGAGTACTTTGAGGGGTTGATGAATGAAGAGAATGAGAGGGAGAGAAGGTTGGATGATGTGGTTTTAGTGAATCATGAAGTGCAGTGTATTAGCAAGGAGGAAGTAAGGATAGCTATGAAGAGGATGAAGAGCGGAAAGGCTGTTGGTCCAGTTGACATACCTGTGGAAGCATGGAGGTGTTTAGGTGAAATGGCAGTGGAGTTTTAACTAGATTGTTTAATGAAATCTTGGAAAGTGAGGATGCCTGAGGAATGGAGAAAAAGTGTTTTGGTACCGATTTTTAAGAATAAGGGTGATGTGCAGAGCTGTAGTAACTACAGCGGGATTAAACTGATCAGTCACAGCATGAAGTTATGGGAAAGAGTAGTGGAAGCTAGGTTAAGAAGGGAGGTGATTAGTGATCAGCAGTATGGTTTCACGCCAGGGAAAGAACACTACAGGTGCAATTTTTGCTCTGAGTGTTGATGAAGTACAGAGAAGGTCAGAAGGAGTTGCATTGCGTCTTTGTGGATTTAGAGAAAGCATATGACAGGGTGCCTAGAGAGGAGTTGTGGTACTGTATGAGGAAGTCAGGAGTGTCAGAGAAGTATGTAAGAGTGGTACAGGATATGTACGAGGGTAGTGTGACAGCGGTGAGGTCTGTGGTGGGAGTGACGGATGCATTTAAGGTGGAGGTGGGATTACATCAAGGATCAGCTCGGAGCCTTTTCTTATTTGCAATGGCGATGGACAGGTTGACAGACGAGATCAGACAGGAGTCCCCATGGACTATGATGTTTGCAGATGACATTGTGATCTGTCGTGAGAGTAGGGAACAGGTGGAAGAGACCCTGGAGAGGTGGAGATATGCTCTTGAGAGAAGAGGAATGAAGGTCAGCAGGACTAAGACAGAATATATGTGTGAATGAGAGGGAGGATAGAGGAATGGTGAGGATGCAGGGAATAGAGGTGGCGAAGGTGGATGAGTTTAAGTACTTGGGATCAACAGTTCAGCATAATGGGGAGTGTGGAAGAGAGGTGAAGAAGAGAGTACAGGCAGGATGGAGTGAGTGGAGAAGAGTGTCAGAAGTGATTTGTGACAGAGTACCAGTAAGAGTGCAAGGGAAGGTTTAACAAGAGGGCAGTGAGACCAGTTATGTTATATGGGTTGGAGACAGTGGCATTGACAAAAAGGCAGGAATCAGAGTTTGACATGGCAGAGTTGAAGATGTTAAGATTGGCACTGGGTGTGACGAGGATGGACAGGATTAGGAATAAGTATATTAGAGGGTCAGCCCAGGTTGGAAGGTTTGGAGACCAAGCCAGAGAGGCAAGATTATGTTGGTTTGGACATGTGCTGAGGAGGGATGCAGAGTATATTGGGAAAATATGCTAGGATGAAGCTGCCAGGTAACGGAAAAGAGGGAGGCCTAAGATCAGGTTTATGGATGTGGTGAGAGAGGACATGCAGGTGGTTGGTGTGACAGAGAAAGATGCAGAGGTCAGGAAGAAATGGAAACAGTTGATCTGCTGTGGCAACCTGTGTTTGTGGCAGCTGTTGCTGTGTCAGTGGTGCTTGTTGCTCTTTGCTCCTTGCTGCTTTCTGTTTGCTGCTTGCTGCTGCTTTTGCTGCTGGCTGTCGTTATATTTGTTTGTTTCTCTCTCTGTCTCTCTCTTTCTCTGTAGGTTTTGTGCAATGAATGTATTGCATGAGTGTAGTGTGGGTACTCAATGCTTTTGTAGGTATCTGCATAGGTCCATGTGATGGCCTCTGCACCAATTTTAAGGCAGCATTTGCTAATTGCATGCAGCCAGGTGTGTACTGATTGCATGTCTCACTGTGATTTCAGGACACTGCTATAAAAGGGTATGTGAGACAGGCGTTGCCCTTTCAGATTGTAGGGCGTGGACCATGCTGGTATGCTGTTGACAGTGTTCTGTGAGTGTGAAGGTTAGTACATCTCCCATGCTTCATGCTGTGTTGTAGATTCAGGTTGCTGCATTTCTCTTGCCTGTTCCCTGTAGTGAGTGTGTCTGCATACTGACACCTACAACTATATGTCATATGTATTGCTATATAAATATATATATATCTGTGTACATATACATACTTTCATATATGTACATTAGCTGACATTATTGGGTACAAGCTAACAATTAGCAGGGCTGTTTCTGTTAACACTACACTAGTATGGGAATCCAGTAATTGGGACTGTAAAAGTCTGCCTGACATGCTTTGGGTAGTAGACATACTATATTGCCTTTATCTTCATTCCTACTATTACATGTTCCACTTATTTAGCACTATATTCCTGTATGAGAGTCATGGCTTAGTGGTAGGTCATACAGACTAATGTTACAATGGTCTTGTGGTAGGGCCTACTAGTATGCTTATAGTCTGCTTTTGACTTGAGTATAGGGCCTATCAATCAAAGTGCTGGAGGCACCTTTAAGCAGTTAAAGGGGTTAGTAGGTCTCACAGGAGCCAGGCTGTGTTGCAGATTCTGGTTGCTGCATTTATCTTCACTGTTTCCTGTAGTGAGTGTGTATGGATACTGACACCTATAGTGAGTGTGTATGGATACTGACACCTACAACTATATTTCATATGTATTAATATATATTTATATATATGTATGTGTAGACATACATACCTTCATATTATGTACATTACCTTACTTTATTATGTACAAGCTAACAAGTAGCAGGGCTGTTTCTGTTAACACTGAACTAGTATGGGAATCCAGTAATTTGGCCATTGAAACTCTACCTGACATGCTTTGGATAGTACACCTCCTATATTGCCTTTATACTGATTCCTACTATTACATGTTATATTTATTTTAGCTCTGTGTTCTTGTAAGGCAGGCATGGCTTAGTGGTAGGTCATACAGACTAATGTTACCAAGGTCCTGGGTTCAAGACTGACAGTGGGAATTTATTTTTATTTGCAAGCTTTCAAACTGAGTACAGGGCCTGTCAATCAAAGTGCTGAGGCCACCTTTAAGCAGTTAGAAGGGTAAGTAGGTCACACAGGGGTCAGGCTGTGTTGCAGATTCAGGTTGCTGCATTTATGTTCACTGTTTCCTGTAGTGAGTGTGTATGGATACGGACACCTACAACTATATTTCATATGCATTTATATATATTTATATATCTGTATGTGTAGATATACGTACCTTCATATATGTACATTACCTTACTTTATTATGTACAAGCTAACAAGTAGCAAGGCCGTTTCTGTTGACACTGACCTAGTATAGGAATCCAGTAATTTGGCCATTAAAACTCTGCCTGACATGCTTCAGATAGTACATCTCCTATATTGCTTTTATACTGATTTTTACTATTACATGTTATATTTATTTTAGCACTGTGTTCTTGTAAGGCAAGCATGGCTTAGTGGTAGGTCATACAGACTAATGTTACCAAGGTCCTGGGTTCGAGACTGACAGTGGGAATTCATTTTTCTTTGCAAACTTTCGAACTGAGTACAGGACCTGTCAATCAAAGTGCCATAAAGGCACTTTTAAGCACTAAACCAGGTCTGCGCTCGTTTGCGGAGCTCATACTTGCACTGGTGGTGAGCTCCGCTAACACAAGCGCACACCAGCGCTAATTTCTTTGAAAGAAAAGAAAAGGGGTGACAGGAAAGTGGTGAAAAGGGGTCACAAAGAGGGTAAGACAGTAGGGAAACAAGCGTGGGATTTGCAGGAGGGATGTAGGTAAGGCCCATAGATGCCCATGTCTTTGGCAGCAACAGCTGTGCATTTCTATGTATTTTGGTGAGACATTGGAAACCTTTCACCCCTGAGAGAGGTGTCAGGACAACATTAATATTTGTTGTAGAGCCAATTGTAATTAACTGTTTCAATGTCAAGCAGACATGTGTGCGACATGGACAGCTATGTATGGGGCGTAATTTTTTTGTGGGTACAGAGTGCCCTTTTTTTTTTCAGGTGAGAGTGGTATGTCAGGTAAAGGAAGTCGGTATAGCTGGGGAGGTAGGTTGAGTAGGTTAACAGACAAGACAGACAAGACGCATACAGGGGCGGTGTATGACACACGTGGGGGGGGTTACACAATTGACGGGGACGGAGGTTGGGATATCAGAGATGCATGAGCACACAGATGGCAACAGTGGAACTGATATCCCCACCCATAGGCAGTTGTCACTGTTCCTTCACAGCCCAGGACGGGGCTGTGCTGGGGGCTGTGTAGGCGGGGCAACGGCCGGGGCCGTTAGCTGTGCCACACGAGCCTCGAGCTGGCGTAGGGGCCCAAGAACAGAGTCTTGGATCTCCCTTCGCACCACAGACCGGACACCTTGGAGGGTGAGTGGACGAACCCCTCTGGCCACACTTGCAGAGGGGGGACGGGCCCCATCCCCTGCAGTGCTTCCACCCGAAGGTGGCACAGGGCCACCGGAGGGGGGTCCGGCCTGGGCACTAGTGCCAGGTGCAGTCGCCAGCTGAGGTGGGTCTGCTGGGACCTGCCTTCCCAAGCGTTCTAGGTTTGTGAGTAGTTATGTTAGTTTGGGTTAGTGGCATTTTATTCCATTCAGATTAGTTGTAACAGCATGCATTGGTATTCCCATCAAACAAACACCCAGATATTAGCACCATTGAACAAGGGGCATATCAATATCACATGCATTATTTGAACAGAAATACACAGTCAAACAACATGCAGGGTTGATTAATGGCAACAGGCCATCAAATTTGCAGGTATGAACAGGGCACATGCACAAACAGACATGCATATAGTTTTGAAACGGACAAATGTCCATGATTAATGAAATGTTCACATACCATTATTTAGTGGGTGTTGTTATATGGAATTATAGGGTTGGGTGGAGATAGAAAGTGATGACACATTCATATGTTACACATTGATTTACATTTGTAATAGGTACACAATTAAGTTGAGGCTGATGTTTCAAAATAATTTTTATTTGACTGTCATGCTACACCTGTTACAAATACATCACTATCCTACTTATTTTGAATCTGATCAGATACATCATCCTGCTACACTTTGATGACAATACAGGGGACAACTATGGCTGTTTAGTCTGTCAGATAATCATTCATTCTATCTGCAAATTGTTTACTGTGATCACCATATACAGAATTTGGCCTAGACATTCCAGATTCTGACACACTGAAATCAGTTTGGGATATTACGATGTACTTCCCACATGCATTTAGCTCTGTAGAAACACACTGGGGCTACTATATTCAGGGGTATTACTACTTTATTTATTCATACATGACCCTTTCTGTCACTCTCACACATCCTGCAACTTCACAGTTCAGGTTGGTACTTCTAGACTTTGCTCACATGTTAGACTGGTGGTGATTCAAACACTTTCCAACAGCCTCACTTCTGTCATGATTCAGCATTTCAACAGGGGATATATCTCACATATGACTACCTCAGATTCTGAAGCTGTACTCTTGAGACTACTGCAGGTTACACTATATTTAATTAATGGTGGGACATCTGTATTACAGCACTGTTTAATTCTATCAATTATATTTCCAGTTACCCTTGCATACTGATGAACTTGTTGCAGCCATACCTGCAGACTTTCAATTCTTGCTTGCACATTATATTACTTTTAATCAATACACTGCAGTGTTCTGATACATGCTACAGTATAATATTTATTTACAAGTAATGGGTGGGGTTACTAACCTGCATGGTGGCACAGCCGCACCAGCCTACAGGCATACATCTCGCGGTTCGCAGAGCGGACACCTGCAGCTGTAATACGAAAGAAGTAATATTGGACTACACATCTCCATGGTATCAGCCAGTTGAAATCCTTACATACATAAGCAAAATGTAACTTACTCAGTAGTGGGGCGTTGGGCATATCCCGGGCCTCCTGGATCCATTCAGTCAACTGGTCTTGCTTGCGTCGCTTCAGGTCCGCATGGTGGTGACGGACCTGCTCACCAGTGCGTGGAATGCCAGTAGCACTGGTCAGATCATGAGCCAACTGGTCCCATGCCTCTGCCCTATACGCTCCCCATGAGACCTGGCCCTGCATGAGTTGGGCCTCGTGATGATGGACAAGGAGCCAGACCATGTATCTGGACTCCTCAATGCCCCAACGCTGTGCTCGAAAGCAACGTCTCTCACCTACTCCACTCATTCTGACTGCAGGTCTGTTCTACAATCGTTTCTGCTGTGTATTCCCGCCTATGGGGCTTATATATGCCGCTTTTCCCGCACATTTCTCTGATTGGCGTTTTGGAATTGTATCTACTTCACTGAAAATGCTTTATCATGCTCCATTCTGGATTTTATCCCATATATATGCTATTTCTGCATTTCTAGGTATTGCTGTCATGGCTTAGTGGTTTAGTATCTTGACTCTAGTGCATGATATCCTGGGTTCGAATCTGACAACTGATTTTTGATTTTCCTGACAGAAATGAGTTGAGACCTGTCACTCAAACATGCCAAAAGCACTTTTAAGCACTTAAAAGCAGGTCTGCGCTCGTTTGCGCGGAGGTAACGCATGCGCACTGGCAGTTAGCTTGTGGGAGCGCCGCGCAAACGGTGTGCGCTAGGGTAAACCTTAATTGGCTAGTGACACACATGTTCAGCTTAGCACAGCTAGTTGCAAACAGTTTCAGCCTGTTAAACCGGTGCTTTGCAACGGGCACGCAGTTTGCAGCTTTTTAAACACTACTCAGCTACGAGTACATTTCTGACTATTTTTATTATTGTGTTACTTCAAAATATATGCTCCATTTCATTGCATTTTACAAAAGGGAATACTTTTACATTTGTACAATACTGTCAAGGGGCTTTTTAGTGCTTATTTACAAATAAAAAAGGTTGTTGTGGGGGCTCGAACCCTGCCTGCCTACTCTTAGGCCAGCAACTCTACCGCTAAGCTATTACTTCTTGGCTTACTTTGCATATTTAGTTTTTATATCCTTTTCCACTGACTGCTAACTGCAATTGCGCTAGTAGCACACCCGCGCACACGAGCGCACACAGTAGCAAACATTTACGGGGTTTAAAAAAAAAAGGTTTTAATTTAATTTTATAACATCTCTTCACTTTATACACTGATGGTCTGTCGGGGCATGTGTTGTGTAGTGTGTTTATTCACATTTCCATGGCCTCTCGTGGCTGTTTACTTTCAGCCATTCTAGTCTTCCGCGTGTCCGCTTGCAGGGCTTAGCCCTCAGACCCCCCCTACTCTCTTACACGGACCGTGTAAGAGTTACTAGTGTGATTCAGCATGCCTCATGCACCCCATGCATATGCATGACATGCTGACATCACACCGTTTAACTGCAGCCTCCGTGTAAGAGTTATAACTCTTACACGGAGGCTTCCTGAATCTGGCCCAAAATACTTGTGCATTTATTTTAAATGTAAACAATTAAAAAGTTCTTCTATTCACATATGGAGAATCTTCTAATGGTCTAAAAATATTAGGAAGGTAATTTGTTGCAAGATAATGATTATCTAAATTAAACAGATAAAAGTTATTCAGGAATGCAAGGATTTTTGCCTGGCAGATAGGGGGGCATATTTGTTTGAAACTGTAGCATTCATTTAAAAAATATCTTTACATTTTACTGTAAAGGCATAATGTAGTTCCAGGATAAAAATATGTAGAAAAGGCTGTAAAAGGGTAAATCCAGCCCAGGTTAAAAAAAACTGCTTTAGAACAATGGAGAAAAATCTTTTAAACTATTAAACAATACACAGACCTTCACAAAATTAATTCATCAGGAAATATGCACTTGACCAAAAGTCAAATTATTTAAATAAAAGTTTGAAAGCACATGACCAATGAGGTTACTACATTAAAAGCACATCATTAAGGATATGGATTTCCTACTCCGCCTAGTCCCATTAAGGATATGGATTTCCTACTACGCCTGGTCCCATTCAAACTAGGAAATTGGTCTGAAATTCGAACAGGAAAATCTCAGGAGTCGACCGACCGGCACTTGCAAACTGCTTTTGCTTTGGGCACCGCGCGGCAAGAAAGACTTGAAGAAAATGGCATCAGCTGTATCTTTTATACCCCTGGCACACTGATGTCAGGAAAGAGGTGACAGCAACCGATGCCGGACCTAGACTTTGGAATTCAGGCCGACTGCGGGTAGCCTGCCAGCAGGATAACCCAATTGTAATGACTGCAACAGTAAAACACGAACATCTAGGAAATTGGTCTGCACAAAGTATATTACTCCACTTAAATCAATCCATTTATATTTCACATTCTCGGATACTACAGTGATTCCAGGATATTGTTTTTGGGCTAATCATTAAAATCCCAGGTAGGCATAAAATCTTTGTCTAACAAGTAGGTATGATCAACACTACATTTTTTGAAGGAATTGAGGTGACTAAAATTAAGCAGAAATAGGAAGAATTTGTGTTGTTAAAATATTGCATTTTGATGAGAAGGAAATAACTAAGCAAAAGTGTTTAAAGACTGCCAAACTAAAATAAAGTCTCTGCTACACTGACAACAGCTTTAGAAATTTGGTCAGAGGAATTTCTCCCCTTTTTACAGGTAAAGGGGAAAAGGAAATGTACGGCAAATTTTTTTTTAAGGAAAGAGTGAAATGGGTATGTCAAACTTCAAATGCTTTTAGAGTTAAGGAATTACTGCATGAGCAAGTTAGTCAGTGTTGGAGACTAACTTTTAATGGCCTACCGTATCCTCCCATGTCACTCCATTGCTAATGACATGAGACAGCAGTTAGATACTTCCTCTGTATTACTAAAGTTAAAATTAGCATTAAAGAAAGTCAAACGTAAAACCACCCCAGCAATGAATGCTATTACATATGAATTTTGGGGGGCATTAAACTGAATAGCCACTGGGTGCGATACTTCTGGTGCTTAACAAAAGGTCCACCTGAAGATTTAACTATAAGTGGGCATGACTATTAAAGTTATGCAAGGGAAAAGGCAGACTAATATTTAGTTAGCTTTCTCCAATTGCTTTTCTCATGTGGGACTATAAAAGAAATTTTTATGGCCTTATGTCCACTGTTTCACTTGCAAATTCCTAAAAATATTTTTGCAACAATTAAAGACTTTCAAGGATGTTATGATTCCCAGAAGCAACTTGAATTACAGTGAGAATCAAACCTTGCACCTTGTGGTTGAAAGGCATACACCTTAACCACTGTACCACTTGGCCTTATAGATAGAGCAGAATGCAGAGCTTGAGAACATACATGCTTTATTTGCTGGACTAAATTTTTATAATTGCATTTGGTCCCCCATACTGGGTGGTGGAGTTATAACCAATGGTGACTGGATTTTTAGCAGAAGTTTTTCTTGGAAGAGGAGTCCATTAAAGGTGACCAAGTTCCTTACCATTTTGTTTTTTTGTATTTTTTTGCCTTACAGTGCAGTGTAGGCAGTTAAGAGTTACTGAATAGCTGGGTAACTACAGCAGAGCTAGTAAGAGAGATGGCTAGAAAGGCGTTTGGTGTGACATCTGGAAAGAGGAAGGAGGACAAGGAGACCTGGTGGTGGAATGAAGAAGTACAGGAGAGTATACAGAGAAAGAGGTTGGCGAAGAAGTGGGATTGTCAAAGAGGTGAAGGTAGACAAGAGTATAAGGAGATGAGGTGCAAGGCAAAGAGAGAGGTGGCTAAGGATAAGGCGTATGAAGAGTTGTATAAAAGGCTGGACACTAAGGAGGGAGAAAAGGACCTGTACTGATTGGCTAGACAGAGGGACCGAGCTAGTAAAGATGTGCAGCAGGTAAGGGTGATAAAGGATAATGGAGGGAAACATACTCACAAGCGAGGAGTGTAGAGCAGATGGAAAGAGTACTTTGAGGGGTTGATGAATGAAGAGAATGAGAGGGAGAGAAGGTTGGATGATGTGGTTTTAGTGAATCATGAAGTGCAGTGTATTAGCAAGGAGGAAGTAAGGATAGCTATGAAGAGGATGAAGAACGGAAAGGCTGTTGGTCCAGTTGACATACCTGTGGAAGCATGGAGGTGTTTAGGTGAAATGGCAGTGGAGTTTTTAACTAGATTGTTTAATGAAATCTTGGAAAGTGAGGATGCCTGAGGAATGGAGAAAAAGTGTTTTGGTACCGATTTTTAAGAATAAGGGTGATGTGCAGAGCTGTAGTAACTACAGCGGGATTAAACTGATCAGTCACAGCATGAAGTTATGGGAAAGAGTAGTGGAAGCTAGGTTAAGAAGGGAGGTGATTAGTGATCAGCAGTATGGTTTCACGCCAGGGAAAGAACACTACAGGTGCAATTTTTGCTCTGAGTGTTGATGAAGTACAGAGAAGGTCAGAAGGAGTTGCATTGCGTCTTTGTGGATTTAGAGAAAGCATATGACAGGGTGCCTAGAGAGGAGTTGTGGTACTGTATGAGGAAGTCAGGAGTGTCAGAGAAGTATGTAAGAGTGGTACAGGATATGTACGAGGGTAGTGTGACAGCGGTGAGGTCTGTGGTGGGAGTGACGGATGCATTTAAGGTGGAGGTGGGATTACATCAAGGATCAGCTCGGAGCCTTTTCTTATTTGCAATGGCGATGGACAGGTTGACAGACGAGATCAGACAGGAGTCCCCATGGACTATGATGTTTGCAGATGACATTGTGATCTGTCGTGAGAGTAGGGAACAGGTGGAAGAGACCCTGGAGAGGTGGAGATATGCTCTTGAGAGAAGAGGAATGAAGGTCAGCAGGACTAAGACAGAATATATGTGTGAATGAGAGGGAGGATAGAGGAATGGTGAGGATGCAGGGAATAGAGGTGGCGAAGGTGGATGAGTTTAAGTACTTGGGATCAACAGTTCAGCATAATGGGGAGTGTGGAAGAGAGGTGAAGAAGAGAGTACAGGCAGGATGGAGTGAGTGGAGAAGAGTGTCAGAAGTGATTTGTGACAGACGAGTACCAGTAAGAGTGCAAGGGAAGGTTTAACAAGAGGGCAGTGAGACCAGTTATGTTATATGGGTTGGAGACAGTGGCATTGACAAAAAGGCAGGAATCAGAGTTTGACATGGCAGAGTTGAAGATGTTAAGATTGGCACTGGGTGTGACGAGGATGGACAGGATTAGGAATAAGTATATTAGAGGGTCAGCCCAGGTTGGAAGGTTTGGAGACCAAGCCAGAGAGGCAAGATTATGTTGGTTTGGACATGTGCTGAGGAGGGATGCAGAGTATATTGGGAAAAATATGCTAGGATGAAGCTGCCAGGTAACCGGAAAAGAGGGAGGCCTAAGATCAGGTTTATGGATGTGGTGAGAGAGGACATGCAGGTGGTTGGTGTGACAGAGAAAGATGCAGAGGTCAGGAAGAAATGGAAACAGTTGATCTGCTGTGGCAACCCCTAACGGGAGCAGCCGAAAGAAGAAGATAGTGCAGTGTAGTGTAGCAAAGTTTTCTTTTTCCTTCTTCTAATGCAGGGAGATAGATCTTACAATATTACTGTATGCTGAAGGCATGCTGTCATATGTGGACCAGCATCAAGTAGCTTTAATACGGTCAACTTTGGAAGACTTGTTCCAGTCCTTGGATTGGTAATACATTATAAGATACATAAGAGCAAAGGATTTCCAGCAGACACTGTTCACCAGCACATTTCTTTCACAACTGATAGCTTTGAGCTATTACAAATTAGCTATGGGGGTATAAGGTATTATATCAAAACAGGAAGCAATAGAAAGAAAATGCAACATCAGGAGGTACAGTGTATAAAATGGGAATTTGTCATTTAAATACTTCTACAACTGCCTAAACTAATGTGTGCCACACACAACTGTATGTAACTTGCTTAGGGATCACCCCTCTAAAAACTTTGTTTACAATTGCAAGAGAAAACAGATGAAATTTATATGATGGTTAGAGTGTTGCAGACACATGGTACAGGGTTTGATTCTTACCTTTGGAAGGAAAACTGGCAAAGCTTAAAACAGCCTACAAGGGTAGCTAGCCTAATACTTCCTATGAGCAAATACATATTTTTATTAAAAAGTGGGGTCAACATCTGGAGAAATGTGTACATTTTTTAATGAAATGTAGGCTGCAGGATTAACAAGAGACTGAAAATACAAAATGAAATGTTCTAGCTACATTGCAGGATGATGTAACTATCTCTCTGTTTACATCGCATGTCTTCACCTTTGAACAAGTGGCTCAACTAAAAGTCTCATCTGACCTATGTGTTTCTAGAGTAACTGTGTGTGTTTTGACCTGGCATTATAATATGGAATAACTATAAGCTAGCTTTTGGTGGTTCATTGGCATTAGTAGTCTGCACATACTTGCAATATATGGTAGGTTTGATGACTTGTAACACAGACATAGAATTATTTCTTTAGAGTAAACTGTTGAATATATTTCACAACAGTAAGCCCTCTTCTTTAAATTTATATCACCCGTTTCATTAAATCTTTATGAATACCATAAATATCAGAGGCACTTCAATAAATAGCTGGATCACAGTACTTTCCATTAATGCTATTAAAGGTGTCATAATCAGAGTGACAAGCAAATAAAGATGCACAGATGCTGCAGCTGAATGGGTAGCCTGTCCCGCGGGTCACACCACAAAGTTCTTTGCTCATTACGACTAGAACTTAGGGCCTGCATGTTACATTACAGTGCATTCTATGGAAGGGTTATTCCTGCACTACAAGAGGCCCCTGGACAAGTAAACACTCAGCGATGCACTACCACATGCATGTATTTTGATTTGTAAAACTGTTTGTGGGGTCAAGTACACACTGTAAAATAAATGCTTCAAAATCACATGCCATGGTATACTTAAAGTTTATATGACTATGATCTTGATGAACACTGTCGATATAAAAGCATCCCTGATTTTACAGAAGTGAAGCTAAGAGCCATAACAGCATGAGTCTAACACTCAGCCCATTATACGTTGCTGTTTCTGATCTTTAAATGAAAGCCACTTTGAGTAACTACTTAAATTATTAAAACCTACTGATACCTACAGGTGTTTCTCTATGATGATCCTATTAATGCCTTTACTCATCTAATATTGCCTAATTCTACTTATATAATTACAAAACCATATTTTATACAAACTATTGAAAGATTTCATCTTAAAACGTATGCGATGGCCTAATTAACTTCATTTATTCTTGACCTCTGTCTAGTGTAGCTAAAGGGATATTAAATGTTTTTCATATACTCTTTATATTGTCAAAATGTTTACATTTCTAAATATCTCAAACAAACCAACAAAGATGGAAATGCTTAGCCATGTAGGAAACCTCACAAAGCATATAGCTTGAGCAGTTACAGAGAGACTAAGTTACTTGCAAAATGTTAGTTACCATAATGTGGGATATAAAGCCATGGTTGACCTAGAATCAAATGAATGTTACCACTATGAAGATCAACTTGAGCTGGATACTTTGCCATTTATACATTTTTATTATCATTATAGTCCCATAGACAAGGACATTTGCGTGAACCCAGGGAATATAAAATAATTGTCAAAAGGTTCAGCATACAGCCGTTGGAAGTTGGGTTACAAACTCGCACCTCCATTGGACAGCTAATGTTAAACCACCCACCTGAACTAATGAAAGCCCTACTGAACTTCAAGTGGTCCCTACTGGCAATCACAGTGGGGACTTGATCTTTCCCACGTTACTGCACATATACAGAGGTCAATAGCCACCACTGCATTATTTTCATTCAATTTATTCATTAAAAAAGTTAAAAACTGTATCAAACAATGCAAACTGCTCTTCCACCTCCACGGAAGAATCATATATTCACTTTGGATCAAACGGGTATCTTTCTCTCAGTCATCAGCCATTTCTAAAAATGTGGCTAGACTGACAGAAAATGCCAAAACAACTTTCAGCAAATGTGAGTTTTCCCTTTTCTTCACTGTTGTGTGACCTCAGAGTAGGTATAAATATAGGTTTGCGGTATGTAGGGGGGGTGCTGCAACTTTGCTGAAAAAATACCTCAAAAGTTTCATCAAAAGTTGCTTGGGTGGGATTTTTTTTCAGTGAATTTAATCAATCTATATGACTTAGATCAAGGACATCTCACCTTTTTTATGAAAATAAGGTTATAATTAGGGGAATGTAGAGTAAGCAACTGAAGAGTCGTCATCTGGATTTGTTTGTTTAAGAGATTATGCCTTTCCTGGTCAGGATGGTTTAACGAACTCCTTTCAAGCATGATCAGTATTTGAAGGTCCCCCAAGCATAACAGAGTTCTATCTGTGAATTTACTTTGTAAGGGCTGATATGTAGTTTTAACACGTTCCACAATATTTATGCAAATGAAAGTTATATCTGCTCAGCAGCTACCACTGTCTAGTGATCCCAAGCCTATAGACTACTAAAATTGGTGTGTTTACTAGTACATGGAGGGATTTATTACTGGCTTTTTCAGTTCTTTTATTCACATCATTCAGTGCAGAATGTGATGAACATGTACAATCCAGCAGTCCAAGTATCTATAAATTAAGACATCTCCATTAAAAGAAAAAAAACAAATCACAGAAAATGATACAATATGGCATTCAGCACTGACAAAACTAGTACCCTAACAAGTATGGACAGAGCCTTCGCTCTACCATACAATGGACCATGGAAGCTATACAGAAATATAAATCAATTAAAATTATAAACTAGCCAGACTGGGGTTAATACTTTGAGTTAATTTAAATTAGGGACACGTTAAAAAATTGCCCTTCAAACTTTTTTCTGAAAAGCAATATGTTAAGGGGATTGCTATATTTTAATACTAAACTTGACTGATTCATAATATATGCATATTGGCAATAATATCAAAGCTCATGTGAAACTGAAAATAAGTTATTGCAGTGCTGACTGCTAAGCTGATATTTGTTGTTGTTTATTACTAAGTACCAGGGATCTTACTCTCCATCAAATGTGCATTCAGCCGTGACAACAATTTGTTCATCATCTGTTTGTATGTTGACCGGCTTTAAAAAGTATTAATTTTGAAGCCTTTCTCCCCTACTGGATGCAATAAAGATTGTTTTCAAGTACTGATCACTGCTGTAGGCCATGCACACTGGCAGCACTAATTTGTTTACACTTGAAGGCATGCTGGTATTTACTTTCATCCTAAACCCATGGAGAGGAAAAGCTGTAAGAAGCATCTTTTCTTGCTGAAGATCTCTTATTGAGCAATGACCTGTAATGCAGTTTGATGTTATAAGCAAGAGATGTTATTGCTTATACCACATGGCGATATGACATGGACTGGCTCCCTACAGCTAGTTTGTATGTAGAAGGAAACAGCATGCACATTAGCAGTGTGCCATCCCACCATGGGGTTTAGGTAGGAGTCACTTTATTGTACCTTTAGTATTTCACTTGTTCAGTGCCAGTAAGTGACCTAAGAAAACATGCCCCTAATTTAAATGGGAGGGTGCCACATTTGGTAAAGACATAGGTTTCTTGACATTTTAAATAAAAAAAAAAAAAAATATGGCAAACTATTTCAGGAAATGGTGTATGCCAACAAGGTGCCAAGATAACTTATTGTTCAGTCTAAAGAATTAATGACAGGAAAAAACAGCCCCATTACACATGAGTAAAAATGAAAAAAGAAAATATAAAAATTGTAGACCAAAAGTATCCTATAGAATACAAGGCAACTATCAGTCAGGTAACAGGTATATTACAGGAAAGGACACGGACATATTAAAGAAAGATCATGCATAAGTTTAAGTAACGTTTGTAAACACAGAAGAAACATCTAAGCAGTAATATGAGGTAGGTGTGGTGTGTCTAGACTTTGGCAGGATTTTTAACAGTCTGAATAACTGGCACCCGTCCTTACCTTATTTGAAAAGTGATGTAACCAGGATCATGGTTATTTAACCAAAGGGTGAAGCCCCACCATGAGGGGAAGGAGCTACAATTCCACTGCATAATCTATGGGATCAGCCATTTGACAATTTACAGACTGTCAAAATGGTGTTTTAATGAGGTTGCTCTTAACTATTAAGGCTAAATCCAGGACATCACATTTTAAGAAGCCCAGAGAAGTACAATCAAATTCTGGGAATAAAAGTGAAAAATCCCATGCAGTGCCTAGAGGAATTCACCAAGGCCCAGTGGTTGGATCAAGCTAGTTTTCCATTGACATTATGTACACAGAAATAACAAATACTAAATAAAACTGTAACATCAAGTAATTCAAAACAGGCAGTCACTTAGTGACATAAAAATCTAAGGAATTATCTATATTCAGATTTATGTGCAAGCCAATGTGCTGATACAAGTTAACATAAGACATGCAAGACGGTACTTTCTTAGCGTGCCAACCACAACAGGAACAATTTATGTGCATGAATCAAATAAATACACTTTGTAAAATTACTGAGTCTATAAAGAAGTTTCTACGCAGCAGAATGCCATTAAGAGTCATAAAAATTAAAAGTATATAAACACTGACATTTGCATTCGACAATTCATTATATTGAATATATTACATCATCATTACATATGAATTTTAAACTAGATGTCCCACAAAACTAAAGCTTAAGAGATGAAAGAGAATAAAAGCATGGGGTACACAAAATTAAAGGGTAAAATATTACACCAAAGAAGTTTAGGATAATATATACTCTCCGAGAAGGATATGGCATGATCTAATAACTGTCTTTAAAGGTTCTGAAACTAAAGACAATTCTAATGACCAAAGTGGAATGGCGTTCAGGCTACAGTAATAAAAAGGTCAGTCAAACTATACTTCTGCACAAAACAAAATGTATAAATATAAACTTCAATACACACGCCTTAAAAGTGTACTAGTGCTGGTAGGAATACAAGGAAACATGGATAAATAATCTATCCCTTCTTCTAAATGCACATCATTTATGCAAATATATATTAATTGCATCAGTACACAGTTGTTAAAGTATACATCATTTAAGTATAATATTAGGGAGCCAATTTCATGCAATTGAAAAAACAAGGAAAACAGTTTACCTTCTGAGGACTTTCCAGTAAAATATTCTTTTCCAGTTTAACTGGTGTAATATTACACTGGCTGATGTTTTTGATTGGAGTATCTGCTACCATTTCTCCACTTTCATCTTCAAAGGGCTGAACTTGAAGACGAACAGTTCCATATTCCTTAAATTCTAAGTCATGGGTCTTTCTAAGAACTCTTTCCCTGGCTGAAACAAATACATGACATTATATGAAATAATACATAAAATGCAATTTAATACAATACAAGCTTGTACTTGGCAGACACAATGAAACATACTCAACATTTATATTCAAACAAATGTCAGAAGTTTGATGGCACCTCATTGACTTTATGACAGAAGGGCACTTTGGAATTTTTCACATTCTGATCCTAGACTTGTACTACTAGGAGTAAAACAACCATTTTAAATTAGATGGTGGGGAGAATTTAGAATAAAGGCTTTGTATGCCCGATACCATATACATACATACATATATATTAAATACATATACATGCATACATATATATTAAAGGATTAACTGACAATATACCAGCAAGGAATGGGAAGATATTATGGAACATTTGTGGAAAGAACAGAAATCCATGAGGGATTATGTTATGTCAGACCTAGGGACACAAGAAAAGCCTGCGTGAGAATCAATGGCAGAAGAGTGAGAACAGAGTACATTATGAAAGCTGGCACTCTAGAGAGTGTGCTTGGAAGACAAAGCTCGAGGACAGGTTTGCTATAGTTCTCCTTTCCTTGGCACTAGAAAAATTCTAGAGTAAAATCTTTTTTCCTGTGACCAACCTTAGGACTTGTTCAGTGGTGCCCTGATTCAGGAGGTCTTGAATGACACGGATGAGAAGAAACAGATGGTTGCGAGGATGATATGGTATGCCTTTCAGAGGTTCAGAGTTTTATAGGTTTATAGGTTAGTATTAGGCTAACTGCCTTTGTGGGCCATTTTAAGCCTAGCCAATTACCCCATGTGAGAATTAAACCCTCCACCTTGTGTTTGCAAAGTAAACACCTTAACCATCATGTCAACTTCCTACCCAGCAAGAGGCAGAATCTTTTCACAGGATATGGCTTAACAGTCCTTGATGGACAGGACCCATTTGTCTGTAATAATAGTTTCCCAACCTGCCCAGGAACAGTGACAGTCTTTTGGAAAGAGGAGTAATGGGGCTGAGGACAGGGGAGGTGGTGCTACAAAGGCAGTCGTAGATTTTTATTTCCAAAAGGGAGTCCTTCCATATGAAGGTTCCCTATCAGGTTTGTCAGAGTACCTTTTCCTGGGTGTTTACCTTGCTTTCAGAGTTGCCCTAGGATCCCTTCTGAGGGAGGGAGTACATCTAGATAGGAGGGTAGGACCAAACAGCAAGTCTTTGCCGAAGGGAATCTAAACTTTTGATTTGAAACTCCAGGGACAGGCGGACTATGAATCCATTCATATCTGCAGATAACAGACACAGTGGCTGCTGCACGTCTAAGCATCATAACTGCACTCAATGCTGGTCTGGCTATTTCAGAGGCCTGGGAAAGAAGAGTCTGCATCTGGTGCCCTGATTCTGCCATTGAAGGGTTCAGCATAACTTTGCTCAAGAAATGAAGAACAGAAATAAAGTATTTAGTCATTTAGGAGTTGGTATGATGCTTAAGGTGATAACCTCACAAACACAAGGTGCAGGGTTTGATTCTCACTTTTGAGAGGAAAACTGGCTAGGCTTAAAATGTTCCACAAGGGCAGCTAGCCTAGTACTCAACTATGAACCTATTGTGTCTGGTAGTGAACTGCCCTAAAAGCAAGTGTAGAAGTGGTGTATACCATCTTTCCTCATCTAGCCACAGCTCTTTGTCTATAGGTATGGAATTGTCTACAAATGATTTAGCACCCGGTTCCCCACAAACATGTATTGCACTACTGGAGAGAGGCAGCTCCCTTCCGTCTGCACTCCGACAGAGCAACGAGCAGCACTCCTTGCCAACCAGAGATCTGTGACACTGCAGTATCATTACATTTAGGCAGGACTTTGACAGAGGGGTTCAATCAGAATCCCACATATGGTAGCTTCGCACTATTGGCTCCTCAGCCAAGCACATACACCAAATGTCTGAACATGCGGTTCCTCTTGTACTGAGCAGGATTACTATGACAACACATCATCAGTAGGGTAAAACTAACCTGTCTCACGATGGTCTAAACTCAACACATGCTCCTTATTAGTGGGTGAACAATCCAACGCTTGGTGAATTCTGCTCCACAATGATAGGAAGAGTCTATATCAAAGGATCAAAAAGCGACATTGCTATGAATGCTTGGCCGCTTACAGGGCTTATCTGAAGTAGGTGATACTGCACTGGGGTTTGATGGTCTATCAGAGGATTCTTGTACAAGTATTTTGGGTCATCAGGTACCTTGTAAAACCTGCCTGCTCTTTTAAGAGCTGGTGGTTGATGGACTCTGAAGAGGTGGACTGGAAAGCATCCTAGAAAGTCTCAAGGACAGGAGGGACTGGAGAAGAGGCAGAAACACCCATTTCCAAGAGGCTATAATACCTCTTCTGTACATCAGAGATTGGAGTAAATTGCCATTCAAAATGTTTCATCAAGTTCCGGAGTTGCCCCAAAGGAAGATTCCTCAGTTATGGAATCCTAAAACAGAGTCCTCTTCATCTGAAGAGATTTGCTCAGGAGAATGTTACTAAGAATAGTCTAGAAAATTATCTGAATCATAGTCTTGTTCTTAGGAAGAAGATACAAAGGTAGATTTTTAAGAGTAGCCAGTGTTTTGTGGTCACCCAAAGAAGGGAGGTTTCAAAGTCATACTAGCTTTGAACAGTCCCTATGAGATATCTATCCACTGCTTTCCTCTAGCTGCTGAACAGGCCACATGCCTAGTATTTTGTTATTTATTCTTGGGCATGATGTCCACCTGGATGAGACCCAGAAGTTCAGAAACCTGTCTAACCTCTAGTAATGTGCCTGGAATCTCTTCTAACCAATATCTGAGGGATCCACTGAGGCCCCCCTGAAATGATGATTAATGGTTTATCAGATGTATCCACAGTTTGCAAGTCTCAGGAGCTATACCAGCCTATGACAGGGTCTTGATAGTGTGCAAATAAGAAGTAACCTGGGTTTTGCAACCTCAGCGGATATGTCAGAGTCTGAAACAATGGATTGTAGATCTGCTCTGGGCCTCATAAGCTTCCTTTTAAGCAGAAGAGGGACTTTAGGGAATGCAAATTCTGTCATCTTGGACTTGGCCAGATGTTTAAGATGCTGTGTCTCTATAAAGTGTTTTGAGAGGAAAGCTTCAACCCAAGGGTTTTGGGAATGAAAAATTGACAAATAGAGCAAGATCTTTGATACTATTCCTGACCTAGGCAGAAAAGACACTTAGTGTGCAAGTGCCTACAAGGAATCTGACTACCACACTTGCACTTACTCCCCTGACATCTAACAAATTTGAATAAAATTAGCATAAGCAAAAAGGAAGGTTCCCCAATGGCCTAAAAAATTATTCCCATGAAGCAAAAGTACCAACAACCAAATGACAATCAGTCCATTGGATGCACAACCTATATTTGGGCTGGCAGCTAGATAGTCTGAGGATCCAGGCTCATACTTCCATCTACATACTACTACGCTTGTGAGCAGAGGTCTTATAGCGGACACATCAGATTAACATAAGCACTCCCAATTTCCCTTTTCCCAAATATTTTGCTTAATAACCATTCACATGATCTGTTCTTTACAAACGTGTCTCATGTAGCATAGCTTTTTGTTCTTTGCATTTGTTAATACAGTTCCCTACTCTATTTTTGAACATGAATGGTCTCACGGGTATATACAAAAAAGAAAGTGTTGCCATAATAAGAAGTCATTATTCTCACCTATTATGTCTAACAGCTTTTTTTTAAATGTCTACTTTCCACTTTTGTGCAACATGTATACATTAATATTTGGCATAATGATTTTTTTTTATATAGCTGTTTCTTCTCATATCCATTTGAAACTATGTCACATCTTACAAGACATTTTGTTTTAATGAAAACACTCAAACAAAAGAACAAACCCACCCCCAGAGCACATCTATAACCTATTAACTTAATGCAAACAAAACTATGTACATCTTCAAATAATAAAGTTTGACCCTCCTAATAGGAGCATCTGTTCCAGATCAACAGCTATACTCATAGGATTTAATTATCCTATAATGAAGGTTATCCATGCCAAGACAAATGGTACATGTGCTTCTACTTACACTAAGTGTTGTCTGTGTTTTGTATTATCTTTATTCCTCTCTCAGATGTAGAAAACTTGAATCCATTCAGAAAACAATATGTTTTGGTCATTGAAAGAAAAAAAAGAAGAAGTATTCCCCTTATCAGATTGTCTCCATAGAAACATGAGAACCAGAAACACAGGCTACAAGCTTAAAATGTTGCATTATGAACATTTATTTGCTAAAGGAAAGCTTTTTATTACATTTAATTTTCTTTTATTTACTTGCTTCCACTTAACACTTGTTAGATCAAGCCAAGGGCTATAATCCAGTCATTCCACTATGCAAAAGTAATGAAAAGTATATCAATTTTACTTGTATCATACTCTTAACCATGCTTTTGTCTAGGCTTTTTCTTTTGTTTTTACGTTGCAGAGCTTACATTTCATAAAACTAAACAAGAAAGAAGCAAAAAGGGCACCCATTTACTTTAGTATCCATATAACAAAAAAACTGAAAATGCTTTACTATACAACATGTAGCATATATCAGAATTTATAAAAATAAAGAACAAAAATTGTTTTACTTAAAGTTACCTCTTTCCTTCTTCCAAACATTAATAACATGATAGGGCATAGGAGAAGACTGCACTGCAGAGAGGCTTTAAAATGTATTATTTCATTCAGTGATAATTTTCACTATAAAACTAGCCCATTTTAGGGTTATCTTTAAAGAATTAGGTGATAATATGACAAATATGTTTGTTGTACTTGCTAACCATCCTCTGCCAATGACATCTTACTAAGGACTATCCTATATCAGAACAGACATGGTCATAATTAAGGACATGTCAACATGACTAGGCAGAATAAAGCTTTCCTGTTTTCTGATAATCTTAGATCAAATTCCACCCAAAGCAGTCATAATAGTAAACTGTTTTATAAATACCATGGATACTCTTGTGGTGTCTAAACTACTCACTATTTTGAAAAAAAAAATAAAAAAAAAAAGGAAGCCAGGGGAGCAGAGTGAGATCTCAGAAGTCCCACATTATTATAATGTTAATAAATCATTATCACATCAGAGTACTGTTAGGTCTGACTAGACATTGCCCCTTTACAGCAGGATTCTAGAAGAAAAAAGTTCTACTATTAATTACTAATTCTAATTATTTTTTGTTATTATAGTTTCTCCATGTTTTACTCATCAGCCTTCCACTCCACTCACCTGGATGACCACTCCCCTCATAATTCCAGTTCTTCATATTCCACTTTGTCTCTTCCATATGATTTGGAATTGGACACTGTTCACATCACTTCATTTCAGCAAATCATAATCTAGGATCCCTTAATAGCATTTCTTTGTGGCTTATTTATATCCACACTTTTT
This sequence comes from Protopterus annectens, assembly GCF_019279795.1. NCBI lineage: Eukaryota > Metazoa > Chordata > Ceratodontiformes > Protopteridae > Protopterus > Protopterus annectens. Next base: position 1,319,406,296 of record NC_056737.1, on the reverse strand, counting down.
AATTCAGACTTGTTACTTTCAACACCTTTTACCACTTTACATCTCGACTTCGAGAATTGATTAGATTTCACCATATTTACACATGTTCTGTTTTCCTTGAATTAGCATGCTTTGATCTGCTTCTATTCTACATTTTTATTCTTGACCACAGTAGTACATCACAGATCAATTACTCAAGCCTCCTTCAAAGACTAAGCTGTCAGCTGACAGTTGATTTACTTGCATCCAGTACAGTAAAGCTATAGTTGTGTGATTTCTCCATCTGCACCCACTCTTTTGGTTGGTAGGACAACTTTTTTTCTGAATTAAGTCTATAACGAAGTAGTCTTTAAGGATCCCAACAACTACATTTGGCAGAAGGATAACCTCAGATTTCCAACTTTTTAAAGAATCTACTCCTTTACAAGAAACTACTTGTACTTCTAGCATAGTGATAGGATACTTGAGTGTCTTTCCTTTTCTGATACCCAACCTAAGGATTTCCTCATTTCAAATATCTACAACTTGTGGGATGTTCAACCTTCTAGTTCATCAATTAAGAAACTCCCTACAGCCTCCTCTGTAACTGCATATGTCCATAAGTTGCTTCATCTCAAACACATTTCTTCCTTAAGACAGTTTTGTCTTCAATTGCTCTATCTGGTGAAATCCATCAGATAGTGATACAGTTTACTGTGATCCGTTCAGGTATCCATTTTCATAGATTATATATCAGGCATTTCATATTGTTATGTATTTTATTTCTTCCTGTTGATGCCACTGTAGCTTAGAAAACTATTGACTTTAGTCCATGTGCTTAAACAGGATGGACATTTGTTCTTTAACACTATTATTTTCCCCTTTTTCTACAAAGTCATATTACTCAGCCACTACTGCAAATATATAGATACTTACACAAACCATTCTTGCAAATGGCACTTGCAACTATTTCACTGAAATATGGTCAAAAATGTTTGCCTTCTACTGTCTACTTTCTAAGAAAAAGCACACTATTCAAAAGTAGAGTTAATGTTCCCTTCATACATTCACACCTGATCCATCCTCCATGAATTGCTTTGCATCTGAAAAATTTGGAGATCAAGAGACAGGATTCTCCTGCTCACAAACAGCTATCTGGGGTTACCCATCAGCCTGCCTGAGATTAGCATAAAGATCTACTCTGACTGTACCTCTAAAACTTGAATGTAGCAGGAAGGGTTCCCCTCATGTACATACATAAGAGTGAGGATGACAGGCTGGCCTGCAGCTCCTAAACTAGGAGTCATGTAACATTGGCAAGGGTCACACAATAGTCCTCTTACACAGAGAGGAGTATAAAATTGCAAAATGTACTTGGAAGTATTTACCGAGCTATACAGCTTGCAGCAGATGTGGTCAGCACTTTAGCTGAGGAACAATCCCTCCCCTCTTAAATTGCAGCCTCCCCGGCATCATAAGAAGACAAAAACTTTTAGCTAGTAATAAAGCTAGTAGAATAACGTTTTCTCTAGACTTTTTTATAACAGATTGTTGAAACACAAACGGGTATTCAGCCCAACATAAAATGTTTTTCCAGATCAGTTGGATGCCTGATGGGATCCTGCTTGCTGCATCTACAGTTAGGGTATCCTGCTTGCTGCATCTACAGTTAGGGTATCCATCTTTTTTCAGTGTGTCCTCTCCCCAAGCTCCCATGCTTGAAGGTTATGCTCCCCCTAACATACCCAGATGTTCCACCTGCCCATTCCAACAACTAAGCAACACAGTCTTACAAATTAAGATATCAGAGAAGGATACCTATACTCTACAAGGACTACACAGACAGACTGGGAGAATAATGATTTACCAAGCAGAAGTCATACTTCGATAAAACAGGATTTATTCTTAACTATATTACTTATTCTTTGGAGGGAAATCTCCTTGGTCTGTTAACTGGAAAATGTCCCAAGCAATAAGAAACTCACAAAAGTACAGTTGTGTACACTTACCATAAATGTAGATATTAGAGTGTATTCACTGTTGCAGTCATTACATTAGGGTAATCTGCTGGCAGGTTGCCCTCAGTCAGCCTGATTAACCAAAGTCTTGGGTCCTGCGTCAGTTGCTGTCCCTTCTTCCATGACATCAGGTCGTCAGGGGGATAAAACATGCAGCAGACACCATTACATCAGTTTTTCTTGCCCCAGATGTCAGGTACCCCCCAAATGGGGAGCAAATAAAATTAAGAACACAAAATATACCTCCAATCCCAAAAGCAAATACACCAAAAGGGCTTTTAAGCATAGTGAAAGAAAATAGAGGTATAGCTAGAGAAAAATATGGGGCTGAAGGGCGGGTAACAAGGACTGCAGCAGTGAATACACTCGAACATCTACATTTATGGTAAGTGTACACAACTGTACTAGGTGTTCTTAGTGTTTCACTGTTGCAGTCATTACATTTGGGTAGATTCCCAAAGCTATGGTTAGGTGGAGGGAATTATACAGCATTAGGACCAGCTATAAGGCCCTGCAGGACAGCAGTGGCAAAGCCAGCTTTGGATTTAGAGAAAAGTGGTAAATGGTAATGTTTAGTGAACGTATGAACTAAGCTCCAGGTAGCAGCTTCTAGAATTTTCCTGGTAGGAACACCTCTGAGAAAGGCTGTAGAAGTAGATGCAGCCCTGGTGGAATGGGATCTGATTCCCTGGGCAAGGGCGCCCGCAGGCAAGTGCAAGGGGGTGCACTTGCACCCCCTGGAACCGGATGGCCGAGAAATTAATTTAAATAAAAAAAGTTTTTTTTAAAGGGTGTTCCTCTTTAAGAATGCCCTTTGCATCCCGTCCAGTCGCACAGATGCAACAGGTGTTTGCGACCTGTTTTCGTCGTCTGTGCATGACTGATGGTTTACATCCTTTTTGTTCGCGCCTACTGGAAATTTGAATTCAAGAGGATGTTCAGACTGCGCAGATGAATGTAGAAGTGAAAGATAGGTGTTAGGTGTGTGCGTGTGTGAGTTTAAGTGTTTAAGAGATTGCGCGTGTGTGTGTGTGTGTGTGTGTGTGTAAGAAATAGGTAGGCACGACTTTGAGTCTGTGGATGTAAGAAGTAGGTAGAAGTGTGTATACGTGTATGTAAGAAATAGGTAGGTAAAGGCAGGTGTGTGAATGTGTGTTTTAAGTGTGTAGAGTATCTATGCCTGTAATATTAGTCGAATATCCATTTAGACAGGTCAGACATGGGTGTTTCCTCTATTTCTTTTATACAGGTATGTAAGAGTCTGTAATCTGGACCATTTCCAGACAGGCCCATACATTTTTACTATTGCTGTTCTTTTACATTGGATATAGAGTATGAGAGGATTGTGAGGGCTTTTCTGAAGGTGGTACCAGTGGAGGCAAAGGCATTTATTTTCTGCTGTTATTTTAATTTCTTTCTGCATTTTCTTCTCAGTTCTCCTTAACAGGCCTCTGTTTGGGTGACTGCAGCAATTCAAACTGTTATGATTCTGCAGGCCTAAATGTAGATACCATCAGATTTGGTGACACTGGTTCTGCTTCTGGACTCAGCGCTATAGCTTTTGTGGTCAATTCCTTCTAAATCAACTATGCCATCTATGACCCCATGAGTTAGGCTCAACCATTTGGGGTGAATCTTTTTGCCATTTCTTGACTGGGTCAGGCATAACAATACTTGGCTTAGACACCCTCACCCTTAGGCTTGGGCTTGATATGCCCATCAACCTTGGGGTTTGAAGTATTGCTGCTGGGGTTTTGGCTTGGTGTCAGGTTTGGCCTTTCATGAGCTTTGGTCACAAATAGTCGGGGTCGGTGCCTTTAGCCATGATTGTTACTTTGATGTTGATTTTCTCAGCCACATTGCAGAGAGTAGTGCATGTGCTGTCCTTGGCACCTATTCCTGTGTTGGCATTGACCTTAACCAGAGACATTTTTCTGTCACCCTTCTCAGAATCAGAACAGAAGGCTCAATGGGCCCCTTTGGGATCAGCAAGATGTATATGAACCAAATCTCTTCTTTTTCTTCTTCCTCTTCAGAACCTTCTTCTGAGAAAAGGGGTGTAGCACAGGATTCCCCGTTATAGTCTGTCACCCTAGATACTGATGACAGGGCTGTCATTGATTTCTTACCATCCCCTCCAGATGACTGCAAGTTAAGGAAGATCCTGGAAATGATGTGGGAAAAAGGGTGACCCACAGATTCCATGATACCCCCACAGATAGGATCCCACAAAAGATCTTTAGTTCCCTCCGCCTTTCTACTGCAGGGTCCCGCTGCAGACAAGATTATTCTTGCTCGCATGACCACATGAGAAGAACCCAGTTCTGTGGCAACTGCTCTGAGGAAGCCAGACCAGATGCTTCATAAAAGATAACAGTCCTTTATCTTGAGTAGAAGGACTCTGTCACTGCGATTTCAACAATAATGAAAGCATCTGAAGTGGAACAAAAAAAAAAAAAAAAAAAAAAGGGGAATTAAATTAAAGAAATACTTTCTCCCATTTGAAAAATCCATATAGAGCTGCAGAGCACTTTCCATTTGTGTTTAACTTGCATAAATCACACCCTCCAACCTATCACCTTCTTTCCAATGCTCATTCAGGTGGAAATGTAATCTTCTAATTTAAAGAAAGGCCAACAAGGCCACAAAAAGGGAGGATACTAATACTATTCAAAGTAATATAACATCTGTCCTGTCTTGAATTCGATCTGGTATATACAGTACTAGAAAATATCTGCTCTTGTATTGTTTAAAGCTGTGATGTTCTAGTAAGCATTTCAGAGGTACCAAAGAATAGATGATGGAGTATGATTGTACTCAAAGGATAAGCTCTTAGAAGCCCAGAGGTTTCAGTATGGCTTATGGGTATGTAGTTGACTGTGAATTCCCTCTTATTAGTGAACTTTTCTAAAGGAATTACAGCAGGCTTGTTCATAGGTTCATGGATAAGTACTAGACTAGCTGTCCTTGTGGGCCATTTTAGACATAGCCAATTTCCTTTCCAAAGATGAGAATCAAACCCTGTATTTTGTGTTTGAGGTAAACACCTCAACCATTATGCCAACTCCCAACCCCTCAAAATTTGTTTAGGTTGTAGGGGAGACTTGAACCCATATAAGTGTGCAGCACAAGAAGTAAAGGACAACCACATAACCCATGTGCCACAAGCCCATTTAATGATAATATATTGATGTGAACAGAACTACTGCATCAAGTCTTCTGAATAGTACAATGCCAGTGTTGAGTGCTTGTTTCATTCCCCATTATACCTATGAACACTTGTTCTTTTAATGTTAGTCTGTAATGTGTCATCAGCTAAATAAAAGTTACGTTGTTCTGTGACGTGCTGAAAAGTACAGTTTTGTACCTACCATAAATGTAGATGTTCGAGGATTCCATTGCTGCAGTCCTTACTATTGGGTATAGTCCGCATCCAGTCGGCCCGAATACCAGAGTATAAGGCTGACGTCGGTCAGGGCGCATTAGACTGACGTCAGTACGTCAGGGTACTAATGCGCATGACCGGCGTCACATCCTCAGTCTTTTCTTGCCCCAGATGTCAGAAGACCCTAAAAAGACAAGGCCTAAAATACCCGCACCAAAACATGAACAATATATATAAAAATATAAGCAGGTAAACTCACCTACACAACCACCCCTAACACACAGGGAAGGAGGGAGGTAAATTGGACTGCAGCAATGGAATCCTCGAACATCTACATTTATGGTAGGTACAAAACTGTACTATGTTCTTCGTTTTCCATTGCTGCAGTCCTTACTATTGGGTAGAATCCCAAAGCAGAGGTAAGGGAGGCTGGCAAATCATAAAGAAGCAGGAGCTGACAACATGCCTTGCAAAACAGCTGTGGCAAAACCAGCCCTAGACTTAGAGTAGATAGGAAGGTGATAATGCTTAGAGAAAGTATGCACTGAACTCCAAGTAGCTGCTTCCAAAATATCCTTAGTGGCCACCCGCTGTAGAAATGCTGTTGAAGTGGCAGTAGCCCTAGTGGAATGAGGCCTAATCCCAGCTGGAACCTCCTTGCCATGATGGGAATAACAAAATGCAATGCAAAAGCCAATCCACCTAGAAATAGTTTGTTTTGACACAGGCTTGCCCTCGAACTCAAAGCAAAAGAAACAAACAACTGCTGAGACTGCCTAAAATCCTTAGTCCTGCTTAAGTAATAACGCAATTGCCTGTGTACATCTAAAGTATGCAAAATCTTTTCCCCTTTATTTTGGGGGTCTGCATAAAAAGTAGGCAAATGAATAGTTTGGTTTAAAGCCACACTAGAAACCACCTTAGGCATAAAGGAAGGATTAGTGCGTAATGATACCCTATCCTTATGGAAAATCAAAAGGGCTCGACTGCCATAAGGGCCTGCAACTCAGACACCCTTCTTGCAGAAGTAATAGCCAACAAAAAGCAGTCTTCCATGACAAATATTTCAATTCAGCAGTAGCCGAGCTCAAAAGGTTGTAGAGTAAGTTTTTCCAACACAAAATTGAGATCCCAAGCAGGAGTAGGAGCTCTACGTGGGGGTCTTATATTTTTTGCCCCTCTAAGAAACTGCTTGAACAAAGGATGCGAAAATAATGGTGGGTCACAATCATAGTGAGCTGAGATTGCTGCAGCATGAATCTTAATGGAAGAGAAGGACAGACCCTTGTCCAGCAACTCAGTAAGATATTGAAGAGCCATACTCAAATTAGGCTCAGAAATCTCCAAATTCTTTGCTTTACTCCAAAATAAAAATCTCTTCCATTTTGCTGCGTACACTTTCCTTGTACTAGGTCTTCTAGCTTCCATAATCACATTTAAAACTTGTTGAGGAAGTTGAGACCTGCTGTGTTTCAACACAGAATATGCCAGGCTGTCAGATGAAGAAAGTGAAGCTTGACATTGAGCAGATGACCGTCCTGCTGGGATAACAGATGTGGAATCAAAAGTTAAGGCCATGGAGGCTTCTTTACCAGACTCCGTAGTAGAGGGTACCAGTGTTGCCGAGGCCAATCTGGAGCTATCAAAATCATCCTTGGCCTGTCCTGTCTGACCTTTAACAGTACCTTTGGAAGAAGAGGCAGAGGTGGAAAGGCATACACATGAAGGTTTGTCCAACTGAAAGACAGAGCATCCACTTTCCAAGCTGTGTGATGAAACCCCTTTGTGCAAAACTGTGGCAGCTGGTGGTTTAGTGGAGAAGCGAACAGATCTATGTCTGGAGTTCCCCATGACACTGTCAATTTCTGAAATACATGAAGATCCAGTTTCCACTTGTGGGGATCCATGATTTGTCTGCTTAACACATCTGCTAAGGAGTTCTGTGCTCCTGGCAGAAACCTTGCCTGAAGAGTTAGGTGCAAGCGTAGCGCAGTCTTCCATAAAATCATTGCTTGCCTGCATAGAGGATAAGAATGTGTTCCCCCTTGCTTGTTGAAGTACTACAGGACAGTTGTGTTGTCTGTTAGAATCAACACCTGTCCTGGAAGAAGTAACTCCTTGAAAGCCAGTAATGCGAACTGGACTGCTAACATCTCCTTCATGTTGATATGTAGATGCTGTAGTCTGGCAGGCCACTTGTCTTGTATCCACTTTCCATTTAGATGAGCTCCCCAAGCAATGTCTGAGGCATCTGTCGGTAAAATCTGACTCGCCTCTGGCCGGGTCACAGAGAGTCCCTTGTTTAGGTGACATTCCTGAGCCCACCACAAAAATTCTCCTTGAAGGCAAGGTATTATTTGAATGACAGTGTCTAAATCCTGGCAGTGCTGTGTCCATACATTTTTGAGATACCATTGTAACTTCCTCATATGCAGTTTGGCATTGGGAAGCACCAGAATACAAGATGCCATGAACCCTAATGCTTGAAGGACTGTCTCTGCAGTCAGCACGGACTGATGAGATAGTTGATGGAAGTAAAGTGATAGACTCTTTTGTTTGTCCGGGGTTAAAAAGGCCATCTGGGCTGCTGTATTCAGTCTCACACCCAGAAAGCACATGTCTTGAGAGGGTACTAGACTGGACTTTATTTCGTTCACAGAATACCCTAGGCATCTTAGCACTGCTATAAGATATTCCAGATGCTGTAGAAGGTCTTCCTTTTCTTGAGCCAGAATCAGGCAGTCGTCTAAATAAGGATAGATTTGAAGTCCTTGTAGCCCGAAGTAAGCTATCACTGGAGCCAGAACCTTTGTGAATACTCTGGGCGCAGTAGATAAGCCAAAGGGCAATGCAGAGAACTGATAATGAGAATCTCCAGCTTGAAACCGCAGATACGTCCTGTAACTTAGCCTGATAGGCACATGAAGGTAAGCTTCCTTGAGATCTAAAGTTACCATCCAGTGATCTTTGCCCAGCAGGGTAAAAGCTGTTGTAACGTCAACATCTTGAACTTGGGAATGTCCAGAGAAGTGTTGAGGAGAGATAAATCCAAAAGCAGTCTCCACGTGTTCCCCTTCTTTGGTACTAGGAACATGCGAGAATAAAATCCTAGGCCCTTTTCTGAGACAGGGACTGGCTGAATGGCCCCATTTGGAGTAACTGAGAAACTTGCTTGTGAGCCTCTTTTCTTTGTGGAGGAGGAACGTCTGGCATGCCTTTGAAAGGGGGCATTGTATGGAAATAAAATCTGTCTTGAGTAATTAAATCCCAATTTTCTTTGAAAAGAGACAGTCGTCCTTCCAAAGGAGCTGCCAGACGAGAATCTACTGGCAGCTGAAAAGGCAGGTCATTGGGTCTGTTTACGAAAGGACTGACCCCTGCCCTCACCAGAAGTCTGAGCAGGTGAACTCCCTGTTCTAGGCCTAAAAGAACCTTGAGCCCTGCCCCTACCACGTCTAGACCTACCCCTAGATTGGGAATCATAAGCAGGATATGTCCACCCCTTAGCAGGCCAATTTCTACTAAACTTCGGTGGCTGTACCTGCAAAAAATCTTTAACAGTTTGCATAGACTTAGCTTTGTCCTCCATTTTCTTTAAAACTGCTTCCACAGGTGAACCAAACAACACATCAGACTGCAAAGGAGCATCCAAAATCCTTGTCTTAACATGCTCAGCCAAATTTTGATCCCTCAACCAGGCATGCCTGCGAAGAACAGAACTAGTGGCAGCCACCCTCGAGGAGGCCTGCACAGCATCAAAACCACATTGCAAAGAATGCTTGCCCACTTGTTCAGACACATAAACTAAATCCAGCAAGTCTTTACAATCAATACCTTCCGCCAAAGCATCCACCTTAGATTTCAATTGTGAAAGGAGATAATTTTGATATTTCAGCATGTGAAACTGACAATTCAATGCTCTCATGGCTAGAGTGGAAGAAGTATACACTTTCTTACCCCACCTATCTAACGCCCTTGCCTCTGTCAGTGGGAACAGGATTTTTAACCACAGAGGCCTTAACACCTTTAGGCCCCTGAGAAACAGTTTCTGGGTCCGCCCTAGGACTCTTAAACAAATACTTATGAGCTTGGGCACCCTATAGTACCTATCAGGTTTAACAGGAGCAGGAGGCAAAGAATCAGGGTTCAGGGAAGCCTCTGCAAAAACATCTTCCACCACAGACAACACAGGAGGTATAGCTAAGGGCCTATGCTGGGGTAAAAACAAGAATTCCCTAAGCCTCTTCCTGGAATCAGAGTAATCCTGGCCTTCCCATTTAAAGTGCTCCCTCATGGAATGCAGAGTCTCTGAAAATGAAAAATCCTCAGGAGGAGAAGCCGAAGGAGTGGCATCATCCACATCAGAATCAGAATAATGAGGATACTCCTGCAAATCTTCCACAGAAGACTCAGAAGCCCCTGAACCCTGTTCAAAACTGTCAAACTCTGGTTCCACCCTAGGCCTCTTATCAGGAGGGCCCATAGAACCTCTAATCATAGTAATCAAATCTTCTGCCATTTTAAGCATATGTTTCTTAGGTACAGAACCCGAAAGGCTAGGAGAAGCCCCTACTGAAGCTGAAGTTGGCCTACCTCTAACAACAGAAGGAGAGGCTCTAACTACTTTGGGAAGAGAGGGAAGAATAGTTACCTGAGAAGCCCCCTCAGCCTGGCCTGCCTCCTGAGAGGGTACATCCTGTAACAGTAAAGTTTCTGCCTGAGACTCCATAGAAACTCCTGGCAAAACCTCTGGCTCCACTGAGCCACCTAAAGAACCGACGTCCGGGACTGCCGGTTCATCAACCCTGGGCTTCGCTGTTTTGTCCTTGCGCTTCTTGGACGAAGCGGGCATCGGAGCATCCGACGGCATTATATAATTGCAACGCTTCCCAAACACTAATCTGGCACAGTCTAACCTCCTCTTAATAGTGCGTTTGTTAAACCTAGCACAAGAGCGGCAACCAACAACGTCGTGCTCAGGCCCTAAACAAGGTATACACAATGTATGGTAATCCCTATGAGGTATTTGTTTCCCACAAGAAATACAGTTATTCACTTTTTCTGACATCCGGTTAAATACTGAGGCAAGAAAAAACCAAAATGTTCCCCAACGGGGTACTTAGCCAACTCTGATTCGGTCTGAAACTCCGGTTTCGGAAATATTTCAGAACGCCAACCTGCACTCGCAAAACTGCTTCTGCATCGGATCACGCGGCAAAAAAGACTGAGGATGTGACGCCGGTCATGCGCATTAGTACCCTGACGTACTGACGTCAGTCTAATGCGCCCTGACCGACGTCAGCCTTATACTCTGGTATTCGGGCCGACTGGATGCGGACTATACCCAATAGTAAGGACTGCAGCAATGGAAAACGAAGAACATCTTTCCCTTTATTTTAATGAATATGTGCCTTGTTTTGGTAATAATTACATAACATTCTGTGCTGTTATTAATATCTGTGCCACAACAATTTTTGTCACAAATACCATTGTATGTTCTGTCAGCCACCACACAGCCAGTTTAAGCCAAGTTACTTTGATAAATGAATGTACATATTTTTATAATGAAAAGAAATTATAATCTTAGTCAAAATTTTGTTGCATGACTCATGTTCTATTTTACTTTCAACCAGTCACATTTAACTCTCCAAGGTGTTGACAGAAACCGGTCATAGGTACAGTCCTTGTATTCCTAATCACAACTAATCACTGACTAAGCATACTCTACACACTTTAAAAACACATACACACACCTACCTTTACCTACACTTCTTTTATTAGAGCTCCCGAATGCTGTGTTCTGCCACTATCACCTGCTGAAATATTAACTCTCATTAAAATATATAAGTTTCTCCAGAATGCCCTTATCAGTGGCTGGTCATATTAACTTTATAGTTGCCAAGTCTCTTCTTGCCAAGGTAGTAGTTCATTACTATCCATATCCTGAAATAAAAATGCAACTGTTTTCCCTTTAAATTTCATATTAGAAGACAATCCATCACCGTTTGTCAGCCTTCTACCAAACACTTTCTCTGCAGAATCATCAGTATTCAACCTCCCTGATCTGTTGTTACCACTCTAAGCTTCTCAAGTTTTCTCTTTTCCCTGCCTGAGATATGCCTTCACATTATCTGACTGCAAATTGAGATTATGACATGCATCATTTTCTGTGGGATTGCAGGCTTGTTGCATTTCTAGGAGACTTGGGACATCTGATGTGATGTGCTCACCACAGTGTTCTGATGCCAACTGTATTACATCTCCTCACAATCTCTAGTGTTATCATTGTGTGATGCCGTCTAAAATGCTGATCTTTCACACTGATAGTGCAGACTCATCCTTTGTTAATACATTGCATAGCGACACTGCCATGATTTTTTGACTGCAGGAAACTGATTAATATAATACACTAAACATTTGGCCCGTGCATATTGACAGCTGTCATTGTTAGGATGTGTAAGAACATTTGTTTGCTTAAATTTGGCGAGTTCATTCCTGAGAAAATATAAAAAGGTAGATTTTTGTGGGGGGGGTTTTATGTTCGAGTTTTCGGAAACTAGATCATATGGTCTCGACTGTATGACTTTAGAGTTCCTAAAACTTGGCAATCTGACCTAGATACACCAAATCACTTTTGTACAGCAATTTTATGCAACAGTAAATGTAGCCAAATGAAAGGGGGACCTGATATTAGAACAATAAGGGGGCAAATACAAAACAAAATATTTAAATGTGTGTGTGTGGGGGGGGGGGGGCACAAATAGGGACAGATTTTAAATATTGCTCTTACAAACTTAGAAAGTTGATAGAATAATAGGTTTTGCATTAGTATGAAATTTCTGAAGGATGTGGAGTCAAACTCAAATGTTTGTCATTATTTAATGACTTCAATCCTCAGCTACTTGACAGAAAAATATAGATTTTAGGAGGAACACAAAAAATAGGAGGCAAAAATCTGGACATTCTGCAAAATCAACTAGTTTTATGTATTTATTGTTTGTTGTTGTCCAGGTTAGCATGATACACATGTTAATCATTGGTGTAGCTGAAACAAGTCAGAAATTTTTTTTCATTTTAATCCCATACCTGACACACTTTTTTGTTCAGTAACATCATTGATAGAAGATCTGCAAGATATTGACTACAAAGGCAGTAGTAGCCTATCGGAGACTTTAGGTTGTCTTATAACTTCAAAGCCGATGCATCAGACAAGAAGCGAGTTCAGATATAGTAGCGATATGATGCAGTTCATTACTGACAGCAATTCGAAATTCTTCATGTTCTAGGTTTTGCATAATTTTAGGATGCAGATAAAATAAGTTGAACTGAGCAGTGTTATTGCTGGAAAAGCAAGATGTCAGTGAAGAAACTAATAGTCAAGATAGGGAATATAAATACTTCTTCTGTAATAACTCTCAAAATCCATGCCTACTGTGTTTGCTCGGTGTGTCGAATACAAATCCTTGGCAACACTAACTCAATACCAAGTTTATCTGCTAGTGATCTTGCATGACTGAGCATGTCATTCCTAAAGTGCTCTTCAGCATGGTTGCGGTGCTCCTTGAATATTTTAATAAGTCTGTTGATGTGTTGTTGAGCCTTTACTATTTCAAGTTGAACAGACTGCAACATGTGGGCAACTGGCTCAAGAACTGATGAGTAATTTGCAATAATAGAGAGAGAAATTAGAAACGTGCATGAAGAGCAAGCACTGAGTAACATATGTGCATTTTGTCTGGTTTCACCAGCAGAGCTCTTCTGAAGATTAGCCAGGCAGTCAAATATTTTCTCAAAGTTCTGACTAAACACAAGAATGGATCCATATTTCTTGATCCATCGTGTCTCACACAGAAGATACTTTTCTTTTTTTTTTAAAACAGGTTTATTGTTTTAACATACAAGAGAAATATCATAACAATTTTATACAAGTAATTAAAAATAGATATGATTATAATATTCAACAAAACAACTAAAGTATTTACAAAGACATCCACTACAATCAGATCAATTAATTAAACTAAAATACCATGCTATTGAAATTAGGATTTTTTTAACAAATTTTGTAAATTATCCCATTCAATATAATAAGATGTTTTTCTAGTTGTTCTTGACCTAATTGTGTTTATTTCCATATGGCACACTATATTCAGAACATTTTTAAATTCATTGAACGAAGGAGGTGTATCTGAAATCCAATTTCTGGTTATTATTTTCCTAGCCACTGCTAGAATAGACCATAACAAGGGAAGCTTAACCTTTTTAACACTTTGAGGTACAGGTGTGTTGAATAATAAGAGATTTAGAAATAATGAAATTATCTGTAAAAAGAGCCTGCAAAAATTCATTAACTGACTTCCAGTATTCTTTCAATTTTATACAGTCACAAAACATATGAGCCCAGTCAGCATTAATTTCTACATTACATCTCTTACATAGATTATCTTTATTATTTATTTTATTCATCATCAAAGGTGTATAAAAAGATCTATGTAAAAATTTCCATGTATAAAGTCTCCAGACAATGGAAGACGTAGTTCTATAGGCAGATTCCAATATATATTGTTTATCTTGTTGATTTGGTGGGTCCCCATTAATAGAAGTGAAATAATTCCAGTATGTATCTACACTATAAAAAGTTTCTTGTCTGATAATTTTATGTATGTATGAAAGTTTACCTTTATCAGAAACTTTATGTTGTAAATTTAATATCAAGTAATCAATCAGTGTTGGAATAGATTGTTTAACTTGTATAGACATTAGATCTATTCTATCAATGAGATGTTGTCTAAAGGTCTGAACCTCTAACCAGCAAGTTTCTCTTGGATCAAATTCTTGTTTTAAGAAATCTAGATTTTTAGCTTTATTATCAGATATCAACTGATACCAGTACTTTAGATCATTATCTATAGCTAAATGAGTTCCTTCAGAAGTAGATGACAAAAGCATACCCTGAGTATACATTATAGGAAATATAATAAAATTCCATTCCCTATACTTAGGGTGCATGAATATAAAGTTACGATAGCTAATAATAATATTTAATGGGTAACAAACCATATGTTTAGGTGTAATAGGTGAAGTACAAAATTCTTTTAGTAACCATAACATGGAGTTATTTACAATCATATTTTTATGTGCCAAGGAGATTTTCAAGTGCATACTAATTAGCTCCCAATAATCTTTCCATTTTGCGACATATGACTGATCTATTAATAAAGTAATAACTTTTACATTAGAAGAGATAGTATATAAATTAAAGTCTGGAAAAGAAATACCCCCTTGAGACCAGCTATTAGTATGTTTCTTTAATGCAATCCTAGGTCTATTAGGTGCCCATAGGAAATTTAACATTAGTGTATTCAGTTTCTTGATAATTATTTTTGTAGGTAGAAGTATTATTGATTGTATTAAGTATAAAATCTTGGGGAATATTATCATTTTAATAATTGTAAGTCTCTCCTCCATAGTAAAAAAACATATTCCAGGTATTAAAAAGATTTTGTATATTAAGAAAACAGGTATTATAATTATTATATATAATAGATTTAATATCTTTAGATAGTGTTATACCTAAATAAGTTATCTGACCTGAATTGGGTACATATTTAGTAAAAACACTAATGAGAATATTTTTTCGTGTATATATATAGGTAGTACTTTAGTTTTTTCTTCATTGAATATTAAACCAGAAATACTTTTGAAATTCATCATTTTATCAAATAGAGACTGCATAGAAGAATTAGATCCTGCTGATGTAATTAGAACATCATCTGAAAAAGTTGAATTTTGGATGTATTTTCATCTATTTCAAAACCCTCTATGTCAGTACTGTTTCTGATCAAATTAGCCCAAGGCTCCATTACTAAAGTGAATAATAGTGGAGAAAGTGGACATCCTTGTTTTGTACCTTTAAGAATGGGTATTTTTTGTGAAACATATGTTCCTACCTTAATATAAGCCAATGTTCCTTTGTATAAATGCTCAATTAGATTTACAATTGCATCTGAGAAGTTTGTGCACTTCAGTAAGGTAAACAGATAGTCCCAACTTACTGAATCAAATGCTGAACTTATATCAAGACTAATAAGTGTTAAATCTTTCTTTTTCCTATTTGCAAAATCAATTAATGTTAAAGTTCTTCTTATATTATCAAAAGTATTTCTATTTACAATGAAGCCTGTCTGATCTATATCTATAATGCCGGGAATGATTGTCTTCAATCTATCAGCAAAAATACTCAAACATTTTATAATCAACATTAAGTAATGAGATGGGCCGATATGAAGTACATCTAGTTGGATCTTTATTAGGTTTTAAAATTGGCGAAATAAATGTATATTGCCAAGATGGGGGGGTTATTAACTCAGTTTGGGCCAAAATAAAAACCTTATGTATTAATGAATATGTACTTTTAGAAAGGATTTTATATATCTCTGGTATAATACCATCATTACCCGGTGCTTTGTTTGATTTAAGCTTATTTATTTGTGTAATAACCTCTATATATGAAATACTTTTGTCCAATAGTTTAATCTGTTGTTTATTAAGCTTTTTATTCATGTTTGTGGTTATAAACTCCTTTATTTTATCTTTAGGTTCCATGTTAATGTTATTATTGTTAATATTGTGAAAGTGATTTCTAAATTCATCTAGTATTTCTGGTAGACTAGAAACATTCTTCTTTTTCCTTAGAGAAAAGATTTCTTTGATATGGTTTTGTTTATTCAACCTTTCTGTTTTATTTTTAAGTCTATGTAAGTATTTGGGGCTTATTGAGTAAGACAAAAACTTGTATTTCTCTAGAGTTATTTTAATTTTATGAGTTAAAATTTCTTTGTATTTCTCATTTAGTTTGTTTATTTCTTCAATGACTTTCTTATCCATAACATTTTCTTTATTATTATATGTTTATAAGAGTCTAATTTACTTTGAATATCTAACAATTCCTTATCCCAATATTTCCTTTTATTATTATACCATCTTATACTTTGTCCATATAGATATGATTTTAAGGCATCCCAAACATAGACAATGGAGACTTCAGGAGTATAATTTATGTCTAGAAAATGTTGTACTTCTGAAAGTATATTTTCTTTATAGTCTTTTAGTCGAGTTAAGTATGCTGGTATCCTTTTGATCTGAACATTATGAGTATTTTTTATCATGAATTCAAAAACAATTGAATTATGATCAGATATAGGACATGAAATGATTTTGGAATTGATTAAATCTGTTACCATCTGGTTAGAAATAAAGACCCTATCTATTTTTGAATAAGTTTTGTATCTGTTAGAAAAAAAGGTGCATGGTAATGATTTTGAATCTGATTATTAATATCATTCAAATGATAAGAATTAGCAAAATCATTTAAATGTTTTGCATTAGATGTAATTCTTTTTCCTATAGTGGTAGTATCACTTTCATGTAGTATACAATTAAAGTCACCAGCTAAAATCATATCTCCTATAGAGAATGATATGATCTTATCAAGATGATGTTTCACTGTATTAATACCAATTCCAGGTATCCAATATACATTAATTAAAGTGCAAGTCTTCCCATTAATTTGTATTGTAACCATACAAAACATTCCTTTGTCATCCTGATAAGACTTAATGGTTTTAGGAATGGGCATACTTTTATTCCATAAAATAGCCACTCCTCTTTTTTTCTGAGTGTGCTTTGAACAAACCAATACTGAATATTTGTTTGTGGCTAGTTTATCAATATCTTTTTTCAAGAGATGGGTTTCTTGCAGGAAGACTAAGTTGGCCTTATGTAAATTAATGTATCTTATTAGGCTTGCCCTTTTACACGGATTATTCAATCCATTAATGTTTAAAGAAATTCCTTTTAAAGATGTCATTTGGCATTTTTAAAACTTAAGAATCTTATGATCAAAATAACAAATAACATAAGTAATGTTACATCTCCTCCTTTAGGTGTACCTTTAAATATAGCTGTATTTATTGAATCTCTTATGGGATTTTGTATAGGATTCAATTTTGTTTGTAGTGACAATGAGTGTACAAAATATATTGTGGATGTCAAAACTATATACATATAACAATGAACAAGTGAAAATAATGTAAGGATTAAACCTTGCATCCAGCCTGGAGTTAAAAACTCCAACTTAGAGTAGTATTTACCACTCAAGTTAACCCCCTACCCTAAGCAGCAGTACCTCAGCTACCACCTTATCAATTTAATACTGGTTATATTTAACTTAAATTAACAGTTTTCAATTCAATTATCTAGCAAGACAAGACTACACATTTGATAAAACAGCATCATATAAACTAAAATAAACTTTTTTTAAAAAAACTATTCATACTACTATATACATCTATGTAATATAATACACTTGTATTCAAATAAACTTGATATTAGGAACCAAGAGGAGAGAGAGAAATAAAAGACGTGAAAGAGGGAGAAACAGTGAAAGAAAGAGAGAAAAGGAAGGCATATTTACATATTAATTTATTCAAAGTATGTAAAAATAAGTTCTAACATTCATTTAAATCAAAAACTTTGGCTAATATGGTTCAGACATTACATATATTAAGATGAATCTATTTTCTGTCATGTAAATGCAGTCAACAGCTTCCAAAAAAAAACCTTGAATTGCTTGTATATGAGCATTTTACTCATACTCATTATTGTCAGTAGTATAAAATACTATATTTATAGAAATTGTTATAAATCATACTGCATAGTTATGCAAATTCTCAGAAACACTTGCATTATTGTAAAAAAAAAATCTGTATTTTGTATGTCTATACTACTGCTTTAAAATATATCACATGACAATTTCTTCCAGTATAGAGTTATAAAGTTATTTATGCTTGTCAATCAGATGAATTAAATGAGTTATAGTAATGTATATGTTTGAAACATAAGTTTCCAACACAGATTAGTATGCAGCAGTCAAGTAGATTTTCAAAAACACTTGAATAAATGTTTCATTTTCTATGCCTTCTAAAATAAGACATTTACTTGCTACAAGAAACTGCATAATTTAAAATCATTATAACTGACATATTTTATGAATTATAACATAGATATTTAAGTAATTATATAAAATAACTCTCATTTAAATGTCAAAGAGTTCATTTTCCTTCACATAGTCGCATTTGCATCAGTTCTACTTCCTGGTAGAGTGTTCTTCCTGAATCTGTGATGTGTCAGTGTGATATCTGGGTCAAAGGTCAGATTGACTGCTTTCAGCTTCTCTGTGAGAATTCTGAGAGTTGAAGCTTTTGAAACAGCTCATGGACACTGTTCATGAGGTAGCCCACATCCCAGATTGTCTCCCTTAACATTTTGGCAGGAAACTTGTTAAAAACTAGTGACAAACATTCATTTAGCAGTGTAAATGCATCTAAACATGACAAAACCTTCGCAATGTATTTTACAGGTTATTACAGACACTATGTAAGTGAAATTAAGCCCAAAGTTATAATAAAACTCAATATTTTTGTCCCAACTCAATTTTTATGCAAATCTTATTATTTACTGTGTCTATATGATCAAAAGCATTTCTATATATTAATATGAGAAAAAAAATAAAGAGAAAGAATAAAGAAAAGAAAAGAGAGTAGGAAATAAAAGAGTGTAAAGCAGAAATAAAAAAAATGTAAGAGAAAGCTATAAGAAGTATATACAATGGAATATTACTTACTGTTTATATTAATAGAGTTAAAAATAAAACATATTATTTACTATTATTTAGTTCCAATTATTATTAGTTAAAGCATGACAGATTATTTACAAACAAGCATAAGCAGTATAATCAAGAAAGTATAATTAGGAATAGCATTTGAAGAACATATAAACTTTTTACAAGGAATAAATATGTTATTATTCCATTTATCATATTTTCATTACTCTTCTCTCCCTGCCCTCCCCCACCCTTTACCCACTACATAATCTAAATAGAATGTCATTGTTTAAACAAAGAAAAGAAGAAAAGGAGAAAAAAGAAGAAAAAAAAATGTATCAAATTACTGACCTTACTTCTCTTTTTCAGAAAGAGAAACAAATTGAATAATAGCTTGTTGTTAGTTCCTCAGATATTTTGACTGGTTATGAAACAAAACATTTCTTTGCACACAGAGAATAACTTTGATTAAATCTTTCTCAGAACATTTGTGGCTTTCTGGAAATGCAGGAACTATATTTAAAAAGATTAATAATGAAGTAAAATGATGAGATAAAAAAAGAAAAAAAACATAGAACAAATCATTTGTTCTTTAGTCTCTTCTTCTTCTCTGAAGTCTTCCACGAAGTTTCAGTTGCCAGTCTCTTTAATGAAGGACTAGCCCATTCCATTTCCTCTATTTTATCCAAAATCCTATTTTCTTTGATAAACAGTAAAGCAGAGTCTAAGTCATCAAAAATTTTAGGACCATCAGGAAGGAAGATTTTAAGCTTGGCAGGAAACAGAAGGTATGTTTTAAACTGTGCTTTTTTAAGCTCCCTTATTAGTGGCAGAAAAACTTTTCTTTTAGCTATTACCAAGGAAGAATAGTCATTGTCAAAATGCACAGTTGTCTCATTAAACTTAACAGGAGCTTTAGCCCAAGCAGATTTAAGGACCATCTCTTTATCAAAAGATGATAGAAATCTAACTATAACTGATCTAGGATAGTTTTTGTTAGAGTTAGTATTAGCTATAGATCTATGTGCTCTTTCGATACCAAAGAGAATGCTTCTGGTAAGTCTAAAGTTTTAGGAGCCATGTTGTTAAAAAGAAGTAATATTGTTACCTTCAATATTTTCTGGCAGTCCAAAAATCCTAATGTTATTAGCCTAGATCTATTTTCCAAGTCATCCAGCTTTGTTTGTAAATGTGTATTTTGTTTCAGCAGAAACTCAATGTTGATTTCCTCTTCTTGGATTCTATTTTCCATGTCATTCACAGCTTCTTCTATGCCTGTCATCTGGATCTTCTGTTGTTGCAGGTCTATATGTAACAAGTCTATTTGTTTTGTAGTTTTTCTATGAAGGTATCAATTTTAGTATCCATTTTATCCATCTTAGCAGTAAGTTGCTGGATTATAGTTATCAGAGACTGAAGTTCTTTCTTGATGCTGGAGTCTTGAGAATTTGTCTTACTGGAACTCATTTCAAACTGATAAACTGACAGGAAAATTTCCAATGTGATTTCTGACAGGAATATTGTTAAAATTTCCTTTCTTTTTTAGATATAGTTCAAGAACTATATAAAAACAAACATATTTAGAAAGAAAATTACTTCAAAAATTAATTTTTTAAGTAATTAATTCCTGTCAGTGTAATGAAATTGGTGGAGCTGAAGAAATCTGCTGCTATCCTGTGTTCATCCTTGGCCACGCCCCTCCAAAAGAAGATACTTTTCTTGATAACACCAACAGCACTACATATTTCAGGAACATCATTCAGATCATTGACTACAAGGTTTAGTCTGCGAGATGTGCAGTGGACAAAGGCTGTTTTTGGATACTTTTTGCAAATCTTTGCCTGAACATTCTGGATGCCTGCCATTATGGAGCAGCCATCATAGCCTTGTCTGAGTAATTTTTCCAAGTCTAGACCGTATTTTATGCATTCACTGACAATGACATTTGATACAGACTGTGCATCTCTCGCAACAATGGGAACAAAAACCGTAAACTCTTCTCGAATACAATCATTAAACTGAATGCCCAATGACAGCTGCTCAATGCCTGAGATATCTGCAGTTTCATCTGCTAATACACTAAATCCAACTGCCCCGTTCACTGCACAAACAAGCTCCTTTTGAAGTACATGTTTTCATTCTGTCAACAGCTCATTTTGCACCCTATGGGATGTGTACCAATCATTTTCTGCAGCTGTTTCACTGTGCTATTTCAGTATTGTGTTGCCAGCTTCAGTACAAAAATCTAACAAGTCACAAAAATTTCCACCAGAGCCTTCTTTTCCATGGAGTGGAATGTCATGGGTTGCACAGTAAATAATGGTAGATAAAATTGGTTCCAATTTATTTCAGTTCTCTGCAATTTGTTTTGCTACTGCTGCATCAAGCTGTGGAATAACAGCTGTTTCTGGCTTCTGTCGTGTACGAGAAAAATTGGCAGCATCTTCAGTAGAACATTTGTGCCATGATGATTGCATGTGATTTCTTGCAGACTTATTGAAGGCATTACACTTTGCACACACAATAGTGATGAAGCTGCTTGCAACCCATGGTGAAGTGACTGAGGAAATAATACACAAGTTAACCAGAGTGGGCCTTTCAGGAGAGGAGAATATGCAAGCCACTGCGAGTACTGCGACAATCAACTATATCTGAATATAATTGGTTAATAAATAATGACATGCATTTCAGTTTCAGATTTCATATTATTTAGAATATGCATTCTAACACAAATCCTTATATTCTAGCAACTTTCTAAATGTGTCCCGAGTTTTGGGCCTTTGTCCCCAGCATTGTAACAGGCTTTGTCCAGATTTCTTGTGTTAAGAGATTCAGAGGTATGGTGTGTGTATGTGTGTCTGTATGTCTGTATAAGAAGGAGGTAGCATACCCCTCAGCTGTCCAGGTTTTTGCAGAATGTCCAGATTTTTTGCTCCATATTCTTCCTAAAAAGGATTGAAGTTGCTAAATAATGACAGACATTTGAGTTTTAGATGTCATATCCTATAGAAAAATGCATACTAACATCATCATCATCTTCTTTCGGTCACCACAGCAGATAATCTGTTTCCATTTCTTCCTGTCCTCTGCGTCTTGCTCTGTCACACCAACCACCTGCATGTCCTCTCTCACCACATCCATAAACCTCATCTTAGGTCTTCCTCTTTTCCTGTTCATCCTTAGCATCTTTTTCCCAATATACTCAGCATCCCTCCTCAGCACATGTCCAAACCAATGTAATCTTGCCTCTCTGGCTTTGTCTCCAAACCTTCCAACCTAGGCTGACCATCTAATATACTTTTTCCTAATCCTGTCCACCCTCATCACACCCAGTGCACATCTTAACATCTTTAACTCTACCACATCCAGCTCAAACTCCTGCCTTTTTGTCAGTGCCACTGTCTCCAACCAATATAACATAGCTGGTCTCACTACCCTCTTGTAGACCTTCCCTTTCACTCTTACTGGTATTCGTCTGTCACAAATCACTCCTGACACTCTTCACCCACTCCATCCTGCCTGTACTCTCTTCTTCACCTTTCTTCCACACTCACCGTTACTCTGAACTATTGATCCGAAGTACTTAAACTCATCCACCTTCGCCACCTACTCCTTGCATCCTCACCATTCCTCTATCCTCCCTCTCATTCACACACATATATTATGTCTTAGTCCTGCTGACCTTCATTCCTCTTCTCTCTAGAGCATATCTCCATCTCTTCAGGGTCTCCTCCACCTGTTCCCTACTCTCACTACATATCACAATGTCATCTGCAAACATCATAGTGCACGGGGACTCCTGTCTGATTTCATCTGTCAACCTGTCCATCACCATTGCAAATAAGAAAGGGCTCAGAGCTGATCCTTGATGTAACCCCACCTCCACCTTAAACGCATCTATCACTCCCACCGCAGACCTCACCACTGTCACACTACCCTTGTACATATCCTGTACCACTCTTACATACTTCTCTGACACTCCTGACTTCCTCATACAATACCACAACACCTATCTAGGCACCCTGTCATATGCTTTCTCTCTGACACTCCTGACTTCCTCATACAATACCACAACACCTATCTAGGCACCCTGTCATATGCTTTCTCTAAGTATACAAAAACACAATGCAACTCCTTCTGACCTTCTCTGTACTTCTCCATCAACACTCTCAGAGCAAACATTGCATCTGTAGTGCTTTTTCCCGGCATGAAACCATACTGCTGTTCACTAAATCATCATGTCCCTTCTTAACCTAGCTTCCACTACAATTTAATCCCTCTGTAGTTACTACAGATCTGCAGATCACCCTTATTCTTAAAAATCGGTACCAAAACGCTTTCTCCATTCCTCAGGCATCCTCTCACTTTCCAAGATTTTACTAAACAATCTAGTTAAAAACTCCACTGCCATTTCACCTAAACACCTCCATGCATCCACAGGTATGTCATCTGGACCAACAGCCTTTCCATTCTTCATCCTCTACATAGCTATCCTTACTTCCTCCTTGCTAATCCATTGTACTTTATGATTCACTATCCCCACATCATCCAACCTTCTCTTCCTCTCATTCTCTTCATCAACCCCTCAAAGTACTCTTTCCTCTCATTCTCTTCATCAACCCCTCAAAGTACTCTTTCCATCTCCTCAACACACTCTCCTTGCTTGTGAGTATGTTTCCCTCATTATCCTTCATCACCTTTACCTGCTGCACATCTTTTCTAGCTTGGTCCCTCTGTCTAGCCAATCGGTACAGGTCCTTTTCTCCCTCCTTAGTGTCCAACCTTTCATACAACTCTTCATATGCCTGATCCTTAGCCTTCGCCACCTCTCTCTTTGCCATGCACCTCATCGCCTTATACTCCTGTCTAACTTTCTTCATCTGTCTGAAAATCCCACTTCTTTGCAAACCTCTTTCTCTGTATACTCTCCTGTACTTCCTCATTCCACCACCATGTCTCCTTATCGTCCTTCCTCTGTCCAGATATCATACCAAGCACCTTTCTAGCCATCCCCCTTACTAGCTCTGCTGTAGTTACCCAGCTATCTTCACTGCCACCCAGTGCCGGTCTTAACTCATCCCTGAACTCCACCTCACAATTACCCTTTTTCAAGTTCCACCATTTGATACTTGGTGCTGCCCTCACACTCCTCCTCTTCTTGATCACCAATGTCATCCTACAAACCACCATCCTATGCTGCCTAACTACACTTTCCCCGGTCACCACTTTACAGTCTCCAATCTCCTTCAAACTGGCCCTCCTACATAAGATATAATCCACCTGTGTGCATCTTTCTCCACTATTGCATGTCACCCTACGCTCTTCCCTCTTGTTAAAATACGTATTCACCACAGCTATGTCCATCCTTTTCACAAAATCCACTACCATCTGACCTTCTGCATTCCTTTGTTTAACATCATACCTACCCATCACTTCGTCATCCACTCTGTTCCCTTCACCAACATGCCCATTGAAATCAGCTCCAATCACCACTCTCTCACCCTTGGGTACAGTCATCACCACTTCATCCAACTCACTCCAAAATGTTTCTTTCTCATCCATCACACACCCAACTTGTGGAGCATATGCACTAACATTCATCATTACACCATCAATTTCCAGCTTCATAAACATCACTCTATCAGACACTCTTTTCAACTCCAAAACACTTTTAGCATACTGTTCCTTCAGGATAACTCCTACGCCATTTCTCCTCCCATCCACACCATGATATAACAATTTGAACCCACCTCTGATGCACCTAGCCTTACTCCCTTCCATCTGGTCTCTTGCACACACAATATACCAACCTTCCTTCTGTCCATCATATAAAATGCATACCAACATAAATCCTGTTATTCTAGCAATCTTCTAAGTTCATGAGAGCAATATTTATAATCTGTCCCTATTTAGGGTGGGCTTTGTCCAGATTTCTTGCAGAGGTTGAGGTGTGTGAGAGAAAGTGAAATGCCCTATTTAGAGGTGGCAGATGGAATTTATTTTCAAGTGTGTTTTCAAGGAATTGTGAGCTTCAAGGGAAGAGACATTTACTGCTACTCATGCTAAGTCTGCTTAAAATGTGCAACTGTTTTGTTTAGCAAATTATATCATTATTGTGGTATAGAATTTTAAAGCAGTGTTAGTAGTACAGCAGGTAGCATACTTGCATCTTGATGCAGAGGGCTATAGGTTCTAGTCCCACAGCATGTGGATTTGTACTTTAAGGGGGTGGAGTGCTGCAGTCCTGGCTATGTCCTCCTTTGGATGAGATGCCTAATAACTATGAACTTGTTTTTCAGCTCACCACCCATTCTGTATTGCAAATACACCAGCTTACCATTTTTAGTGTAACATAGGCAATGTATTCTTCAAGGGCAGCAGGCACCGAATTTGTTGATGAAATGCTGAAATATAAAGTTGTTTTCTAGCAACAACCTCTTCATTAGTTTCAGATCTCTATAATGTGGAATTATTCAGATGACTTTTAATTCTGCAGAGATTGTGCATACTGACTGACATTGATGGATTGTAATGACAAAAGTTTAAGTGGCCTTTTATGGTTGAAATGTTTTGAATTGGGCAGTTTCATTATTGGTTCATATGTTTTGTTTCATTGCTTGCTGGAAAAACATTCAAAACTATAAATTTAAAACACAGACTAACAAGTGGTGCTGTATTATAGAAGGGATATAATTAAATAATTTTATATTATAATTAATAAAATCTGTATATATTATAATCGTGCATAATCATATGTATAGATATGTACACTTCTTATGCATGGCTACTCTTGCTTATCACAGTAACAGGAAGGATACTGTAATGGCTGTGTCAAGAAAAAAGGTCTAAAGCTTTTAATTAAGCATATAATGAAGTTGTTCACATCAGTGATAATGCAGATCCAGTTTCATATAACTAAGAGTCAACCACACAAAAATCAGAAAATACCCAGAATTTCCCTTGCCCACTCAGTAAAACTAATCTTGAAAAAATAATTAATAATGTGCATATATTAGGGCTATTGGAATTATCTACAAAAAGATGAAGTGATGATTTGCAACTATGTCAATGTTGGGATTTTGAAGAAATGCTTGATTAAGCATTAATTAAAAGATATACATAATTTAGTGAATGCACACAGTTTAAGTTAAATACAGCTATAACGTGTTGTGCATTCAGAGCACAGAATGCCAGCTTTTATTTAAACAGCAACTTGTGTTACTGAGAGCAAATCTTTGAACACTAGTGTTAAACTATTCTGTTTAAATCTGTATAATCTGAACAGGCTCATGGGGATTCAGTTTAGTGTCCAACATGAAAAATTCTGAGCCAATGAACACTATTCCCCAGTAGTTGTTTAAGTCACTTACAAATAAATATATACATAAAACAAGGGGAAGTATTTTGAGGTAAAGCAAATATCTTGTCTTTATGGTAGGTAAAAAGTAAAACTTTGTTAGTACCCAAGTAAATAAAATGATTATTAGCAATGAATGAGAAAATTATTCCAGTATAGAGAACTGAACAGCCAAGCCTTCTTGATCAGAATTCAAAAGGGCTGCCAGCTGAAAATTCCCTTTATTTAAGTTGCAATGTACATGGGGTATGTAAAACAACTTATCACGGATTCCTAATTAAATTCAGATATCTGTAATCATTGTAGAAGTAAAGCATAAAACAGTATGCACACTAAGAATTTTGACAGTGTTTATGGCAACTGGGGAGAAATAGCTAAGTAATGGGACCCTGTAATGACTGTGTGGGGGAGGGGGCTGCATGAGTGGAGGGGTGGGGCTATGTGGGTGGGGCTCTGGGTTTGCACCCCCCTGCAAAAAATCCTGTGGGCTCCCTTGCCCCTGGGGGATAGTTTTTCCATGGTGCATATAGCAGAAACTAATACAATAGCTTATCCATTTGGAAATGGTTTGCTTGGAAATAGCCTTTCCCTCTGCCCCTGCAGCAAATGCCACCAGCAGTTGTTCAGATTTTCTTTGAGATTTTGTCCTGTTCAAGTAAAATTTAAGTTGTCTGTGCACATCCAATGAATGCAGAATCCGCTCCCCCTTGTTCTGAGGATTGGGAAAGAAGGCTGGCAAATGAATGGTCTGATTAAGAGCCACACTGGATACCACCTTAGGCATGAAGGATGGCTTGGTCCCGAGAGATACCCTGTCTGCATGAAAAATGATGAAAGGCTCCACTGCCATAAGAGCCTGTAATTCGGAAATCCTTCTAGCTGAAGTGACTACTAAAAGGAAAGCTGTTTTCCAGGAGAGAAATTTTAAGTCTGCAGTAGCAGCTGGCTCAAAAGGAGGGAGAGTGAGCTTTTTCAATACAAAATTGAGGTCCCAGGCTGGGGTTGGAGCTCTCCTGTGTGGTCTTAAGTTTTTGGCCCCTCTGAGATACTGCTTTAGCAGAGGATGAGAGAAGAGGGGAGGTTCTGTGTTGTAATGAGCTGAAATGGCTGAGGCATGGATTTTTATGGAAGAAAAGGACAGGCCCTTCTGAAGCATCTCAGTTAAGTATTGTAAAATCGGAGGAATGTTTCCATGTGTCAGCATAAGATTTTCTAGTACTAGGCCTTCTCGCCTCCAAAATGACACCCATCACAGGTTTGCTGAGGGATGCTAAGGGTGAATTTAGGTGATTAGCCACACTGCAAGATTCAAAGTTTGGAGCAGAGTGTGCAGAATTTTGTTGTTCTGCTGAGACAGTAAAGTAAGGTGTCAGAGGCAGGTGCCATGGTGAAAGTGTGACACATTGCGCAGGAGTGGGTACCAGTGCTGGCGAGGCCAGTCTGGATCAATCAAAATCATTTTTCATTTGTCCTGTTTGACTTTTAGTAGAACTTAGGAGAGCAGAGGTAGAGGGGGAAAGGCATAGACTGATAGGTTCCAGCTGAAGGATAGAGCATCCACTTTCCAGGCGCTGAAGGAGAGAGCATCCACTTTCCAGGCTTTTTGTGATGAGTTCTTGTGCAAAATTTGTCCAACTGATAGATCTTTTTGCCTCACCCCAGAACTATGTCTGGGCTCCCCCATTTGCATGTCAACATGTTGAAAATCCGTGGTTCCAGTTTCCAATTGTGTGGGTCCATGAGATTTCTGCTTAGTTTGTCTGCCAGAGTATTCAGCTTTCCTGGCAGGAAATGAGCTTGGAGTTGTACTTGATAGGTCAAGGCCGTGTTCCACAATGCCATGGCTAGTCTGCAAAGGGGGTAGGAGTGTGTACCCCCCTGCTTGTTTATGCACCATATAACCATGGTGTTGCCTGTCCTTATTAATTGTCCTGGATGAAGGTAGTCCTTGAAGGCAGTCAGTGCCTTCTGTACAGCTAGCATTTCTTTTTGATTGATGTGAAGGTGCATTTGATTTGGGCTCCATTTGCCCTGAATGCACTTCCCTGCCAGATGTGCCCCCCAAGCATAGTCTGATGCGTCTGCAGATAGGGTTTGGGTGGCAGGGGGTGGTGTGAATGGCAGTCCCTTATTTTGGTGGCAGGCCTCTGCCCACCATATGAACTCTAGTTGCAGGCAAGGTATGATATGGATCACTGTTTCCAGGCTGTGACAATGCTGACTCCATAGACTTAAGTACCACTGAAGTTTCCTCATATGCAGTCTTGCATATGGAATTAGAAGAATGCAGGAGGCCATGAAACCCATGGCTTGCAGTATTTGCCTTGCAGAAAGCAGGGTTTTTGTGGCCACCTGTTTGAAGTAAGTCACCAAATTAATTTGTTTCTCTGGCATAAGGAAAGCCATCTGGGCAGTTGTATTCAAGCTTGCACCCAGGAATGTAATTTTTTGAGGGTACCAGTTGTGATTTATTTTTGTTTAGAGTGCACCCTAGACAAGTTAGAACCCTTTTTACAAATGCCAGGTGGTTTAGAAGAGAGTGTCCTTGTTTTCTGCCTGAATTAGACAATCGTCCAGGTATGCATATATTTGAATATTTTTTTGCCTTCAAAATGCAATTACTGGAGCCAGGCACTTTGTAAAGACCCTGGGTGCAGTAGATAAGCCAAAGGGCAGTGCAGAGAACTGATAATGTTTGGACATAAATACTGAAATCCATTTATCAGAATAGTTTTAGAAAAAAAAAATTTGCCACTAGCTAAAATGGTCTTTTTAGGCAAGTACAGGTACATGCCTTTTACACACAGAATGGTAACAGACAAATATTAAAACTTTATAAATTGTCTGCCTGCCATTACAGCAGGTGCAGGCAGATTTTATTTTATGAAATGTGTGTGTGTGTGTGTGTGTGTGTGTGTGTGTGTGTGGGGGGGGGGGGATCACACAAGCAATTTCTTACCATTTTCAAAATAATACAATACACCATCCCATTTTCCAAAACAACCCCCCCAGTGTACCTTCGGAAGGACAACTGATGCAAATTCTGTAAACTGGATAAGCAGATTGTAGTGTCTGGATAACGTCTGACTAGATATCCAAGTAGCAGCTTCACAAAGGTTTTGGAAATCCACACTCTTGAAGAAGGCTGTGGTAGTAGTTTGTATTTTTCATAACATAAGCTAAAGCCACTTGGAAGGATTGTGTTTACTGCTGGCTGACTTGTCTCCCCTTCTTAAAATGATACAGATAGCAAGACTGACTCGGCTGTTTAATCCTTTCAGTGTAATACTGAAAATGAATGTACACATCTTAAAATACATAAGGTTATCTTCTCCTGTTAGGGGAAATCGACAGCCTGACAAACTGGTTGAACAATAATCCAGGAGACTGGATTAAGCACAATATATGTACACAGTGAAGCAGCAGAAACACAAGTTCTACAGCAAACACCACTGAAGACAGCCAAATCATGAAGTTTTGTTTAGTTTTGGAAAGTTCCAGCAAAGTACCACTTTTACAACAATGAAAGGAACCTGCACAGTATCTCATATAGATGAATCTTTTCCTGGGACCACTGTAACAGCAATGACATTGGAGAAAGCAGAAGACAGAGTGAACTTCTAGCTGTGGACAAAATGGGGCACAAAAGCTTGTTCCACTACTTTGTTTAATACTAGCTCCATTTTCTTAACTTTATAAGAAAACCTTTTTTTTATTTATTTTTCCTTTAACATATTTCTTTAAACCAAATGCTTACATTTGTTCTTGATTATGGACTAACAGAGGAGGAACACACGAAGCAACTAATTTCTTATGCTCTAAAATGTCAAATTTCTTCCAGACTTAGAGAAACTCTGATTTGAATAGATTCTCAGTGGGTGTGATGATGTGAGGTAGTGCCAGGGGGGTAGGGCAATGTATGTGTAACATATGCCAGCATAACTAGCTGGATTCTGCAAAGAATTACATGTCATTTGAAATATCAGATTGATTTGAACAAATACTTGTGATGAAAATGTTTCAACTGTTGGTACTGCTGGACAGAAAAAATATACATGTATGGCATACTATATTGTTGTAACTGATTAAATGTGTATATTTTAACAGAGGATGCTGGAAGCGAAGGAGTTAAGCTCAGCCTAGTTAACTTAAGGAAAACAGCCTAAAATTAAAGGACTTTAAGGCCATAAAGAATGTAGCCAGAGATGCAATGTCTGTGAAAAGCTGGGGCTGGGATCCTAATCTTTTGTCCTTAGTGTTGAACTAATTGCTACCCTGGGGTGCCAGAACATGACTTAAGTCTCTGCAGGAAGGGTGGAAGCATTAAAATTGGTTTTTACAGTTTCCAAATGCTGCAGTACACCTATGTGTGCATTATGATACATCAGTGCCAAATACTGGTTCAGTTGCTAGTGAGGGGGTAGTGTGGGAACTACAGAGTCAGGTGACCAGATGAGATGTCACTCTGTAACCAGCATTGATATTGCATTTGAATACTAGTGAGACATGTGATGAGGGCACTGTTTTCTGGGACCTGACAAGGCACACTCCTACATCTTCATTGTGCCTTGCTTTAGTAAGTAACTAGGGAATGGTAATTCTTTAGTGAGTTAGAAAATATAGTAAGATTAGCTAAATATTGTGATTAGATAAATATTGTTTTGCTGTGCGAGTCTTTCCATCTGTTTTTTTTTAATATAGATTTTGTTAATAGAAACTCCAGTATTTACTGTAAATAGATTATTCAGTATTTTCATGTTTTCTATTTTATTATGAAACTATATTAATATCTTTCATTATAGCCATTTGTTAGCCTTTGAGAGTAATTGCACCATTTGTTTAAGTATTAACTTTATGGAGAGTAACTGGGTGCCCCAATTAGCTGGCTTTTGGTGTTCTGGTGATAGTGTATCTACCATATAGTTTGGGTGGAGGTGGCAAAGCAGGTAAGCTGTGCCTGCCTTTCCCAGGTGTGAGTGCATGTGTGTCTGCATGTGTAAATCAAATCTCAAAGAGAGTGCGCATTTCAGGTACTTTGAACAGGGACACACACAGCACTGATTTCACAAAAAGGGTGGTAGAGGACTTGGTTTAGAGCACCTAGCTAAAGATTCCAATCTATAGCTGTCAGTGGGGAGTATTATTATTTGGGGCCTGGAAAGAAACCAAGCCCCAGGACTGGAGTGTGCATTCCCTGTGTGCTCTTAAGGGAAATTGTACTTGATGCAGAGAGCTGCATCTGAAAATACTGTGTGCATCTATTTTCTCACTGAGCATTCCCCCACCAGTGTCAGTGGTGAGGATTGAGCCTCTTTGATCACTGGTCCAGAGAAGGGAAGTCACATGTTGGTGAGCAGCGGTGTGGATATTAATCAAACTTCTGTAGCCTGTAAGCAGTTGTCACTAAAGGTGTGTGTACTCTCCGCAGCCACAAGGAAAACAGAGTTTCATTTTTCACAGCAGTTTTATTTCTTTATTTTTTAGTTTATTTTATTCAGGGAAAGCAGGCAAAGATGTCAGCAGAGGATTACGGCAAGCTGATGTGAACCAGTTGGTTTAAGTTGTGCATATCCAAAGGATTATTGCATGCCAACCTAACTAAAGAGGAAATGATTTCAGCCTTCATCACAGCACAAACCAGCAACCAGGATGACAACCAATCTGATGATATGGATGTGCAGCCCTCTGAAATGGGACAGTTTAATTCCAGACAGGTTTTTAAATCCTATGAGGAAAAGATATGGAATTAGAATTAGCAGAGAGACTGCGGCATTTGGAGTTTGAAGAAAATGAGAAGCAGCGTCAACATGAGAGGGACATTCTGACTTTTCGAAGGGAACATGGAGGTAATGAGTAAGTGAATAACCGAACCCAAAAAACAACAAAGGTCAGTACATTTCTTCCACAGTATACATAGGGAGATAGTTTATACTCAAAAGAGTATGTAGACAATATAATGTTGACCAAGGGCTCTGGGTACAGTTTCTGAAACAGTCGTTTGCATACTGTCTGATACTGATTGTTTATGGGAATGTTATAGGTTAATATCTGAAGCTTAAAGAATAAAGTTTCGTGAGTACAAGTATAAGGCAGATGAAAGTGTATGTGATTATATTGCTGAGCCAAGCACTTATTTTCATAGATGAGTGAGTGGGTGTCAGGTCACCACGTTTGAAAGGCTGGCAGTCCTTTTGGTGAGGGAACAAGCCCTTAGCACTTTGTCTGTGGACATGAGAATCTTGTTGGCAGACCTGGAATGTAACTCTGCAGATGAGCAGAGAAAAGGGGCTCTCTACTTAGCAAGCAGGACATGACTGCAGAAAGGGATACCCAGTGCTGCACATAGATGCAAGGTAACCCATGGTGGGCAGCCTAAACCAATCCAACACAGTCCACCAGTAACAAGGGAAGCCACTAGTTCAGTTGCATGGCCAGGATCAAGGTTTAGATGTTTTAAATGTAACCAGCAGGGCCATGTACCATACAAATGTCCACTGAAGCAAGGTGGGAAACAAAAACTAGGGGAGCAAGCAACTGGGAATAATAGTATGCCAGTGGTAAGTTGTCTGGAGACAACAGGGGTACCAAACTATCACCGGAGTCTGTATTCTATCTTAGTGGATGGAAAACAGGCCACTGCTAAGACAGAGACAAGCCTCCAATATAACAATTATGAAGCCTGCAGCGGTAAGAGGGGAGGAGTACTTGCTTGGGCAGCCCACTCCCGTCAGAGTTTTAGGAAGGATCTCATTCCAAATACCTCTGCCTGGGATTCACCTTGACAAGGAAGGTGGAAAAGGAAGAAAGTAGTGTTTGAGGATATCCCTGTAGATGTCTTGATAGAAAATCATTTAGATCATGGAGTACTTTGTGTTCATGCAGTTACATAAAGTCAAGCTTGGAGACAGGCATACGGGTCTGGTAGCCAGGGGGAGACTCAGACCCCACACCTGAAGCTGGGGCTGGTGATGTGGTTATTTCAGGGAGGGAGCTACCTTGCAACATTGAGCCTGAAGGTGAGCCACAGCTGCTGACAGGAACTGATGGTTCCCTTGGACAGAGTGACTGCAAGGAGAGAGGTGAATGGTAGTACCCAGGGTGATAGTGAGGCACTACTGTAAGAAGATAACAGATTTCCTGTGAAAGGGAAGCTGGGAAGGGTCACAAAGGTAGAGTTGAGACGAGCTCAGCTCTCAAACCCTACATTACAAGGCTTGAGGGAGATAGCTAAGGAGGAGCTGATTCAAGGAAAAAGGGGCGTCTGTATACTGGAACAAAGGGTTACTGTACAGAAAGTAAACCCCTGAGGGAGGGCTACAAGTTAAGGTAATACAGCAGTTGCTAGTGCCCAGACCCTACTGTCTGGCACTTCTAGACATAGCCCATTACATTCCTTTTGCACGTCATATGGGCATAAAGCATACCAAGAAACATATTATGCAGAACTTTTATTGGCCTGGGATTGCAAGGGACGTAACAGGGTACTGCAAAACCTGTGAGCAGTATCAAAAGTAGGCGGGTAGAAAGAGACAAGTTCAAAGCTCCTTGGATGCCTTTGCCTGTGATTAAGGAGCCATTTTGGAGGGTAGCTATGGATATTGTAGGGCCTCAGAGTACCCCAAGTTCCACAGAGAAGAAATGTATCCTATTGGTAGTAGATTATGCAAGCTGCACCTGAAAATACTCTTGTGTGTCTATTTTTCTCAGTGAATGTCTCCCATCAGTGTCACTGGTGAGGATTGAGGCTCCTTGACCACTGGCCCATAGAAGGGACGTCAGTGTTGGCAATCTGGGTTGATCAGTTAGCAGAGCAGCAAGAATGTGAATAAGAGACAAGGTAAGCCCCACTCAAAAACACCTGATTAGTGGCCCATTACCATGTCTTAGAATTCAGCACTCATGTCAGGCCTGACGGCACTAGTGCTCTACCTAACAGTCTATGCATTGCAGTAGCAGAGACACAACCCAACATGCACATGTGTGTACTCACACACATCCATGCAGCTGCATTCATGCCCCAACAGACACATACATCCACAGCTGCGCAGTACCTAGCTGTAGTCACAGTATGAGCCACAAACCTTTTAGGGTAAATGCCATCGCAATATGGTACAACAATTTTTTGAATTGCTCTACCATGTTAATTTTTTGCCAGATTCATTGTTGGGGAAAAGCGCATGGCTAATTTATATTATCCACTCCTCTGAATTGCCACATTTGCGGCTTCACCAGCAAGACCTCTGTCCAAGCTACAACCACTGCTAGGAGAAAACAATGATGCAGCAGTTTCTGAATCACTCACAACGTGGAAATCTATGAAGTTAAGGCTTCTGTAACAGAGCAGGCATTTATGAATTTCAGGGAAAGTCTCTTTGCTCATTTTAGAAGAAAATTAGAATTTCATCTCTATCCTAAATGGAAAAGGCACTACAGTTCATAGGTTCATACTAGGCTATCTGCCCTAGGGCATTTATAAGCCTAGCCAGAATGTGTTTGGCTTTCGCCACCCATTTTAAATTTATTTTGCTATGCCCTTTTTCGAGGTTAGTATACTGTGCCTCTGTCTAACAGTGACACAGAAGTGATACCCGGGGTAAACCTACGATCTCCCATCCACTCATCAAGATTCCTCTTGAAGAGAGTCAATGAGGGACTCTGCCTAACCTGGACTGGGATTTTATTCCAGAGTGAAGGGAGCCTCTGGGTTATGAATCTGTCCCTCCAGCATGTCCTATTTATTTCAGTGCTGAGGTTCAAGTCTCTCAAGTGCGTAGCTCGATGGGATTTGGATTTTCCGAGGTGCAGCATGTCCATTAATTCCAGGTTGGACATGGCTTTATACGTCAGGCACAGATCGCCTCTGAACAGGCGGTATGCCACTGAGTAGAGCTGGAGTTTCTTTAACCGGGCAGCATATGGCATCTGTCTGAGCCCTTTGATCCTCTTGGTGAGGTACTTTTGGGGTCTTTCCAGTTGCTGCAGGTGTCTGGCAAGGTACATCCCAAAAGGGGCATTGTACTCAATTATGGGCCTGATGAGAGATGAGTAAAGAGGCACGATGACCTCCCCTGATCTAGATGTGAATCCCTTCATGATTAGGTGGGCTATATAAAATGTTTTTCTAACCACTTTGGCCACGTGGTTGTCAAATGAGAGATTGCTATCAACTTGGGTCCCCAGGTCCCTAATTACTTCTTCTGTACTTAATGGATTACCACCTATGTGGTAATTTGTGGGCACTTTGTTTTTGCCAAAGGGGATGACTATACACTTTTTGGCATTTAGCTTGAGGCCATGGCTCTGGCACCAGTTGTCTGTTTCTATGAGGCCCTTTTGGAGGATGCTTGTGTCGGCTGGAGAGTCGATTATGGCGCCCAGTTTGCAGTCATCTGCAAACTTGGTCAGCCACAGTCCTTCCGTGCTGGCCTGTACCTCCGAGAAATATATACCGAACAAGAGAGGTCCCAGGACTGAGCCTTGTGGGACACCACTTGTAACTGGTTTGGAGTCTGACAGAGGAATTTGATGTCTTTGAGGGGACTCGTTAGCAATTTTCTCTTAAAACATTGCTAGAGAAGGTAAATACAAATTAATATTTTATCCCTTTGACGATTGTTACCCAGCACTGTCAAAGTCCAAGTTAGAAGAACTGAATGAGGAGCCAGTAAAGCAAGTAGACAGACTGTTCATTTTGGGTAGCAGAAAATAGTTGCATAAAAAGTGATACAATGTCTTATAGCTAGGCTACCCCCAACAGCTCAAGTGTAAGACTGTATCCACATACCAAGAAGGACTGAAAGCAGTAAAAAAACAGGCCTAAGATAAGACATTCACCTTTGGCAGCTTCCCATTTATGCAAACTCCTGAAGCAATAATCCCCATGATAAAATCTGAATATACCACGAAGATGAATAAAAGAGAGAGGATTTATTCCAACATTGCCATTTCATTCATTGCTACTCAGGCTTACAAATACTTTGTAGATGGAGAGGCTTAATGCAGAATTAAGGCCAACTCTAAAGTCATGGTACAGAGGCACTGTATCAATCTGTGTAACTGGCATCCTGAGTTCTAGAATGGACTTGGGAAAGACAGCTGACTGTTGACTATTTCATCCTACCAGCAGCCCAAGGAGGAGAAGGGGAAAGAAACCTGATGGTTGTGTGGCCCTGGTAGACATCTGCAGCTATTCTCATCATCCCAGGTTAAAACAGATGGTGATAATGACATCCTGATATAATTGCACTAACAAATGAAACAGTACTGAGAACAACTGCTCCCAGGCTCCATGCTTACTGCTGCCCATCATATCCCAGATGTCTTGGGTATAGTAGTGAGGTACCGCCACGCACAACTCCCTAAAGAGTCAGGGGTCAACCTAATGCGTTATAGTTGAGTTACCTAGACAGGAACAAATCGGGAGAGCCAAGAATGACTGAGCATAGAAGCCAGGTAGAAACAGCCAGAGGCTGTGTAGACTCGGAGTGAATAAAAAATACAACAGGTCCCAAACTCTTTTGCAAAAGTAAAAATCAATCCTAAACAATGTAACATTATAGGAAGCTTTATAACACTAGGCAACAACTTTTCCACATTAGAAAACATTCTGGACTGGTCATCAAAATCCCTACCCCAAGAAACAGTAGTCATGGATGACTTCAACAGTGATTGGAACACTTGTAACTCTCAAAGCCCCACTAACCACATCAACCTCCATGACTACAGTCAAATTATTCAAGTAACCCTTAGGACTGATAGAAGATCTAATAAGCACTCATAGCACTAATAGACTTGAACAATCCTTTACTCTGGTTGCCTCACAGCCTCAGTGATCATATACAAACATGTTTAAATTAGAGATCACAAACTCAACTAAAGTCCAGAACTAGCCATCCTATACATAATAAAAGAAAGTTCATATCTACCCTCACCCTTTGTAACTGGGAACCAGTTAAATACCTCCCCCTAGAAGATGCCACACAATATTACCTTACTGAATATCTTGAATGAACTTGCTCCTCTAAGAATTACAAGAATAAACTCTAACTTCGCCCTATGCAAACTATAGACACCCAGACACTATTAAAGAGGGACAAAGGCTTTGGGTCCATGGCTCAATACTAAATCTCAAACTGCATATCAAGAGCTCAGAAATAAGGCAAAGCAACAAATCAAATAAGACAAACAGATTACTACCATAATAACCAAAGCAAACACCATAATAAGCCACAAAAGTTCTGAGCTGCCATCAATAACATCCTCCAGCCAGGTAATGCCAGCACTCCCTTCCCAGCTAATATTAGCAATTCAGACAGTATAGCCACTCATCTTAATCAATACTTCATTGAAACAATTCTAGCAGTAACAATACCCTTTAAGGATATCAGGTGTTTCAGCTAAAATGGGAATTCCGAATGTCCATGGCTTTTTCTTTCATTTTTGCTTTTAATTTCAGCCCAATAAAGCCAAACCCCTCTAGCTGTGGACATACATGTTTCTGCCTTCTTATGGCATCATCAGCACAGCATAAGAGGAATGTTTGACTTTTGGAAACACAGGGTAGTCATACCCAACTGATATCCACAAAACATTAGGGTGTCTAGAAAATATCCCAACTAACAAACTAAAACAATGAGTAAAAAGGTCACACAGAAAAAACAATTGGTAAAAAACACAAAAAGAGAAATCTAGCAAAGCTATACTTTCCACTGTGCGACACCTTAAACCTCTTGCATCAGAGGCAACATGGGTTATATGCAAATTACCCTTTAAGGATATCAGGTGTTTCAGCTAAATGGCAATTCTGAATGTCCATACATGTGTCCACAGATAGAGGGGCTTGGCTTTATTGGCTAGAAATTGTCCATAAATAGATTTAAAAGTAAACATGAAAGAAAAAAAGTCGTGGAAAGTCTTGTCACCTTTTTACTCATTGTTTTAGATTGATATATATCCAATAGATTATTCAGTACTGCTGATTTCATGCCATTATAATTGCTAATCTTCACATTTTTCCCCACCTTCCATGCCAAGCCTTCTGAAGTACAGATTTCTGTATAGATATTTTGTATGTATCCAGTCAGACTTTCCCGGTAAACAAATGTAAAATAAATAAAATAATACATTTGCAACACGGTTGGCAAAGGATCATAGACTACTCCTATTTCTTACTCTTGAATAAGCCTCTCCATCCCTAGGTACTGCCTCTAATCTTAACCTACTAAGACTTCCAACCAAACGGAACAGAATCTGACAATTTGTGACTGCAGTGTTAATGTTGCGTTGATGCAAAACATACTGAATGATGCATTTTTTGTTCTATGATTATTTTTATTTAATTGCAAAAAAATTAAAAGACTTTAGTGCATAGGAAGCAATGTTGTTACCCATCAGCATCAGACCTATGTTTGTCAACACCTTAATATACAAGGTGTGAAGTTGAGACTATTTTAGGTCCTTATGTCACATGGTGACAGTCAAACACATGAAGGAATTTGGTATGTTCAGAGCCCGTAACAATCGCCCCTACAGTTTTGCATTTGTCATTACCTTGCACAGCTAAAGCTTTTGCCGTCACAGAACAAAAGGTATGGAAGCCTCTTCAGACCTTAAAAAAATGCTCCTCACTCGGTCAGCATTCTGTAAGTGTTCTACATCAGCAAAAATTTAAATGTAGCTGCTTAGAATGCTACAATGTGAATTAGTTCTGCACTGCTAAAAATACTTGCAAGTTCATATTTGACTATACTCAAAATAATGAACATGATAGAGGTCATATAGCAATATTGTGCAGTATTGTGCATCTTTGAGGAGTCGTATGCCTTTTTGTAAGCTTTAACTCGTACTTCTACTGTTAATTACATTCACACTTCATTTCTTAGGTAGTCGATTGCTCTAGTTTTACTGTGACTGGTCATGACTGAGATGACCCAAGTGAACCCATTCATTTATCTGTTCAATAGCAAACCAGAAAAGCAACAAAGAAGCTTACACTTATTTGAAAATCATCTGGATTCAGCTTTTTGCAAAAGTAGATGCACACTAGCAGATGCCAGACCTCAGTGCATTTATCTTCCATCCTATTAAAACGATACAGTTAGGATGGTTAAGGATACTTATTAAAGTGGTCCTGCTCCATCCATTTATAACTCTTGCAATACAAACACTGAAGAAAACTACTAATGCATGCCAATGGCGATCTTTATTTCCTCCTGCCCTGTCCTCTGGCTGCTGTGCATCCCGGGCTCTGGCGTTGCTTCCTAGTCACTGTGTTCCTGTCTGTCCCAGCTCTAATCTACTTGAATGTACTCTACTGGAAGCCAAAGATTTGAGTCCTGAGTAGTGACATAATCAACCTGCTCCCTGAGAATTTATTTCCTGAAAAGAATATAGTGAAAGTATGTCTTCAAATGGTACTATTGCCCGTTTACTACTGCTAGGTAAAACAAGCATCCCAGCCTGGTTAGCTAGCAGCCAAATCTTCCCCTATTAACCTTCTCAACCCGTACTTTCAACTTACATCCCCTTATTCCTATGTAGGATTTCTCTCTACTCTAAACTAGTCTCATCTCCCTTAGGGGACCTTTTTCTCTTTCTCCTGTTGCAATTACGTAACTGGCTACAAAGTGGCAGTCTAAATACAGCTAACTGCCCTGTATTTCTTCACCTTTGTTCTCTACAGTTTTCTTCCTTTTTTGAGCTTTGAGCCTTTCCTGTTGTCTTCCTTACCCTATAATTTGTCCCAGTAGATTCTTATCCCATACAACTCTTTTCTAATTAGCCTAGTCTACCCCTGCTACCCTCTTTACTACTCTCCTCAACTCTACACACTTACTCCCTTACCTTCACACTGTACAGATTGTTCTCCTTGAACTTTTTTCTCTCTCTGGCTTTACCCGCTCCATTTGCCCTGCGGGCTCACTTTGCTCCCGTACCCTGCCCCCAATTTCCACCCACCCCCAGTGCTCCTACATTTATTGTCATCCCATACTCCCTCCCTCTTACATCACCCAATCCCCTCAACATTGTTCCTCCCATTACCCTAAAACTACCTCCCTCTCCACCAACCACGCCTTATTCAGCACTCCTCCTCCCCACCCACCAGCCCTACCCAACTCTCTAACCTACATATCTTTTCACTTCAAATCAAACTACATCTATGATGCTCTCTTTTCCTACTACAATCTTTACCCCTACATTACTCTTACTCCTACTCTTCATTCTATTTCCTCTGTACCATGCCACCTCTTATACCAACCTCCACCTACACCCTCCACACCCCTACTCTAACAAGCCACTTCCACAACATCTTTGCCTCTAACTCCCTTTCACCCCACCCTTCCATTAACATTAAAACTCTTCCAAATCCCCTCTAAATTCTGCAAACCTAAACCCACCCCATACCATCCATTCCCAACCAAACCCAATCCTAACAAACTTATTCACCTTCTCTCTTACCTCTGCTTAGTAGGCGACATTCATCCCAACCCTGGGCCAAAGATTTCTCAAACAGAAAAACTTAGCCCCAACAACAAACCAATCAGTAAACACCTCAAATTCCTCACCATCAATGCCCAAAGCTTAGCTAATAAAAATTACCCTCTTTCATGCCTGGCTCAACCATAATAGTAGCCATCTCTGAAACCTGGTTGAAACCACAAATAATCGACTCAGAATTCCTTCCCCCCAGATATCAATCTCTCCGATCCTTCCCCCCAGATATCAATTTCTCTGATCTGACCGCCTAAGTAAAAGAGGTGGTGGTGTAGCACTAATCTACTCCAAATCACTTATCCATCACTCCCTTCCCAAATCCTATCCCTTCTTTTAATAAATGCTGAACTAGTAACTGGCATTCTAAAATTAAATGACCATAAAAGTATCTGCATCATCTCTCTTTACATTCCTCCTGGTAACAACACCAAAACATTGGAAGACCTCCTCTCTTGGACCTCCTCAAATATTAAACATGAAACCTACATTATGGGAGATGTAAATATTGACTGGCAAAAAATCATCGACCCTAATCCCACCATGTCAATCAAGCTCTTAAACTTTACACAACTCATTAACTCTATTACTAGGCCCAACAAAACCAACCACCCAGGCTCCATCCTAGACTGGATCCTGGTATCTCACCCTAACAGAACCACAACATCTGGTGTCACTCCTGACCCATTAGGAGACCACCTCCCTGCCTTCAGCCAGAGTGTTACATCCTCTTCCTCATATTCCCACCAACTCTTACACAATCATAACTTAACTATCTTTAACCCCTCTACCTTCGCTGACTCCCTTAAGCTCACTAACTGGAACCTACTAAAAACCCTACTTCTAGACAAAGCTGTTGACTTAAACTCTACATTCCTAACTGTCAAACTCCCTAGCTCCAATACGAACCAAGAGTTAAAGCCAAGACTGCCCCTTGGCTTACTAAAGAAACCAAGAAAATTATGCAACAGAGACAAATCTTGGAAAAGCCATCTCCATCATAAACAGCCTGTATTTTTACATAAATACAAACAGCTGCGAAACCTAGCCAATAAACAAGTCATTATAGATAAAACATCCTACTACAACCATTTACAAATAAATCATGCAAAAAAAACCCAAACAATTCTGGAACTCTAACTCCCTTCTCAAGCCTGGTATAACAAACAACCCTTGTCCTGATACTAGCAAATCTGACCAAGAAATTGCCAAACTATTCAACACCTTCTTCACCTCTTCTATTGCTGAGCTAACCAAAACCTTCCCCAACAGCATCCCCCTACCCCCCTCTGCCCAAGCTTCCTCCCTCTCTCCTCTCACACCCCCTACTTTTGAACTTAAACCTGTATCCACCAACCTTATAAAAAAACTTCTCTCCAAACTTAAACCATGCATCAATGCCCCTGACAACATTCCCTCCTCCTCCTTAAAAATTGCCTCAGACAGTATTGCTCTCCCCTTCAGCATCCTGATGAATAGATCACTACTCGAGTCCCATGTACCCAAACTATGGCGTTCTGCTTTTATTCTTCCACTCCGCAAGGGTGGCAAAAACTAATTTCTCCAACTTCCACCCAATAGCCATCCTCTCACCGATCTCTAAACTTCTTGAGAAATGCATACACCTGCAGCTCATGCCATTCCTGACTGAACACCAGCTGCTCTCTCCTACCAAACACAGCTTCCGCCCTGGACACAATACCAACACAGCCCTTCTCTCCTTTTTACACTCTGTCAGTTAATTTCGATATTCTGGTAACTTAGTTTAGTCTGTTCTGCTAGATTTATCTAAAGCTTGCAATACCATCTCCCACACTCATCTACTAAACCATCTATCTAACCTCATCTCCCCAAAAACTCTTTCCTGGTTCTCCAGCTATCTTTCAGACAGGTCCCAAGCCGTGAAATGGGGCCAAGCCTCCTCCACCTTCCTTCCCACTCCACATGAGTACCCAAAAGGTTCCATACTTGGCCCTCTGCTATTTAACATAGTCATTAATGATTTCCACAAAGCCATTCTTAATACCAAAATAGTCCAATATGCAGACATCTCAACTTTGATCTGCTGTGCCTCAAACCTAACAGAACTCCAGTCTCTAACTCAAACTGCCTTCTCAACCACTGAAAAATGGATGCACCAAAACC
Organism: Protopterus annectens; assembly: GCF_019279795.1. Taxonomy (NCBI): domain Eukaryota; kingdom Metazoa; phylum Chordata; order Ceratodontiformes; family Protopteridae; genus Protopterus; species Protopterus annectens. Next base: position 1,319,363,283 of record NC_056737.1, on the reverse strand, counting down.
ACCTCTCACTTAACGCTAACAAAACTAATATTCTTCTATTCACTCCCTCTAAATCCACTCCCTCTGATAAAAACTCATTTCAAATTACCAGCCTTAACAACTCCATCATTGACATCGTTCCCTCCGCCAAACTCCTGGGGGTCACCATCGATAAACACTTAAAATTCAACACCCACATCCAACTTAACATCAAGAAAATCCACATAAAACCCGGCCTACTGTACAGAAACAATCACTTACTCTCTCCCTCTACTAGACATACTTTGGCCACCACATATCTCCCTCAATCTCTTCTGTATGGCGCTCCTCTGCTTACTAATCTGTCTTCCACCCTTACCTCCAAACTGGAAGTATGCTACAATAAAATCTCCAGATTCGCCACAAAGGCAAATTCCTTCTCTCATCACTGCACCTCCCTACAAACTTTAAATTGGCTTGAACTCCCCAATCAACTTGGACTTCCTCCAAATTGTCTCAGCTCACAAATTATTATTTCAACCCACCAGCTGCCCCGCAGTAATATTCTTCAACCATATACCCCCCCAGACCCCTTAGATCTACTCACCAAAACCTTATTACCATCCACAAATCCAAGCACCCAGCTGGTCAACTTCTACTCTTCTTTTCCCTAGCTAAAAAGTGAAATGCCCTGCCTCTACACTGAGGACCTGTGACAACGTAAACACCTTCAAAACTCAACTTTATTCCTACCGGTTTCTTCACAGAAAATTTAACTGCACTCTTCATCCCATACCTCCCAAGCTCCCCTCCTCCTTCTCTCCTGGCTAACCTTCATACCTTTCTAATTCCTTCATACCTTTCTAATTTCTCTCATAGACCTAGATTATAAATGTAACTAATATCAACATCCAGCCTTATGCTCTATGCCTCTCATCCTCCTGGACAAGTTCTTTAATATCTTAGTTGCTTTATTGTATGATACCTATTCAACTGCAATTCTACCTGTTGTTTTTTTGTAATACTACCTACTGATTTTTTTTTGTGAGTCATAGATAGGTTCATAGATTAGTACTAAGCTAACTGCCCATGTGAGCCATTTTAAGCCTAGCCAATTATCCCTTGTGAGACTCAAACCCTGCACCTTGTGTTTGTAAGGCAAACACCTTAACCATTAGGCCACCCTCCCAACCCTTTTGACTTTTTCCGGTTAGGGGTCGCTACAGCGGAACTCCGGTCCGCCAATGATTGGTAGTGGATTTTTACGCACAGGGTTATCCAGCACTGATGCATAACCTTCAATGAAGGCACGCCCCATTAAAGTGTGCCTTCACACAGAAGATGCTCTAGCTGAGAATCGAAAGGGACGTCTTGCTATGAGGTGACAACGCTAGGGCAGCACCACCACTGCAGTAATACTACCTATTGATTGGAATGCAGATATATTTCTTTGTAATTCATTATTTTATTTATTTTACATTTGTTGACCGGGAAAGTCCGACTGGAGTGAGGTCCATTTACAGTGGAGTCCCGGGGAGAAAAGCTCCACTATTAAACTATATGTACAGTGGGAAGTTTTGCAATACAAGACATTTCATGCAAGAACACGATTAAAGTGGTTTGTTCCAACTAAACCAAAAGGACTCCATTGTAACAACACAATCATCAGAGACATCATATATAACAGTATAAGAGGCAATATTTTGTGCTAAGCAAGTTTAAAGAATTATGTGATGTAACTTTGTATTGTGGAGCTTTTCTCCCCTTGCTTCCACTGAAAACGGGCTCTTGAGCCCAGTGGACCTCTCCTGGTCACAAAACTGGAATAAATAAACAGTCAGTGCCAATGGAGCTGTAATGAATAAGCATGTTGGTTATTGCAAATAATGGTGCCTGCCCACCAATATTCACATTTATTAGCTTTACATAAAAGCACTTTGTCGGGTCTATATTAAATCACCGAACGCTTAAAGTGAACTGTGATTGTAAGCTTTTGCTTACATAAGGTCGATCAATGTCAAAACGTCAGAAAAGTGATTTTTTTTTCCAAGGGGGGGGGGGGGGGGGAATCACTGTTCCAACAACAAAAAAAAAATATATATATATATATATATATATATATATATATATATATATATATATATATATATATATATATATATATGGGTCTACTTCATTTGACCTAACTTTCATTTGCCCGACACTCATTTTCCCAAGACCAAATGACTGAAAGCTCATTTGCCCAACACTTCATTTGACCGACAAGTAGTATTAGCAAGAAAATGGAATATGCCCCCTCCCCAACTGTAGTGCGACCCTGGAGTTAGAATATATAGGTAGGGGGGGGTGTGGGGGACACAGCCCCCTCACAACGAGGGGGTGTGGGAGGCGAAACCCCCACTTACTTTTCTTTTACTAAGCAATATTACATCAAAAGTTAACAATATCATATGAAATGAAGTGGGGGGCTTTGCCCCCCACACCCCCCATTGTGGGGGCTGTGCCCCCCACACCCCCCCTACCTATATATTCTAACTCCAGGGTCGCACTACAGTGGGGGAGGGGGCATATTCCATTTTCTTGCTAATACTACTTGTCGGTCAAATGAAGTGTCGGGCCAATGAAAGTTAGGTCAAATGAAGTAGACCCAGATAGACAGATAGACAGACAGACAGACAGACAGATATATATATATATATATATGTCTACTTCTTTTGACCTAACTTTCATTTGCCTGACACTCATTTGCCTGAGACCAAATAACTGAAATTTCTTTTGCCTGACACTTCATTTGCCTGACAAGTATTATTAGCAAGAAAATGGAATATGCCCCCTTCCCCACTGCAGTGCAACCCTGGAGTTAGAATATATAGTTAGGGGGGGTGTGGGGGGCACAGCCACTTACTTTTCTATTACTAAGCAATATTACATCAAAAGTTAACAATATCATATGAAATGAAGTGGGGGGCTTCGCCCCCCACACCTCCTGTTGTGGGGGGCTGTGCCCCCCACCCCCTCTAACTATATATTCCAACTCCAGGGTCACACTGCAGTGGGGAAGGGGGCATATTCCATTTTCTTGCTAATAATACTTGTCAGTCAAATGAAGTGTCAGGCAAATGAAAGTTAGGACAAAAGAAGTAGACCTATATCTATATATATATATATATATATATATATATATATATATATATATATATATATATATATATATATATATATATATATATATATATATATATATATATATATATATATATATATATATATATATATATATATATATATATATATATATATATATATATCGATAGATAGATAGATATATTTCATTTGCCCGACACTCATTTTCCTGACCCCATTTGACTGAAAGAGGGGGGGTGTGGGGGGCAAAGCCACCCACTTCATTTCATATGATATTGTTAACTTTTGATGTAATATTGCTTAGTAAAAGAAAAGTAAGTGGGGGGGCTTTGCCACCCACACCCCCCGTTGTGGGGGGCTGTGCCCCCCACACCCCCCCTACCTATATATTCTAACTCCAGGGTCGCACTACAGTTGGGGAGGGGGCATATTCCATTTTCTTGCTAATACTACTTGTCGGTCAAATGAAGTGTCGGGCAAATGAGCTTTCAGTCATTTGGTCTTAGGAAAATGAGTGTGTCGGGCAAATGAAAGTTAGGTCAAATGAAGTAGACCCATATATATATATATATATATATATATATATATATATATATATATACATACATATATACATACATATATATATATATATATATATATATACATACATATACACATATATATATATATATATATATATATATATATATATATATAATAAAAATTAATTTCAAACATTACATTAAGTGGAGGGCTTCACCCCCACACCCCCCTACTTAAATATACCAACTCCAGGACCGCACTAGTGACAAAAACGGCAAAGTACCGAAGCGGCCAAGTGAATTCTTTCCCAGGGAAAGAATTTGTATAACAGCCGCTTCGATATTTTGCGTTTTCAGCCTTTTAAGTTCGACCAAAATGCATTCGAAAGAATGCATCTTTGGTCTTTTAATATAGACCCCACTTTGTCAACATGTTTTGATCAATAAATCCAGATACTGCACTACTGCACTGTATTTTCTGCGATTCCCTTTTCTGTATGGTAATCTGTAATCCAGACATCACCTCTGCAGAGGCTAGTCAGCTCTTATCTGTGCATATAAAAGTCTACAAACATTGGTGCAGAAATTGCACCCATAAACATTGCTTTCATCTAAATAAAAGACTGCCCTTGTGTTTTACAATGAAATCTATGCAATTTAAATTAAAATTAGAAAACTGAGCAGTGACAGACCAATCTAATGACATTAGACAAAACTTGAAAACAGAAAGAGAAATTTGGCATCAAGTGTGCCAATGTAACTCTGCTGTCTCTGCTATTTTTCCCATTCATTACTGAACAGCCTCAGTAGACCTAGTTTAATTACTTTTCCAGTCATCCACTACCCTTTCAGTGCAGTACTATTTCCTTATATCATGACTAAACTTAATACCCTTAAGTCTGACAACTGTGCCCCCACCTCATCTGTCCACTATCCCACTTAATATTTCTATGTACCAGCATATTATACCAAACCTTCTCCTCTAGGGAGGCATAAAGTGGGGAGTAGGAGGCAAAAAAAGCATAGCCAGTGGTACTTAATGTAATTTGTAATTGAAAAGTCACGGGTTGCGAAAAAGAAGAGAGAGTTAAAGATAGAGAGATACACCATGTTAATCATGGCAGTCATTCGGGATCGCTCCTTGGAGCGAGACATTCTGAGATATTGTCCAGTATCTCCATAACTGTTTAGATCACAATCCCTGGACCTAGGCACCATACCGTTACTTAATCTTTTCGGTAATCTTTCTTCCCTTTGCTCCTTTCACACTGTTACAGAACACTGCATGCTCACTTCTATAACTAAGCTAAAATTCAAGATCCATCCTTTCCACTAAAAACACACAAAAGAAGCTCGACTACTGCTCACACATCCTGAATTGTTAGCTCAATCACACAGCTAAAATTTGAGACTCTCTCTCTGAAACACCATCCTGCTAACAAATAACTAAATAAAAACAAAAGAAACTTTACTACTGCTCACACATCTCTCAGCTCAGTCACACAGGTACTTTTCAGCAGGGAAATCTGGGGGTACTATTGTGATGTTGTTTAGGGCCACCGTATTATTCACTCAAGACTTATAATTGCTCTTATACTAGTTATTACCTGCTGTCTTATAATAGTGAGTGCAGTACCCTATCACAGAACCCAACCTTACAACCTTAAACAATACATCTGATGATGTCAATATTCATTCATTCTTGACGAATGAGACTCTGTTCCAATCCGGGGAACTGGCTCGGCCATTATACAGCTGGCTCCAGCCAAAAAACTCTCAAGCTAAAACTACTCACAATGCCCCTCTCTCCATTACCTCAAATCTCGTTTGCCACTCTGATAGCAAGACATGTCAGCTGATACCCTCCAGCTAAGTTCAAAATTTATTAATCTTCTTTAAAAAAAAAAACTTTGTTCCTTTTAAACCCATAGTTATTATCTCGTTCATATTTGAGCGATTCTGCCTCTACCATTAATACCTTTGCGAAATCCTCATTACCATTTTTGCTAACCTTCCCTTCTCCCTCTTTACCCCTTTTAAGGTAACCCTTTATATTACCATTGTTGGCATTTTTTTCTATCCTACCAGTCTAGATATTATTCTCTACCACTGTTCGTAGAATTTCCATCTATCGGGGTTTGAGTGTGCGAATCTTGCTGGCCTTCCCTTTGGTAACTTTTCCTTTTTACAAAATGGAGGAAAATCCAAAGGGCACTTCAGGTTACAAGCAGTACCAAGACTGTGGATGAAAGATGCCTAATTCAGAGGGGCATCATTCCGGCATTTATTGTTTGGGTGCACCCATTTGGATATTGTTTGTTTGATCCATCAGGCCTTCAGTACCAGGGCCTTGTTAGACAGACATAAGTTTATCTTAAAAGGGATGCCAAAATCTTCCTTTGAGGAAGGCTTATCCATGTCATATCCTACTTCCTCCTCAAAATCTGATGAAACAAAAAAAACAGGAGTCATTCAGTGCAGAGTTCCCCTACAGCACCAAAGACTAAGAGGCACAAGTCTTCAGTTCCATCAGTCTCCTCTGAACAGAAGACTAAAGTTCCAAAATTACCGAAAAAAAAAAAAAAGACGCTTTGGCACCATCTTCTTCTGTTATGGCACCAAAAGCTTTGGCACCAGCTTCTAGTTTCCCAGTCGGTACAGACCTCACCATATGCGCTGCAGCAGACTGTACCCACCCCCTTCGGTGCTGAAGTCTGAACCTTTTCTTGTTGCCAGGACAAGGTACTGTCCTTCCATACACCCCTTTGTGGGTCAACTACCCAGTCCATTTTTGGAAAGGCCAGACTCTCCTTCGGGGATGTCTGTCCAATCTTCCAAGAGAGTCTTTCAGTGGTAGATGTTGCAAGATTGGTGGATCAGCTTTGGGCAGCCAGGGTCCTTCCTGCCCCTTCTCAGACCTCTGGAGTTGGGGGTTTCTTCTCCTCTGACGTCCTCAGGAGGCTTAGAGGCCAGCATTCTGATTTCCCCGGTTCCAACTGTCCTGGTACGGACAGACACACCCTCTTCAGCTCCAAGGAATGCTTGAACATCTTTAGTTCCCTTGGAACTGGTAGATTCTCAGGGCTGCAGCTCGGCTGTCAATTCCATGGGTTTTGGATTGGTTCCTATATTTTACTTAGAGCTGTCCTTGGCTCTCAGAGCTCTGACAGTTGCAGGTTCTTCCCTGGCTCCTACTTAAGATTGTGGTCCTACAGAGTGGGATGTAACCTCAGTTTCAAGGTTGCCTTTCTTGGTTCCGGGCTCCCATCCCTCTTTGTGGGGGGGGGGCTGCTTTCTAAGTTATCGAGAGGGCATTAGCCTTTGTGGGCTCTCAGCTGGCCTCTTTTGTATCGGAATGTCATATGTCTGTACCTTCTGGTTTGGAGCTGCCACCATCTTCCACATCAGGACAGCGAGCACCAAAGCTGCAAGTTACTCCTTTACATGGTCGCTCTTCTTCAGAGTCTTCCTCAGAGATTCCCATTGAGTAATCATCCACGTGCAAGAGGAAGCACTTTTGTCACAGAAGACATGGACTTCAATGAAGAGGAAGGTTCCCCCAGTCACCACCAAAGATGTCATCTTTGGATAAATCCTGGAGATCCTAAAACAGTGGAGTAACTGGAAGCCCAAAGACCCATCCTCTGATAAATCTGTGTACTTGCAAGCATTTGGTGCTTGCCCATCTACTTCCTGGGCAACCCCACTCACAGATAACCTCATTAAATTGATCGCACAGCAGGTGTGCAAGGCCCACAATTCCAGAGAGCTGATCCCTTGGAGACCAGACAAAATCTTAACAGCACCCAAAGATCCCCAATATTGGGCAAAGGGCAGTAGATGCCATGGTGATACTGGCGGCAGCCACCAAGAAGGAACTTGCCGATGAGAGTCCCACTGTCCACCCACCTAACAGAGCCTAGGATGGACAGACTTGGAAAGCAGGTCTATGCTTAAATCAACCTTCACTCTAAAGGTCCTTGAATGTCATGGCACATTTTACTAGACTTCAGAGGGATCTGATTAAGGAGTTATCAGATACCCTCACTGGAGCGGTGTTGGACCAGGTGTGGGATAATGTTGCCTCTCAGCTGGCCATCCTGGAATCTATATTGAACTCATCCATGCAGCTCATCACTCAAGCAGCCAAGGGGACAACCAGAGCAGGGGCTTCAGGCGTTGCCATAAGGCATCACGTCTGGATGCACTTATGTGAGTTCACACAGCCTTTCAAAGTCTTCCTTTGTCAATGCTTCTTTTGATGGATCATCCTTATTTGGCCCCAAAACTAAAGACACACTAGACAGGTGTGAAAGCTGGAAAGACCCCTTCTGCTGTGGGCATTCATTTTCCAACTCCTCAGCCACCCTACTCCAGGGATCAGAGAAGTGGGAAGATGTGGTTCAATAGGCCCAAAGGGCCTTTTCAGGACACATGTAGCAGTAGCTCCCCTCGGGGTAGAGGGGGAGCACTAATGGAAGACTCCCACCCTGTGGCAGAGGTGGCCCATGAAATCAGGGCTCCAGAGACTCCTTTCTCTGGACAACCCTAACAGTGCTCCTGAAAGGAGGCCCAATTACTTACCTCTGGAAGCAGTCAGGGAAGACTTTCACTGCAACAGACAGCTTGGCAACTAATAACTTCCAATACTTGGAAAGAGAATAAAGGGGATGTAATGATAACCTCTGGTAATGATTATCTGCACCCAAGATCTAAGAGTCCTTGATGTAGCACCCAGTCAGAGGGACCAATCAGCCTTGGAGATTCAAAAGCAAATAGAAAAAAAGGGTCATCCAAGAAGTCTCACCAGACCAGACTGGATCTGGATTTTACTCAAGGTTCTTTTTAGTGCCAAAAAAAGACAGGGGACTGGAGATAAATATTGCATCTCTGCCTTCTGAACAAGTTCATTCAGCAAACAAAATTCCAGATGGTCATTGTTCAGTCTATACTTCCCTTTCTAGAGGAAAATGATTGGATGTGCTCTATAGAGCATCAAGACATGTATTACCATATAAAAATAGAGAAATGCTCTAGAAGGTTTCACTGCTTTTGGCTAGGAGCCAATCATTTCCAGTTCAGAATACTGCCCTTTGGTCTCACCACAGCCCCCAGGGTGTTCACCAAATGCATGGCAGCAGCCACAGCTCACTTGAGACTACAGATTCTGGGTGTTCCCTTACTTAAAATGACTGGCTTCTCACTGCCCCCACTAGGCATCTACTGCTTCAAGCCACAAATTTCATCCTGCATCTTTTCAACTCTTTGGTCATAACGGTCAAAGAAAAATCCCAACTGACTCCAACACAAGACCTAGAGTTTACAGGAGCCTGCCTCAGTACAATCTCTTGTGTAGCTTCTTTCCCTCTTCACAGACTACAAAAGATAATTTATCAAATCTAAAGACAAAGTCCCCACTCTTCTCGTCCTCCAAGCTTTAGGGTCTATGGCAGTGACCATTACTTTAGCATCTCTGGCAAGGTTTCACATGAGACTACTTCAATGGCTCTTAACTGCACAATGGTCCATCCTAACACATCTGATAACTTGTCCTATTTTGATAACCGGTCACTGCAAGAAGAATCTATCCTGGTGAATGCAGTCAGAGGAAATTCTTCTGGGACATCACTTCACTCCCTCTCAGCCCAAGGCCATAGTGACCACGGATGCCTCCCAGATAAAGTCTGTGGGGGGGCATTATACAGAAAGGACAGTCCAAGGCACTCTGTCTCCACAAGAAGCCAATTTGCACATCAATGTCCTGGAATTGAGGGCAGTGCTCTTAACACTGCAAGCCTTTCAATCTGCCCTCCCCTCTGGGGACAGTTGCAATTCAATCCAACAACATGTCAGTGGTCTGGTACATCAACAAACAGGGCAGAACCAGATCTTACCCCCTGTACCAGGAAGCTCTCAGGATATGGCAATGGGAGATTTCTTCCAACTGCTTACTAGTGGCAATTCACATCCCAGGGAGCTTCAACGTGATAGCGGATAAACTGAGCAGATGTTCTCCTGCCTCATGAGTGGTCTCTTAATCCCAAGGTGGTGATGGAAATTTTTCATTGATGGAGCCAACCTTGCTGGAACCTCTTTACTTCCCCAATTAACAACAAATGCAGCAGCTATTTTTCCCTAATCCCCCTTCAGGGGGAGTCCCCAACAGATGGCCTCCTTCTCGATTGGCCCTTGGTACTTCTCTACGCCTTTCCCCTCATTCCCCTGTTCTTGAAAAAAGCCTAAAGGTTGAGAAGCAAAATGATCTTCATTGCACCTTTTTGGACCAGACAAGTCTGGTTCTCCTTTCTTTGGCCTCACCTGAGTCACCGTCCATGGATTCTGGACCCCGTTCCAGACCTGCTCTGTTTCACCCGCAGGGACTGTTGCATTTTAACCTTCACAGTCTCAAGCTGACAGCTTGGTTTCTCCAATTCCATTAGTTGTCAGGCAGAGTAATATAGCTTCCTCCATACAAAAAATTCTTCTGGCTTCTCAAACTATCTACCAGTAAACTATCTTAGCAAATGGAAGAGATTTTCAATATAGGCCCATACAAATAATCTAGACCCCTATTTGGCATAATTTTCCTTCGTTTATGCAAAGTTTTTCTTAAAGTTGCCTAGCATCTAAAGTCCCCATTCAAGGACCCTACAGCTCCATGGGCTCTGACCCTGGTTTTACAATCTTTGATACTCCTGCCCTTTGAACCAGAAGCAACTTGCCATCTCAAATTTCTGTCATGGAAAACTTTTTTTTCTAGTGGCCATTACTTCTGCCCGAAGAGTTTTTGAAATTCAAGCATTATGTGTAAAACTCCCTTATCTGACTTTTCATAAGGATAGGGTTTCACTGAGAACCAACCCTTCCTTTCTTCCTATGGTGGTCTCAGAATTTAATATTAATCTAAATATTGATTTGCCCATTTTCTTCCCCGATTTCTCCAATAAAGGTGAATACTGTTTGCATTTACTAGATGTTCACAGACAATTACATTTCAACCTTAACTCAAGATGGCTCAGAGATTATGTTACCTTCCTCCATGATCATAACTACAAGTTACCTGCACCTGTAAAAGTGCATTCCACCAGATCAATAGCCACGTCAGCTGTTTTCCACTTCAGGGTGTCCACGGATGAGATACGTGCAGCCGCAACATGGGCTACTCCACATACCTTTATCATTTATCACAAACTGGATACGGTCTTCAGGGGAAGAGCATCCTTTGGATCTATGGCTCTCAGGAATATCCTTCCATAAGGCCACCCAGGACCTGAAGTAGCTGGGGACTCTTTCCCATTTGTCAAGAATGAATGAAGATAGACATCAGATAAAAGAAGTTATGCACTTACCATAATGTTCCATCTGTGTTGTCTATCTTCATTCACATTCTTGACATCCCACCCTCCTCCTCCTTCCTACAGATTTCCTGGAGGATTGGACACTTGTCCAAGGTGAAACCTATAGGTTCCCAGAACATGGCTTCTACCTTGTATACCTGTTCTTCTACAGTACTATTTGGCTGCAAACTCAAGCTGAGGTAAGAGAGAGAGGGGCATTGTGGGTAGAGTCTTAACTCAAGGGTTTTTGGGCTAGCGTGAGCTGTATAACTGCCGAGCCAGTTTCAAGGATCAGAAAGGAGTCTAATTTGTCAAGAATGAATGAAGACTGACAACACAGAAGGAACGTTATGGTAAGTACATAACTTCTTTTTATTATATTACTGGGGACCTTTTTCTCCTTCAGGTAACTGGTTATAATGCTTACAACCTTAACAAAATATTTATTATATTAATGGCTGGCCTTTTTCCCGTCAGGTAATTGGTTAAACTCTTGCTGCTGCTCTCTCAGCCAATTTTAATTTTGTTCCACTCCTGTCTGCAAACTTTACTGCACTCCACTTGGTGTGAAACTGTAACTGTATAAGGAAAACTCACCTGCAGATTCATAGTGTTTTGCAGTACTTCACTGCTTTGAAACAGCTCTACTGTAACTGCAGTCTGGCGTAGCATATCCCCGGTGCTCCCAAAGCATGTTTTGGACTAATGATCCCATTACATAACATCGCCTACTGATAGCATAAGAGAGATAAAACTCCTCTTGCTGGACTTGGAGCCATTTCCTGTGATGATCCCTTCCCACTCCTGATTCCTCAGCCACCCATCGTTGTATTACATTTACAGGACTCTCCACCCAGAACTCCTACTTCCCTATCCCTCTTAAAGGCATATACATACAGACACAAGAATGCACACAATTCCTAAACCTTCAGCATGCATTTAAGCACTTTAACTTTCTTTCCTCTCTTACATTTACTTACTGACCACAACTTACCCCATTCACCTCACTCATCTACTCCTACCCTTCCTATAGTCATACCCCAGTGTTCTAGATTCTCTTTAACGAACATATCTCTCTACAAAGCTACACACCCTGCTTCTCAATTACTAAATCTTTAATCTTCCTTTTTTATCACCTTATGACTTACCACACCTCACTCAATTGTACACATTTTTCCTCACTGTGTTCCACCTCCTACCACTCAAACCACCCCAATTCACCAATTGATTCCAGTATATACAAATTCAAATTACTAACCTCCACACCTACCACACCAAAATAAAACTGCTACAGTTAAACCAAAACAAGCTTACTAAAGATTTTTCTCTTACAACTCTTTCGAGATATTCATCCAAACCCTGGTGCCTCCTACAATCCTGACTCCCCAAGAAGCCTCCAAAAGTCATCTCAAGCCAAATGTCTTCCTCAGTCCACCAATCTCCTTCCAAAACACAGACCACACTAATAAAAAAAAAAAAAAAAAAAAAAAAAAAACACACATCAAAACCTAACTCAACTATCTCAAATTCATCCAAACATATTAAATTCATTTCCTTAAAATTAATAGCATCTACAATAAAAGTTCATAACTCCATGCGTGAATCTCTCACAATACACCAGATATTCTAGCAATAAATGAAACGTGGCTAAAAATGCCATATAATTGACCCTAAAAGTAGCTTCACTACTACCCTACAATAAACCTACTCCCAAATTCCATAATGCTTAATGCCTCATCTCCCCTATTAAACTTAATAACCATAAGTGACTACGTATTATAGTACTTTTATTCCCTTAATTTAATAACCATAAGTGACTACGTATTATAGTACTTGTATTCCCTTAATTTAATAACCATAAGTGACTACGTATTATAATACTTGTAGTCCCTTAATTTAATAACCATAAGTGACTACGTATTATAGTACTTGTATTCCCTTAATTTAATAACCATAAGTGACTACGTATTATAATACTTGTATTCCCTTAATTTAACCATAAGTGACTACGTATTATAGTACTTGTATTCCCTTAATTTAATAACCATAAGTGACTACGTATTATAGTACTTTTATTCCCTTAATTTAATAACCATAAGTGACTACGTATTATAGTACTTGTATTCCCTTAATTTAATAACCATATGTGACTACGATTATAGTACTTGTATTCCCTTAATTTAATAACCATAAGTGACTACGTATTATAGTACTTGTATTCCCTTAATTTAATAACCATAAGTGACTACGTATTATAGTACTTGTATTCCCTTAATTTAATAACCATAAGTGACTACGTATTATAATACTTGTATTCCCTTAATTTAATAACCATAACTGACTACGTATTATAGTACTTCTATTCCCTTAATTTAATAACCATAAGTGACTACGTATTATAGTACTTGTATTCCCTTAATTTAATAACCATAAGTGACTACGTATTATAGTACTTGTATTCCCTTAATTTAATAACCATAAGTGACTACGTATTATACTACTTGTATTCCCTTAATTTAATAACCATAAGTGACTACGTATTATACTACTTGTATTCCCTTAATTTAATAACCATAAGTGACTACGTATTATAGCACTTCTATTCCCTTAATTTAATAACCATAAGTGACTACGTATTATAGTACTTTTATTCCCCAGGTAATAATGATACAAAACATCCTGAACTGGACCTCCAATACAATTTCTAATGAAAAGATAATTCTAGGTGATAACTTTAATTATCAAATTCCAACTCCATTGTAGTCAAAAGGTTTCATAAAAAAGAGGAGCGCTTTTTTATTAAATCTTTTTATTAAACCTTTTGACTACATTGGACTTGGAATTTTGTCTTTATCAGTCGTGAAACTGCACTTTGGTTTGGTGCAGCTAACCACTGTGAGATATTTATATATTTTCTTTAATTGTCAACTTATCACCACAAAATATCCATCAACTAACCTACATGGCTCAATTCATGACTGGATATCCAGTTCTACTAAGTATGTCTCTAGTGTCACCTTCTCCAACTCCCTCCGTGATCATCTCCCTGTAAATACAAAAACTCTGTGCCCATCATGTCAAACACTATGAACTTCACATAACCTGAATAATTTTAACCTTGATACATTTAATGGAATTGTAAGCTCCTTTAAATGGTCTATCCTGAAAAATATTCCACTCAGTGACGCTGTTCACAAATGTAAGTCTCTTTGCCTGAAAATCCTCAATAGTCTGCATCCAGCTAAAAAGAATAAATAACCATACTCCTTGGTATCCACTCAAAGCAGGTACCCAACGAAGAAAAGAGATCGGGCTTGGATAGAATAGTTTTATTTATTTTACATTGGTTGACCGGGCTAGTCTAACTGGATTTATGTCCATTTTCAGTAGAGGTCCGGGGGAGAAAAGCTCCAAGCATGAACAGTAAAACACAGTTAACAATATATAACAAGGACATGTAAGAAAACAGTACAGTGGTAGCATTGGTTAAAAGCAAAAATATAGTAATGTAATTATAGACTATAGACATTATGCAAAGCATGGCAGATGTACTAAGCACAAAGTGGGTATGAGCACATCAGAGTAAAGTCCTTATAATTTTTTCTCTTACTATGAAAAAAGAAGCATGATTAGGAGGCCTAGGTTAGGGGCCCAAGTTAGAGGGGGTGGGGAAAAGGGTACAAGTAGGAGGGGAAATAGATTTCAGTCTGGGTTAGCACAGGGACAAAGCCACTGAGTTTTAAGATGTTCTTTAATATGTTTTTTGAACAGAGATGTAGAAGGTAGGTTAGATAGTTCAGGAGGGAGCCGATTCCAGTTTTTGCCTGTAGTGTTTGAGAAAAGTGAGTCACTAGCTTTATTGTTAGATTTAATCGAGGAGACCAGGAGTTTATTAGCAGAACGCAGTGTAGCTAGATTTTTGTATGGTGAAATCAGATAAGTGAGGATAGGGGTATTATTGGGGTGGTGTAGGATCTTTTGAGTGATAAGTAACTGTTGAAAGAGTATGTGGCTCTGCAATTCTAGCCATCCTATTTGTTTAAGGTTAAGGCAGTGGTGAGTTTTAAAGGGTGTACATGTAATGAATCTAGCTATGCTATTATAACTGGTAGAAGTTTGGAGATGTTATTCTTAGATAAGTTAGCATATATAGCAGAGGCATAGAAAAGGGTAGAAATGAGGTGGGTCTGGGCAATAGTTTTCCTGGCTGTGGGGGTAAGGAAGGGTTTGATTCTAGAGAGTACCAAGGTTTTTTGTTAACAGATTTTATGGTGGCATTAATATGGTCATCATAGTTAAGACGATTGTCAATTGTAACACCTAGTAGGCGGGTGGGTAGTATCCGGGGTAATGTTAGTAGCATTGTTAGAGGTTATAGAGAAGAATGGTGTGGAAGATTTGTGAATAAGCAGTAATTTTGTTTTTTTGGGATTAAGGAGGAGGCAATGTTTCATAAACCAGTTTTCCACATTTTGGAACACAGTTTGGGTGAGGGACTGGAGGGAGGCTACGTTCTTAGCAGTACAGATTAAGGTAGAGTCATCTGCATATTGAATGCAGGTGGCTTGAGGTATGTTCAAGTGTAGGTCATTAATAAATAAGGAAAAAAGAAGGGGACCTAAGATAGAGCCTTGTGGGACTCCCAATATTTACTGGGAGTAATGAAGACAGATTGTTATCCCAAAGCACTGCTTGCTGCCTGTTTTGAAGATAACACCTAAACCATTGTAATGCTTGTGGATCAAGAGAATGGGAATTTAGTTAGTCTAGAAGTAAGTTATGGTTAACCACACCAAAGGCTTTTGACAGGTCTATAAATAGTGCAGAGGAAAAGGAGTTATTGTTACGATTTTTATTTATAGAGTCTGTGAAGGATAGAAGGGCAGTCGTGCTGTGGAATGGTCTAAAGCCATGTTGGCAGTTGGCTAGTTGGTTATTTTGTAGAAGGTGGTTGAGTAGTTGTTTATGAATACATTTTTCCATTATCTTAGCTAATGGGGAGAGTAAGGCAATAGGGCGAAAGTTTGAAAGCTCTGTAGAAGATCCACCTTTATGTAGTGGGATAATGTGAGATACTTTCCAAATGGTAGGGATTCTGCCTTCAGAGATAGTTCTGTTAATAAGTATAGAGATGGGGTAATGAATAGCTTTTGTGGCAATTTGTAGGTATTTAGATGGGAGTCGGTCTGCAGATGGGAGGCAGGTTTTCAGTTTTTTGAGCAGTTTAAGAATATGAGATGTAGGAATAGGTTCTATATGAAAGGTAGGAGACTTAGTCTTGGAGGCGTGTGGTGGGGAAGCAGTAGGTGGGGGTACACAGAATTGGCTAGGTTTTGAATGGCTTCTGTAAAGTATTTATTAAAGGCATCAGGAATCTGGTTGAAATTATTATGGCTGAAACCTAATGGGGCAGGAGTAGTAGAGTGTCCTGGCTGAAAAAGTTTATCCGTGACCAAAATTTTTGTGGTGTTTGTTGAAGGTGTAGGTAGAAAGCTTTTTTGTCTCTAGGAGTATCCGTCTTGGTGGCATTTCTTAACTGTTTAAAGAGGAGGTGATCAGATGGACATTTGGTAGCTCTCCATTTAGCCCATATTTTGTTTCTGAGGAGCATGTTCTGCTTAGTTTGTTTTGTTAGCCATGGGGCAGATTTGGATTTTATTCTAGTGGAGTGATAAGGTGCGTGGTAGTCTAGAATTTGAAGAAAGTTAGTGTTGAAGTAGGTCACAGCCTCAAGTTCAAGATGGGTCAGTGGTGACCAGTCACATGCTTGCAATTCGTTCAGGAAACTATCAGGATTAAAGAATTTCTTTGAGCGGGAAGTTTTGAGTTTGAGAGTAGTTGGGATATGAAATTTTTGTCTAATAATGTAAGTAAGCATATGGTCACTAATATTGTTGGGAAGAGTTCCTGGAGTATAATTGCTAGGGTGGTTATTAATAAGGATCCAGTCAAGAGTAGATTCTTTCCTGTTAGGTTTGTGGATTCTAGTAGGAGTGGTTATTAATTGGGAGAATCCATAAAGATTTATGTGGTTCGTGGGGTTCTGAGAACTACAGGTTAACCAGTCTATGTTGAAGTCACCCAGTACAATGGTTTCCTGGGGTAGTTGGGTAGAGAGGAGATTAAGAAAGTTTTCAAGAGTATTAGTATTGTTACCAGGGGGAAGATACAATAGATTTGGTGGTGTTGATTTGGAGTTTGGTAGACAGTATTTCAGATTTGGTGTCCAGTGATCGAAGCTCATTAAAGAGGGATACTTGGAGATTAGATTTATAAATAATGGCTATGCCCCCGCCTTTTTTGGTTTTGCAGTCACATCTAAGGATGTTATAGCCTGGAGGGGTAATTTCCTGGTCTAGAGTAGATGGTTTTAGCCAGGTTTCTGTAAGACATAGAATATCAAATGAGTGCAAGTCCAGGAGTGCATGCAGGTGGGGAATTTTGTTGTTAAGACTTCTAATATTAAGGTGAGCAATTAGGAGGGAGTTGGGTGATTTAGCTAATGTAGAAGGTTTAGGTAAAGTTACATTATCAAGGTTATTCCTATTGTTAGTATTGGGACCAGGGTTTGGATGAATATCCCATTCAAGGAGAAGGTAACACTGGGGATAGTGTAGGAAATTAAGGGTCTTGAGGGAATTATTAAAATTCTTTTTGATGGTGAAGTCAGTCACATGGGTTGTTCTGTGATATTTTGGTAGTAAATAGAGGTACAGGTTATGTTACTGTGGTTGAGGGTGTACATAAAGGAAGAAGGTAATGTTTGTTGGAAATGATGGTTTTGTTCAAGTAGAGCAAGATTTTCAAAGAAGGTCAGTGAATAGGGTATGGTCAGAGAGGCTATTGTGGTAGTTAAGAGTAAGATGTATGTGAAAATAGTTTTGTGTGTTGGTGACATGGCAGTGAGTAGCAATCCGATGAGACTAGCTTGTTTGTTTAAGTGAGGTAGGAAAACGGAGGAGGATGTTTCAAGAAATTAAGCAGGGTATAGAAAAAGAAAGGCAAAGGGAAAGTAATGGAGGCTGAATAGGAGGGAGATACAAGAAGTAGTCAGTGCAGAGGATTGTTAGGATAGGTAATGGAGTAGTTAAAGGGAGAGATAATTTAAACTAAGTAGGAAGGAAAGAGATAGGGGAGTGGCCTAGTGATGAGGAGGTATGTGATAGGTAGAGAAAAAAGGGGAGTGTTTAGTGAGGTATAAGTGTAGGACCACTGGGGGTGGGTGGAATTTGGGTGTAGGGTAGGGGAGCGGAGTGAGCCCGCAGGGCGAACGGAGCGGGGCAGACCCAAGTAAGGTGAAAGCAGTGAGGAAAACACAAACAATCAGTAAGGTAGCAGGTTGGAACAGGAGGCAGTAGGTAGAAAGGCAAAAGTTGGGAGTCTGAGGAAGGGAGAGTTAAAGGAGAGAGAACCTGGGAAAGTAAGGGATAGCCTAGGAGTAGTGAGGGTGGAGAATGAGGGCTAGGTAAAGGGTTTATAAGGACTATGGGAGGAGATGTGTACAAGGTTTAAAGGGATTATAGAAGAAGATAGACAAGGAGAAGAGTGCAACAATCATAAAAGGTTTAAGTAAGAGGTAGGAAGAGAAACGAAAGTGAAATTAAAGGTGGGTAAAGCCTGCCATCTAGTGGCAAAAGTTTGTAATAATCCTGTAGAGAGATTGCAACAGTAGGATAAAAAAATAGAAAAGTAATGGAGAAGGGAGGGTTATAAAAAATAGAAAAGTAATGGAAAAGGGAGGGTTGTTACAATAAAGGTAGGGGGCTGCAGTGTCGTAGAGACAGACAGTGGAGTACAACAGTAGTAAAACAGGAGGCGAGGGTATGGCTGCTGGCAGATCTGGCAGTTTATCTAATACACCTAGAAGGTGTAGTGGACTAGAATATACATAAGTAGGTAAAATAAAATCAAAATTACTATGTGACATACAATATTATTTACTGTGACTTTTAGTCAAAGGGCGTTTAGATTACCCATGTGAGGTAATACCCAGGCAGGTTTAGGTAGATGGATATAGCTGCTCCTTGTAGTCCAATAGGGCACAGCCGGGAGCTGTGGGTGTAAAAGGTTTGAACAGCTGGAGAGAAATAACAAAGGAGTGAGGAGAATGTTAAAATTAACAGTAGGTAAAGCAATAAAGATGTTTCATTAGCAGTGCAGATTTCACAGTATTAATTAACTAGGTCAGATATAAATCAGTATCAGGAATAGGCAGCTCCTGTCCTGACAATAGGTCAAAAACACTTGTTTAAGTCAAAAGCACAGAGAGGTCATCTAATTGCAAAATAACTCAATTATCTATAACACAGCGACTATACGTAGCTATTAAATAAAAGAATATACAGTGTAAATATTAGCTAGAACCATATTCTTTTAACTAAAAGTAATTCCAATACAGTTAGAACATTGCAGACAGAATTTAAAGAACATCTTTCAGCAGAATAAACAACTCAAGTAGATTAGGGTGAACAGTGATAAAGGATGGTTTAGCTCTATTGCAGCAATGTGTAAATGTGAAAAATGGTTTAGCGCTATTACAGCATTGTGTAATCAATGAAGCTAGAGTTATAAATCACAGGGCGGCTTCAGCTGAGGCAACGGTTAGTATTTTACCTTCTATTTAGTCTATAGTGCCAGAATCTGAGTCATGTTTCGATAATGTGAGCTACACAAGCATCCCAGCTGCGACTAATTGTAGTCACAAGGGATCTGGGAAATCTAACTCTCAAGCATCCAGGTTAGATAATAGTTAAAGTACAGGATCTCCCCAAAGCCTACAACACATTGAAGAGAGATTATCACTTACAAGAAAATCTATTTCAGTAACCCCTCATGAAATCATGTCTTCCAACCCTAATTCTGGCCTTCTAATAATAGACTCCACCTTAGGACATCCACCATTCCTTAACTTGGGGATAGCCACCATGCCTTACAGTGCCCCAAGCAACACTCCCTCTCCCCCAAATAACTGTTAACATAAATTTTATAGAAAGCAATAAAGCCCTTACTAAGGGTTTTCCCCAGAGAATTCAGACATGCCCTCTCCTCAAACAGCAAACCCCCATTTCACCCTAAAATCTATCCTAGACTCCTACTTTAAACTGTTACTACTTAAACTGAAAACCTGTTCTCCTTTAGTAGAAAATCTCCCAGCAGAATATTTCAAGGTGGCCATCAGTTCCATAGCCTACCCTGAATCTCTTCTAATTAACAGCTCAAGGAATCATATGCTCCTTTATGGAAAAAGGATCAACCAACCTCCTTCATAAAAGGAGGAAACTCATCTGATATAACCAGTCTCAGACGTAAAGCCATATTTTCCCCTTTGTCAACAGTTCTGGAGAAGTGCATTTAAAAGCAGCTTCTTTCTTCAAGAAAAGCTTCTCACCACTACACAGCATGGTTTTAGACCCACCCATAGCGCTACCACAGCCTTGTACTATTAATCCAGAGATGAAAGCAGACTCATTTCCTTCGTATTCCTTAAATCGCTCTAAAAACCTTTGATCTAGTCTCGCGCCAAAAACTGCTCTACCAACTGTCTTCCATTGGGCTATCATAACCCACATTACTATGTTTAACAACTACTTAATAAATACATACCAGTCTGTTAAAGGGCTCTCCACTCTTTCGCCCACCCTTCTTTCCTGTCAATACTGGTGGGTCATAAGGATCCATCCTCAGCCGTCTACTCTAATAGATTCACTAACAATTTACATAAATCCTCTCAGCAAGCTTTCCTCATACGACACATTGATGATTCTACACCAATATGCATTTCCAACGGCCTAATACATCTTCAGAGAACAAGTTTTTTGAATGTTGGTTATGGGATAATCACCTGCTACTAAACACCCCCCCCCAAAAATAAATAAATAAATAAAAAATTAATCACTTTTCTTTTTTGCAAAATCACATCTCAATTAAAAAAGAAATGTTTTTCCTTAAATAATATGATTGAAGTTTCCCCACATACAAAACTATTTGTCATGACAATTGACGACAATCTTTAATTCGATTTACATATCCACAACAGTATTAAGAAAACACTTCAAAAATTAGGCACCTTGAGTTTTTTTTTTTTTTTTTTTTTTTTTTTTAAGTTAATATGAATATCTTGACACCTCCACCTTCAGTCCCTGACTAGCTGGTCTAAAAAGTACAGATGGTGTTGTAGCCCTGCATTGCCACCATGTCTCAGTAATTGTACTCTCCAGGGTGCAAAGTTTGGTGGTAGTGTGGTTTATTGTTGAGACTCCCGGCATTCAGCACAAACACCTTTAAACTGTCAAGGGTTGGTTTCGCTATGTTGGAAAGTTTCTCATTGCCTATAAAAGGCATAATGGAAAAGGATGATGTTTAAGCCAGTATTCAAATGCGTAGACTGGACAGGTGCAAACCTTCCCTGGCAAAGCAGTGTTGTCTGTCAACCATATCCTCCTATGCTAAGAAAACAACAAAAACTAAGCCAATTATCTTCTGTTCACATTGTAGTATCATCATTGGAGAAGATAGAATGCAGCCCAATGTAAGTTCATACCAGCCTGGAACATATGCTCCAAGATCTCAATCATATGTGTCTTCATATGGTCAAGGGAAGTAGGTCTCAGGTCATTTAAACCCACTAGAACAGATTCATACTGGTACTTGCAATTCAATGACCTGACTGCATGTGCGATCTGGTGGATCCAGACCCCTGACAGACAACTTACTGTGACTATCTCCTTACTTAGCTTGGTGAGTGGGACATCTATTGATCTCACAATGGAGTATCCCTTGACCAGAACATTGGGTTATGTGGTGCCTTGCCTTTATTGGCTTAGAAGTTCAGACGCCGTCACATGGGGCTGTATGTGTTGTGTTGGTGGAGTCTTTTGAAGCTGCTGAGGATATTTGTTGTAGGTGGATTATCTGGAAGGTCTTTGATGTTTAGAAAGATTGCATTTACGAGTGCCAGTACATGTGGTTCTACATGTCTTTAATCTTTACTGCGTGTAGTTTGTACATTACTGACAACCTGTTTGGTATCTTGAGTGCTCATACGGGAAATGTTTGCCACCTGTGACATTATATAAACACATCCCTCACAAAACAGACTAATTCTTAAACTGAAAAAGTAGTCACTGCTGAGATGGAAATCTCTTGAGTTTTTTATTTTTTTATTTTTAACACTTTAATACGTTAAAATAATAAAACGAACAGCAGGATTGAGCGCTTTCTTCCCTCACATAGGGATTTCATCAGAATCATTAAGCATTCTCAAACACTTCCTTTTATATCCAACTATTATGACATCACAATTAATTAATATTAAAAATCCATTAATGTTAAATAGGTTTCTGACCAATATTAAGAACAACATATATAAATAGATTCTTAAAAAAAACCTGTATGCATACCAATCATAAAATACATGCATTCTAGTGAATTTATAAATATTATACAACCTTGTTAAAAACTTTTGAATTTATTTTCCAATTAAAGCCTTTTTGTTTAAAATGGGTTTGATAGAAATAATTTCATTTAAGCCATGCATTTGCCCAGCTTGTAATTTAATTTGCCACCATGTTTCTTTCTCTTCTATGTGGCTTCTATAATCCCCACCTCTTGGTTCATGTGCAACTTTCTCTAAAATTCCAAAATTAAACTCTATAAAATGATTGCACGTTGTGGAATGTTTATATAACGCATTACTTAAGTTCTTTGTGACAATCTGATATGAATGTTCATACATCCTGCCCCTCAGCCTTCGTTCTGTTTTTCCCACGTAAAAGGCTGGACAGGATTTACACGTAGCCAAATATACTATACCTCTAGTTTGGCAGTTACCCTTAAAGTTGATTCTAGACAATAAAATATTGTTTAATATAATGTGATCATTGCTATGTATATATCTGCATTGAGAGCAATGTCCACATTTTTAAGAGTGCCAGTACATGTGGTTCTACATGTCTTTAATCTTTACTGCGTGTAGTTTGTACATTACTGACAACCTCTTTGGTATCTTGAGTGCTCATACGGGAAACGTTTGCCACCTGTGACATTATATAAATACATCTCTCCCAAAACCGACTAATTCTTAAACTGATAAGATGTCAGTAAACATGAGGCAATTACTACATTGCCTTAGGATGACCACATCAACCAAGCAGGCTGTGGAGATGGGTACAGGCCCTTTTTACTTAATCAGAAAGTTGTTGAAAGAAAAGTAAGTAAAAATAAGAATATCTAATGCAAAATTTGAGAGGTAATCTTTGTCACTGCATAAGCTAGTTTTTCTTTACACAAATGGGGATGGGGAAGTTTTAAGGGTAGTTTTACTGAGAAAATGTTGATTCTAGGTGCCTGTGTCTATACAAGGCACTGCTAAAACTCTGCATGACAAGCTTTGTGCAAACAGGCAGACTTTATTCAAGCACAGAAACTAACTAAACATACAAACTAGTTTTGTGACCAATCAGATGATTATACTCAGTGTAGTTATGCAAGAAAGAAAAAGTTGTGCAAGAACTTACCATAACCTTAGATGTCCTTCTCTTCCATGTTGCAGTATTCATAACAGTAGGGAGGGCTGCTGATTGCAGCACTGGACATCCGGCCAGTATACCAAACACTTTGTAGGTGGAGGTATGTGCGACGTCTGGTGTCAGAGCCATAAACTGACGTAGGCCATAAAGTTAACGTCTGCACATACCCTTTCAGAATGGACTGCCGCACACAGTAGTACCCTTGTCAAGTAAGAAGAGGAGAGATAAAAAAGGCCTTTCAGACTCCCATGTAGGACCAGACCAAGGTGTGCTTAAAAGGCCTGTGTCTGTTGCTCAGGCTACCTGGATGGGGTACAATGCCCCCCCCAGGAAAAAACAAATGAAAAGGTAAGGAGAGAAAACAAGAGGGGGTAGGAGGGAGTACTGAATACTGCAACATGGAAGAGAAGGACATCTAAGGTTATGGTAAGTTCTTGTACAACTATTCTATGTTCTTCTATTCTCACGTTGCAGTATTCATAACAGTAGGGGAGTACCAAAGGTGTTAGGTAGGAGGCTCAGTGAAAGGATGTGGTCCTTGGTCAATGAGACCTGGTAGGATAGATTGGGCAAAGGCAGTTCTAGCCATGGAGACCAAATCTAATTTGTAATGCTTGGTAAAAGTATGAACTGATGCCCAAGAAGCTGCTTCTAGGACAGAGCCGTTGTCTACCCACATTGAAAAAGGCAGCTGAGGAGGCAGCTGCCCTGGTGGAATGGGCTTTAACATTCCCAGACAAAACTTTGCCACAAAGGGAACAACATGTATAGATGGTCTTGGAGATCCAAGAAGATATAGTCTGTTCAGAGACTGCCTTTCCAAAAGCCCTTGGGTGAAAGGAGATGAACAGCTGGTCAGATTTCCTGATGGGTTTGATTTGTGTAGGTAATACCAAAGTTATCTGTGGATGTCTAAGGAATGTAGAGCCCTTTCTGAGGAATTCCGAGACTGAGGGTAGAAAACAGGGAGGTTAATGGTCTAAGTTAGTGAGAGCTCATTAACCACCTTAGGCATGAAAGAAGGATTAGTCCTAAGAGAGACTCTCTCCTTATGGAAGGTAAGGTTAGAAGGAATGGCCATCAGGGCTTGTATTTCTGATACCCTCCTGGTAGATATAAGGGCTACTAACGGGTAGATGTAAGGGCTACTAGCAGAACTGTTTTCAAAGGTACATAGTTTGAGGGATGCTGAGTGTGCTGGCTCAAAAGGAGGTAAGGCAAGTTTCTCAAGTACAAAATTTAAGTCCCAAGGTGGAGGTATAGGTTTGCGAAGGGGAGTCTGATGTGGAGGACTCCTTTCAAGAATAGCTTAACTTACAATCTGGATGCCAGAGGAGGAATCACAGGTAGACAAGCTAAAATGGCAGACAAGTGGACTTTAACTGAGGAATACATTAGTACTGAATGAAGGAGCTCACACACAAGTAAGAAAGGACCATAGGTACAGGAATAAGAAAAGGGTCCTGTTTTTAGTTCTGACACCATCTGGAGAATCTTTTCCATTTTGATACACACTTTTCTCCTAGTGCTAGGCTTTTGGGCCTACTGCAGAACATGGAGTACATCCTCTTGAGTACAAGTGTCTGAAGGGGATTAGAACCCTATCACCCATAAGGTCAGTCTGTGGTTGGTCACCTGAGGGTGTACTAGGGATTCCCCTGCCCTGCGTGAGTATGTCTAATTGGTGGGGTAACCTGTGATGATTGCCCTTGGCTAAAAGGTGGAGAATGGGAAACCAGTGCCTTCTTGGCCAAAAGGGGTCACCAGCAGGATTCTTGGTTTGTCCCTCTGAATCTTCAGAAGGACCTTCTGAATTAGTGTGAAGGGGGGAGGCATAGAGATACAGCCCCACAGTGGAGGTGGTCTGGCTTGGTTAGACTGACTCTAAAAGGAAGTGGAAGATGCAGGGGGGTGGGGTTCTAGGAGTGGAGTGTTTCCTAGGTTACCTTCTTCCCTTTGCCTGGGGTGGAGCAGAATGAGTAGACTGTCTCCTAAGGAAGCTAGTCCTTTGTGGATAATTCCTGTGGTATCTGGGGATAGGTGACAACAGCAAATATTTCAGATTTTATGATTCCTTCCACTTTTCTTAAAGGGATTTGAGTAGCTCTGCTGAGGCTTGTCCGAAGAGAGCCTTATTATCCAGAGGGACATCTAGCAATTTGGTTTGAACATCCAAAAGTAGGGGTTGTAGTTTCAGCCAGGAATATCTCCTCAGAACAGATCCAGAAGTTGAGGAAGCTTCCACATCATCATAGCTGCACTTTATGGAGTTTCTAGTCACTTGAGATTCTGTGGAATGAAAGGTATTGAGTTGTGTCTTAGCAGGTGAGTCTGCTACCTCAGGGGAGTCTGCTACCTCAGGTAAGAGTACCAAGGCTTTAGAGAGAATGTCCAAGACAAAGCTAGCCATGTGGGTTTGGTAATTAAGGGCTCCAATAGCAAGAGTGGGAGGAGGTATAGACCTTCTTACCTAGTCTATCCATGAACTTGTATCCTTGTCAGTAGGGTAAAGAAGAAGAAGGGAACGGTTTATCAGCAGAAACTTCTTTTACTGCAGGATCTGCTGGTGGGTTCTTAAAAGGAATTCAGTGTCTTGAAGCATTTTGTAGAACCTGTGTGGATGTTTAGCAGCTGGGGGTTAGGAATCAAGGACCTGGAAAGCAGCCAGAAAGGCATCTTGAAAGGCTGGAAAGTGAGGGATGGACAGCAGAAGAGGAGGGTTGCTCCATTTGGAGTAAATCAAAGTACCTCCTTCTTTGTGAGACATTGGAGGCCTGCCATTTAAAATGTTTCCTCATAAGAGAGATAGTACCTCCAAAAGTGAACTCCTCTCCTGGAGACTCAGGACTAATGGAATCCTCTTCCTCAGGAGAGATAAAATCCTTTGGGGAATCAATTTGTGAGGAATAGATAAAGGATTCCTCAGAGGAGGAATAATCTTCCTCAGATACCTTTAAGGCCTGCACTGGAGGGGTGGCAGATTGATGTAGTTGTGTTTGAAGGGTGTGAAAATGCCCTGAACAGGTTCTGAGAAAAAACTTCCCACCAAGAACAGGTTGTTCTGAATGTTTCAGCTTCTGTTCCCTCTTCAGAGGAGTGGATGGCTGTCTGTTCAGCAACAGTCGTGAGGGAGGATGGTAGGGTAGGAGTAGGCCCCTCTGATGCCACAAGCTGTGGTTCCCATCTGCCATCAGGAGCTGATGGCTGTTCTACCTCAGCAGATGTACTCAGTTTCCACCAACCCGGCTTCCACCGAGATTCCTGCTATAGGTTGAGAAATGGAGGTCCAATTAAGAACTGGGCTTTCATATGAAGAACCGGGCTTTCATCTGCCTCAAGAGCCTCACTGGATGCTGGAGGTGCAATGTGGGAATCGGGCCCAACTTTTTTGGCCTTCTTCTGAGACAGCTCGTCAGAATTGCCTACCCCACTTTCCATTCCTACTGCAGCCAGACGTCTGCAAAGAGCTTTTGGTACAAAAGATGTACAGATCGCTCAAGACGTATGGTCATGGGCCTCACCTAAGCAAAAAGTGTACTGATCGTGCATGTCCTTGTGAGGAATGAGTCTCCCATAAGCACACTTTCCCTTTCTAGTGGTCATGTACATCTGAAAACTAAACAAGAGAGAAAAAAAAAAAACCCAACAGGACACTTATCTGTATTGGTTGTCCGAATAAAGGGAGCAAACTGCTTAAGCTGGCGATCAGGAGTCCGGCGTTCACTGCAGCAGAAATATTTTGAAGGGGGTTTGTGCAGACGTCACTTTTATGGCCTACATCAGTTTATGGCTCTGACACCAGATGTTGAACGTATCCTCACCTCCAAAGACTTTGGTAAACTGACCAGATGTCCGGTGTTGCAGGCAGCAACCTCCCTACTGTTATGAATACTGCAACATGAGAATAGAAGGACACCTTACCATAACACTAGATGTCCTACTTCTCATTGTTGGGCAGCAGCCTCCCTACTGTTATGAATACTGCAACATTCACTAGGACACCTTACCATAACACTAGATGTCCTACTTCTCATTGTTGCAGTTATTCTGTACAAATGGATTAGCCTGACATGGATAGCAGAATGTCTAGCCAACATAGCACAGTCTTTGCTCCTTCCAGGCACTATATAAATCAACATACTTTACAATTGATCTAAAAACACCTATTCCTCAGAACTAAATTGGCCCTGAACAATTAGAGCAAAATAAAAGAAAAAGCAAAGCCACACACATCCAGGAAGGGAAGAAAACAAAAGAGGAAAAAAAAAAAAAAAAAAAAAAAAAGCCCCTCAGCCAGAGAGAAGCAACATAAGGTAACTGGAAAGGAGGGAGGGACAAAATACTGCAATAAATCGAGAAGTAGAAAGTTTGCTGTTATGGTAAGCTCTTGCACAACCACACTAGGTCTTTCCTCATCACTTCTGTGCAAGTGGGACATTACAAAATGCTGGAGAAGTTGGGAGGAGGAAGACCCAGAGGAATCCGCCTTGGATATCCAGGAGGAGATGGTGTGCTTAGAAACAGCCAAATCCAATTTCCAGGCACGAAAAGAAACAAGTTGCTCAGATTTCCTGATATCTGAACTTCATATGTAAATCCAAGGTGTGAAGAATCCTCTCACTGTTATTCTGTGGCGAAGGGAAAAAAGAAGGAAAAGTAATTGTCTGATTCCAGGACAAGCCATTAACCACAATGGGCATAAAAGGAGGATTGGTATGAAAACACGCTCTGTTCTTGTGGGGGGGGGGGGGGGGGGGACTGCCATGTGTGCCTGAAGTTCAAAAATCCTTTTGACAGAAGTACGAGCAACTAATAGTATGGTCTTCCAACTAGAGTGTTGCAAGAAAGAGGAAACTGCAGATTCAAGAGCAGACAGTCAATTTTTCTCAGTAAGAAAATTAATGTCCCAAGGAGAAAGAATAGGCTTTCTTGGAGGCCTATAATGAAAGACATATTTCAAAAAACACTTTACTTCAAAACCAAAAGCCATTGGTGGATTCAGAGGCAGACAAGCAGAAATGACTGAAAATGAGCATTAACAGAAATATACCAGGCCAGAAGTAAGCAACTCACATACATAAGGGCCGTATACCAAAATACCCAAGGGGGGGGGGGGGGTTACAGGCTATGCTTGAGATACCAAATAGAAAATCTCTTCCATTTAGCTACAAAACCTGAAGCACATCCTCAGAAAATAGAGTTTGTTTCCTTTTAGATACCAATCATTCAAAACGTCAAATGAAGGGTGGGGAAGTGAGGGTGAATGAGAGATCTGTTATCCTGTGCATGAAGATCCATCCTGTGAGGTAACTTGTGAGGATTGCACCTGGCTAGATTTAACA
Organism: Protopterus annectens; assembly: GCF_019279795.1. Lineage (NCBI taxonomy): Eukaryota > Metazoa > Chordata > Ceratodontiformes > Protopteridae > Protopterus > Protopterus annectens. The sequence continues at coordinate 1,319,334,451 of NC_056737.1, read as the reverse complement.
TAAGGGAGAATCAGTGCTGCCTGGGCCAAAAGGAAATCACCAGCCAGATTTTGGACATGTAACACATGAGCTTGTGGGACATTTAGTAACCATGGAAGAGGGAGAAAGGCATACAGGAATATCCTCTTCCAAGAAAAAGGCATAGCATCCTCTTTCCAAGCCAGATGACTTGGCACTCTTACAGAACATGAGAAGCTGTCTGTTCTGAGTGGAGGCAAAAAGATCTACTTGAAGAGTAACCTTCTGATGTATAATGTCCAGGAAAACCACCCTGTGAATCACCCAGTCTTCAGAATCTGCCCTGCACCTGCTCAGATGGTCTGCCTCTAGATTGTGCTCTGGGAGATGTAACCCACCTGAAGGACTATGATAGTGGATTGCAAAATTTCAAGCATGCAGAGTTAGCCTGCAAAGAAGATAAGACCTTGTGCTCTCTTATTGTTGATGCACCACGACTGTGGTATGTCTGTAAAAATCCATACAGGGCCTAGGACACAAAGGTAAAGCTTGGAGAGCCCCCCAAAAAAAATAAAATAAAAAGCTATCAGGGCTCTCATCTCCTTGATGCTGATATATGGAGGAGACCAAACTCCATGGACCCTGATGTTGTCAGAAGAAGCTCCCCAACCCTGATCTGAACAGTCTGTATACAGATTCTCATGTTGAAATAGGAACCTGGAAAACAAGGCCTGGATTCAGGAAAATCTGACAAAGCCACCATTAGAACTCATGCTTGTGACAAGGCAAGAGACGTATAGGAAGACCGCAAGCACGGTAGTGCTGAAGTCAAAACAATTTTGAGAAATCACTGAAACTGGCTCATGTGAAGTTTGGCAAAAGGAACCATAGGAATGGTGGAAACCATGACCCCCACAGATCCATAGGAATACTGGAAATCATGAAGCCCAGATCTCAAATCAATACCCTTGCAGGAAGAACAGGCAGATCAAGAAAGGACTGAAAATAGATGGTCAAGGAATGGACCTAGGGAGGAGGGAGCAAAGCAATCACTGCAACCCACAAACACATTTTTGAGAAGGTGTCAATACAGACATTTTGAGGTTTATGATACCCCATTCTGCAGAGAAGGACAGTAAAGTCAAGATCCCAAAGTAGATGCTGCTAAACTGGGGCTTGAATCAAGAGGACTATACAAGGGAAACAACTGAATATCCTGTCTGCAGAAGGCTACCACCAGGGCCAGACATTTGGCAAAGACATTCAGAGAAGTAGAAAGACCAAAAGGAGAAACAGAACATAAAAATTTTCCTAGAGGGCGAATGGGACTAAAAGGGAAAGTATCTCTCAAATCCAGAAACACCAGAAAAGCTTGAGGAAGCAATGCAGGGAAAAGAAACAAGAGAGGCAGTATCTTGAAGGAAGAAACTTTTAGAAAAATGTTGGAAAAGTAGCGATCCAGAATGGATCTCCAAGATCCTTCCTTCATGGAAATTGGGAAAGTAAAGGTTTGCAAGATCTTACCATAACAGATGTACTACTTCTCAATGTTAAACTATTCTTTACAACTGGAATATCCTGCCATGGATAGCTGCGTGTCTGGTCAGCATAAAGAATTTACACCTTCCAGGCACTATACATCAGACAAAAGTTCTTCAGCCAAGGTGTAAGAGAAAGAATACTACAACACTGAGAAGGACATCAGACATCATCCTGGAATAAATCATCTGGCTACTTTGAGAAGGGAGAACGGTCTGAATGTTTCCATATAAAAATGTCCTGAAGAATCAAAGGAAAATGAGGGGCTGGAAAAAAGGTTGGGGAAGGCCCGAGAAGGAAGGAAGGGACTTCCAAACCATAAGATAATTTTGTATTATGAAAAGCACCCAAGAGAGTCTGTGGTTATCTGTTGCCAGACAGGAAGGGACAGAGTTAACCTGATGGAAATCAGAATCTGGCCAAGGGACAGAAGTGGGTGAATGTCAGTAAAAGAGGATTTTGACCCTTAGAACCCTCAGAAGGCTTGTTAGGAAAAACTCACTTACAAGACTTCTTGCCCACGGGGGGGCAGCTGAATCCGCTTTCTTAGAACAAAAGACTTAGAAGAGTAATTTCTCTGGAACAGGAGATGGGAAGATGTGCTTTAGATCCTGCATGGCTTTCCCCTTATCCTGTAGTACCTTAAACGCTCAGCAGTAGAGCCAAAAGGATTCTGTTTAGCCAATGGAGAATCCATCAATTCAGCCTTATGTCTTCATGGAGAGCCTGTAACCATAACAAAGAATACCTCTCCATCAGAGTATGAGACAGCCACTCTAGAGGCAGCATCAGCAACATCTTAATTCAGTTGAGTGAGGAGCCACCTGAGAAGCACAATTCAAAACAGAAAGGGCAGTAGACTTTGCCTAAGGAACAGGCACATCAGTCAGAATGCCTCCAAGCTGAGAAACAGCCAAGCACATAGCTAGTCATATGGGTCTGGTACTTAACGGCCCTGAAAGTTAAGGTAGCAGAAGTATACACTTTTCCATACCCGTCAATAGCACAACTGGCTTTGAAGAAGGCAAGTGCTTGGTGGAGGACAGCAACATAGAGGGCTTATTAGTGGTCAGAAAAATCACAGCAGGGTCAGAGGAAGGGGCTTTTAAACAAAAATGTCTGGGCCTCGGAGACTTTCTAGAAAGTGTTAGGATTCTCTGGAGCAGAAGGCTGGCAGTCAAGAGCCAAAGAGGCTGCAGAGAAAGTGCCAAAAGAGCATCTAATAATAGAGAAACTGCAGAAGACCTGGGCAAATCAATCTGTAAGAGTTAATAGTACCTTTTCTGAATGTCAAAAATCTAGGAACAATCCCATTTACAGTGTTCCATCATACCGGCCAGAGTATCCTCAAAGGACAATTCCTCCATGGGTGAATCAGGAGAAAGGGAATCCTCTTCCTCAGACCTTAGGGCAACAGGGTAATGGATCCTCAGACCTTAGGTCAACAGTGTAATGGATCTCAGAAGGGTAAGTCAAGGACTCCTCACCAGAATTAAAACCAAACTCTCCATCAGAGGAATTGGAGTCCCCATGATACTTAGGAAGAGTAGAGGGCTAAAGAAGAGACAGGAATGGACTTCTCTGAAATACAGGCCAACACAGAAAGTCTTTGGCTAACTAAGTTCACAGATGACTGCAAATTAAGAGCCATAATCGAAACTCCTAATGTGGATATCCTACAAAAGGGCCTCGCTGAGACAGATGCCTGGTGTCAAAGCCATGGCCTCAAGCTCATTGCCAAAAAGTGCATTGTCATCCCCCCTTTGGCAAAAACTCTGTACCCATGAACTACAACATAGGTGATAAGTATACTTAACACCAAAAGTTTGATAAGAGATCTTGGGACACAGGTGGACAGTAGTCTTTCCTTTGATAATCACATCGCCACAGTAGTCAGGAAATACTTCTACGTGGCACACCTCATCACAAAAGGTTTCACATCCAGAAAAAAAAAAGTCATTGTTCCCCTCTACTCACTCATTAGACCCATAATTGAGTACAACGCCCCTTTTGGTATGTACCTCACAAGACATCTACAACAACTGGAAAGGCCACAGAAATACCTCACAAAGAGGATTACCGGCCTCAAACAGATGCCCTACGCAGACCATCTCATAAAAACTCCAGCTTTACTCCACCACATATCACCTACTCAGAGGTGATCTCTGCCTAACATACAAAGCTATGTCAAACCCAGAGCTGTTGGACATGCTCCACTTAAAGAAATCCCAATCCCTCCAAGCTACACGCTCTAGGGACCTAAACCTTGTCACCACAATAAACAGAACATGCCGGAGGGATAGATTCCTGTCCCAGAGACTTGCCATACTCTGGAATAAACTACCTATAGCAAACAAAGCTCATTCACACTCAAGAAAAATCTTGATGATTGGATGGGAAATAGGAAATTCTCCCCGGGGATCACTTCTGTGGCTCTGCTCGACAGTGGCACAGGAAAATAGTTTTCTTGGGTGGCAAAAGCCAAGGTACCTTTTTGACTGGGCTTGTATAGGCCCCAGGGCCGATAACCTAGTACCTACCTATGAACAATTCCTACATGCTTTAAAGCCATAAGGGCATTCGAAAGACCACAAGTGACAGAAATCCTTTATGTGGATCATTAGCCACAGGGGCCACATGTCTAGTTTTCCGCTTCTTTTTCAAGGGGAACATCAGCCCTAACAAACCTAGGCGTTCAGACCACTGGCTGGATTCAGTGAGGGTTCCAGATACCTCCTCCCTAACAAGTATTTGAGGACTCTCCCTAGGCCCTTCCAATATAATCACCCAGGGACCTCCTCCTCACCTGCAGCAGACATATGTGCAGCCTTAGTGGACATGCAAGTAGGTATCCCAGTGCCGGCCTTCAACCAAGTGGTGAGAGGGAGCTGACACCAGCAATGGGCAGTCCCCAGGTTCTTCATCCAACCCACAGATGTCCAAAGGAGGCTGTACAGCAAAATATTCAATTTGCACCTTTTTAGCTTTTTTCTTAAAGGAGAACCACACACACACACACACACACACACACACACACACACACACACACACAAAGCAACATGCTTATATTTCATCATGGTTTGGCATTTCCTACATTTTAACACTCAGGGACTACTTACAGATTTTTTTAAATTTTTTTTTTACATAATTGCTTTGTCTGACCTCATGGGGTCTAGCATCTTGAAGTGGTCCTGATACCTCTAGGTATCCCACAATGCAATGCGTGTCTAAAAATTACATCATGCAGGCCTCTCTCTTTCTAAAGCTGTCAGTGCATTGATTTTACATGCATACACTGCTGTCTTTCAGTCAGTTAGTTTTAAGTAACAATTCTACAATTACTGCAATATGACTCACTTTATAGTATATACCTTCTACAAACTGTAATTTGTACAATTCTGTAAATACTGCATTTTCACTCTGTATAAAATGCAATCTGAATCACTTCTATAGAAAGTAACATCTGCAACAGTCAACACCAGTGTTATGCTCTAACTGTGTAATTGTATTGTATTGATAACTTGATTGCTTATCTTTTATTACATTTGTATAACTATATAAACTTGTTAATGGAGCTTTTGTCCCCAGGACTCCATTGAAAACGGGTTCATCTTGGCCCAATGGACTATCCTGGTAAACCAACTGCAAATAAATAAATAATAAATAAATAAAATAAATAAATTTCATGCCATTCAATGGACTACTTAAAACACACAGTGCAAATGCCAACAGAACAAACTTTGAAAGTGCTTTTTACTGCTGCTGCTTTTTAGAATGGCTAAACTGCAGTCTTTTGTGAAGCCTGAATTGTACTGCTTGACTCATCTCATATTCCCCTTCACACCTAACTTCCCTAGCTGTCAAAGTGATAAGGGTAATTTGAGCTGTTCCCTGCTGTGACTGACAGCTCACAGCAGGAGACTTGACTCATGCACTGTTTGCTTGTTTTAGCCTATACTTTCTATATAGGTAGGGGAAGGACCAGGGAGCCGAGGCATCACAACATGGGTGGGATTTTAGTACGGTTGTTGTGATGTCAGTTTGGGGAGGGAATTGGCCAGAAAACTACCTGTATTCATTGGCCTTGATGACATCAGTGTATTGGAGACTGCAGCAAGCTTTTCCAGGGCAGGATTAAAGTTTTTTGAAAGTGAAACCACTATAGTATAGTAAGGTACTGTTCAAGTGGACAGAAACAGTTGATTTAAAATATTATAAAATGCTGTAGTGTTGTTTACTCATAGCAGAGACAATACAAAGGGAGACAAAGGACAAAGATGTTGAGCATTTAATAACAGAATCCTATTGTTGTCCTTTAAGTACAGGCTGAACACTGGGGTAGGGGAATTCAGAAGCCACGATACCCTGAACTAAAAGCATTATACACAGGTTCTCTAGGTAAATAGAAAGGGATGAAAAATGCCTGCAGAGAGAGTCTTTGGAACAAACACCTGGCAAATCTCACACAGAATATGGTCATGTGTAGCACCCAAACAAAAAGGCACTTCTCATGTCTATCCTTAGGGGTATCTGCCTCCCACACACATATTCCCTTCCTGAATGACATGCAAATAGGTAATCAAAAAAAAAAAATAGGAAGGAAGAGACCCCAAAAGTGCACTTTATCTTGAGAAGGTTTGATAAATGGACCAACGCAGCAAATGAATTGCAAACCAAATTCAAAGGTAGCATTCGGACTGGTGGGCATATTAGGAGCTTATATATCACTTGGGTACCTTACACCTTGAACGTAGGACACATGTCTGAAGTATGGTGCCTAAGAGGAGAAGAGGCTTCAGTATGTTGGCCAGACACTCCCCTATCCATGGCAGTATATCCCATTTGTATAGAATAATGCAACAGTGAAAAGCAAGGACATCTTATTTCTCATGGATTCCTACCTCAGAACAAACCAGGCTGCCTCGCACTGCCACTAGAATTCAGTCCAGAGTCTCCTTAATGTAACATTAGATGTTAAATTCCCTGTTCTACAGAATAACTACATATATGGCTCAGTGCTCCTGCAGATCTGTTTTACATAGGAAAACATCAAGAATGATTAAGTTTGGATGAATCACAAAACATTTAGTTAACATACATTGTCACAAAGAAAACAAAGCCTTTAAATGTGTTAAATGTTCTACAAGGAGAAAGGGTCTTGGATGTTGGACAAATTTTGGATAACCGGACTAAGTGCAGTTTGGTATTTCTGAAACAACCATGTTACCTTCTGCTACTAGATGTCAGCATGCATTATACTGCACATGTATGTTTTTTCCATTAAGCATGTATTCAAATTTACTGTACACAGATTGACCGTTGCATGTTTTTTTTTTCTTTTTACTGGTCCTTGGAGTTTCATATATTTTGGGGGATTTTTTTTCCATTATTAAATTAGTACTGGTCACACAATTCATTTATACTATTTAAAAGCAGAGTTAACTATTGTTTCAAGTTACATACCTCTCAACTGTCCCTGATTTTGACTCAAGATTGTAGCTCTGTCCCTCTTAATCCCTCTTAACACCAGTCCCTTTTGGACAAAAGGTGGTGAATTATACTTAATGAATAATGACAATTAAGAGCTGAATACTTATTTTACTTCAGGAAATGTATATTAATTCACATTCTCTAATTCTGTTAAATGTCTCAAGTTAATAGAACTCCTATTTTAAAAGTGTCCCTGACGGTCCCTGATTTTTTTCTGGATTTGTCCCCGATTGGTTAGGCCCACTGGACACAAGTGTCCCTTTTCAGCAGTAACCCAGGAGCACTATCTGACGAAGTGACTTGTTCAGAGCCCACACAGAAGGTCAGAGGAAGAATCAAACCCTGTACCCTTGACTACATAAACAGCTTGTTAAGAGTTGAGTGCTTTAATCCTCTGAACTAACAGCACTGACAAAGGCCAGTTAGTGATAAGAAAATGTTCTGGATCTTCTTTGGTCCTGTTGTAGACTGTCATGTCACTGAATAAAACATTTTGTTTTTATTACATGAACTTTTGAGTGCTGGACAAAATCTGGTTTTGAACCAAGATTTAGGCACAACAGAATTTTCAAAGATATAGCTTTAAAGGGGACCCTCCTTGTATCATTTTTAAAAGTGTCTGGCTTGGGTATACAATATCCACTAAGAACACTTACTACTTCAGCGAGAAAAAAAAGGAGAAGGGTCACTTGCAGTGATGTCAGTCAAACATCCGTACTTAAGTGAGCTGCCCAAGGTTAAAGTCTCATAATAAAACCTACTTGCAGAACAGAAAACAGTTAACAGATGACCATACATTACAGAAGGTCAAACTTGTACCACAGTGCTGGACAACATCATGGCTAAAAGAGTGTGTGCATGTGTTTGTGAGAAGTTTACAAAAATCAGGTGATAAGCCTATATGCAGTTAGGGTGAACTGTAGGTACAAGATCTTATGGAATTATTTACCTGTCACCTCATGTGGAGTCGTATCTTCCCTCAGGTGGTCTTATACATATTTTAGTTTTCTTGAAATTTAAGTACAAAATAAAATTGATTGATGTAGGTCAAGATACAGACACTTTGTGCCCTGCCAATATTATGCACGGTGTACAACTAGTGAACAGGAGAAATAAAGTATATTTATTTGCAAGATTCTAATTCAATGGCAGAATGCTGCACAATGACCCATAAAATTCAGTACTGCACATCAAAGCAAGGTCTATTGTACAGAACATGAGAGGATAACAGTGTGAAAAAATATATCCTGGTATAAAAAAGAATATATGCAAATAAAGATTATCTCCATGTGTGCACATCAGACACCAATGCATTTCACACTACTCCGGCCTTAAACGATGGCAGATTGGCAGTACTATCCAAAATTATAGCCATAAAATGGGCATTGGTAAGCTTGTTCAGGTCAATTTTCAGATAGAGCATACACAAGAACGTGCAAAGAATTTGGACAAAGTCAAAAATAATGGGTAGACAATTTTTAAATATTACTCTTGTAAACCAAGAAAGTTGATGGGATGACAGCTTTTGCATTACTATACATTTTCTGAAGGATTTAATGTCTGAAATATTTTTAGTGACTTTAATCCTCAAGGATTTTTGAGAAAACCTCAGACTATGAGGAACAGACCAAAAATATGAGGCAAAAATCTGGACATTCTGTGAAAATCTGGACAGTTGAAAGGTATGATGAAAGTGCGGACAGGCACCTAGAATCCCACACACTGTTCTGTACTATGGTTTAAAAATATATATCTTTCCAATTTTAATGCACATGTACACACACTCATTTAAATACATATACAGACATCATAAATGTCCTGTACAATGAATCACACTCTTACTGTGTCCACCCACTAATGTTGTTCATGTCTACAGACCAATGCCTGTGCTCCGCTAGTACTTCTGTACTTAGCGTTCATCTTTAAGGTCCAACCACTCTGCATACCTTACCAAAAAGTTATGGCATTATCTTACTAGCTTAATACAAAAAATGAGGTGCAGATGGGAATTTTACTTAAGACTTGTAAATGTGACATAAAAACAAGTCTCTGCTTTCTGAGCTGCATTTCACTTTACTGAAAACCCTGATGACAGAGTTCACACACAAACACAACTTGCCGACTGCCAGATACAGTGTAGCATGACTAAGATACATTATTTAATTTCAGGCAGGCTTACCTTTCCATAGAGTACATGTAGGCGATATTAAAATATTTTTCTAATGGATGCAAAAAACATTCACAGAGTTTAATAAGCTGATGTTGTCAGCTAGCAGTTGTAACACGCAACTGTATCAGAGTTCATTCTTCTATATTTTTTTCAGCACTGCACCACTGGAATACAGTGTTACTGATGTGCCACTGCACCACTGGAATAGTGTTACTGAAGTGTACTACACAATGTTAAACCGTTACACTTTCTGCTCTGCCAAACTTGCAGCACATCCAGGAACACCTACATGCTTGGCCTGCTGATACGCCAAAGTCTATAAAGCAGCACACTGAACAGTTCATTTCTGAACTGCACACTAGATAGTGTGTGGACCACAAGTACCCCCTTGTCTGATGTACAGAAGCCATTTCAGAATATCATTCTTTGTCTGGAAAGTGCTTATTTTACACCTGATAATCTGTACCTGAATCTTTTTAACAGCCTAGAAAATTAAGGATCTCAGTGAAGAGCAATCAGTGTATTCATGTTGTCTTTGTACCTTAAGAATTTAGATTTTCATTATCAGTATTTTTTCCTTAGTTTTTGCTTCGTACTAATTCTCCAATTTGCATTTTGGCAGCCAACATTTACATATTTATCACAGTACAGACACTCCAATTTAACTAAAGTTGTCAATTTCATTACTAAAATTAGTGCATCATTCTAATTAATAAGAACTGTTTGAAGTGCCATACCTTTTGATTAACTATAAGTCTTAGAACAATCTACTGCTATTGTCTCTATATTTAGATTTTATATATATACACACACATATATATATATATATATATATATATATATATATATATATATATATATATATATATGATATAAAAATATAATATATATATATATATATATATATATATATATATATATATATATAAAATATACATATATATAATATATATATATACACACACACATATATATATATATATATATATATATAAATAGAATATACATACACACACACATATATATATATATATATATATATATATATATATATATATATATAAAATATACACACACATATATATATATATATATATATATATATATATATATATATATATATATATATATATATATATAGATAGTTGTTGGTGTGGTTTACCATTTTTTTGAATGCTTTTATTGTCACAAAGTTCAGTTCTTAGTTAAAATTTCTTCTCTTCGTTCAATTTTTTTTGAGTGCGGTTAATTTTAGTTGCAAGTCTTCTACTCCGTGTGACAGTATGGCAGGAAACATAGCACCCAACTCAGGCTCTAGTAGCCAACTGAAGACGGAAGCAACCATGAGCAGGACACCAATTGATCCAACAACAGTTCTTACAAAATTATCGGAAGGAATTTGTTTGGCGCAGGATCTCTTGGAGGACCTAAACAGCAGACCTTTAACACCTACAAATGAAAGGATCACCAGGGACCACACTGAACCCCCGGACCACTCTGGACCCAGGACCACAATTAACAGAACTGGGACAGAAATAAGGACCACGCAGGCTCTTGACCTGATACTCATGCAGATGGAAATTAATCCCTTCCGTTGCCCGGTCCAGAATACAACAGCACAACTGGAGTACAGTCAAAACAGAGGGGTCTCACAGAGCGCCAGGTCTCTGATTACCAGATTCGAGAGACTGATTAAAACCTACAAAAACTTAGAGCATGACGACTTCTATCTGGAAAGGTGTTTAGAGCTGGATATAGTCCCACAGGGTCTCGGGTGTAACAAATTTCCCAACAGGACTACTCCAAACTCTCAGCTTCACAAAGAACTGGTCAAAATATATAATGACTCTGGGCTAGCAGCTATCAAAGCACTCATCCAAAGTAATACTGAGAGTATGGCCACCTACAAGTCTCAAATAGATGATCTGCAAACACGCATCCTGCAGGATCCCACATTTATTGACTTTGCGGAAATGTGGGACAATGTACCGCACAAAATTACTAGGCATGTGGCGACACTGATTTAATGCAAGAAAGGCAAATTGCTTAGGGACATTAAAAAATATGAGGAAGGAAAAGCATACCCGATCAGGCCCACACGCTCCTTACACACACGGAGAAGGCCAGACAGATATCCCACAACCAATCTGTTGTCCACAACCGAACTAAGGCCTACGACAGAATTACAAGAACCCACAAATGAACCCAACACACCAGAGGTGGATAGACTCCTCATCACATCCAGCCCACTAGCAGGGAGTAGTTCCCAGATGATGGTACAGACTCCTCCTAGGGGACAGCCACGACCAGAAATGCCTCTCCAGAATCAGCCAACACAGAGATCCAGACACCAGTGAACGTGACCACTACGACAACAACGAGGACAACAATACAAACCGCAGGGCACCGGACAGTGCGATCAATCAAGGAAGGGTTCATCAGACCCCACCAATGAACGACCAGTCTTCCAACAACAACACAAGTGGCAACAACAATGTTTTTTTTATCTTCAGCAGGACTCACAACCAGAACCAGGACTTATACCAGGTTCAGACCTGGGGGTAATAAACGAAACTGGAACCACAACACCAACAATATTGAGGGAAGGAGGGGGAACAACAATCACAGGGGAAGAAGGAGCGGGAACGGGATACAGTACTAGTATTACTGGGATGGACCACCCTGATCACCCTCCCCATTCACTGATACCAGCACCTGATAGCACTGACTTCAGGTCTCCAGCAGGGGTAGGTGACATCTTTAACCTCACCACACGAGTTCTCTCAGAAAGCCATCATAAGGTACTGAAGAAAGGCTTTTCTTTCATCCCGGCGCAGAGAGCCAACACGGCAGACGTTATCCTGGACCTCAAGTGCTACCTGAGAAAGTTACAACTAAAATTAGATATACAACAATATGAAGAGGAAGAAGATGAGGAAAGCTCGGAAGATAACAACAGACCCCTTACCATGAAGAGCCTGTACACTCCTGCACTCTCCAACACACTGAGCCTCTTTGCGAGTACCTGCGAAAGGGATATCAGGAAACTCCTTTCTGATAAGCCCTTGGCAAAGTGGCACAACCTGAACAGAGAAGAAAGGCAGGCTTGGAAGGAACTGAGTCAGGACAAATCCCTACGGATCATGAAGGTTGACAAGGGATCCGGGATACTAGTGATGGAGCAGGAGAGATATATCCAAACACTTGAAACATCCCTCATGAATAACCAGTTCTACAAAAAGGTCAACATCAACCAGGTACAACAAAACTTTAAACAAATGGACAACCTACTGTTGGAACTGTACCTTAGGGATGAGATCTCTCAAGACAAAAAAGACTTCATGCAGGTCATGACACCCAGCCTTGGGAAATTTATTGGAATCCAAGGTTCACAAGAACCCTGAAAATCCACCTTTCCGCCATGTGGTATCGAACCGAAGGACAAAAACAGAAAAGATTTCACAATACGTGGACCACATCCTTAACCCCATTGTACAGAACAGCAAATACTACACCAAGGACTCCTGGGCTTTTCTAAATGACATCTTCAAACTAAGGCTGGATGGAGGGGAATATTTACTGGTCACCCTAGATGTAGAAGCACTCCACACAAACATCCCCCATGCCAAAGGACTGACCCTCACCAGACAGTACCTGAACAGGCACTCCAACCTAAGCAGGACTAAGATTAATACTGTATGCAGGTTAACAGAAGCAGTATTAAGAAATAACTTCTTTCAATTCAATGGGAAGATTTACCACCAACAGAAAGGGGTAGCCATGGGGTCCAAAAGGCCCCAGCATGTGCAAACTTAGTCCTCAGTGCCTGAGAAATGGATAAGGTTGAATCACTGCCCGGGTTCAACAACACCATAATGTACAGGCGGTATATTGATTACGTCTTTTTTGTCTGGAAGGGGGACAGACTTTCTCTGAGCAACTTTCTGGAAACCCTTTTCCAGAGTCTGGACTTCCTGACCTTCACAGTAGGACATATCGGAACCACCACTCAATTCCTGGATATCCACCTCACTATAGACCCGGAAAGTGGACATTTTGACTCCAACATCTACCGCAAGCCCACTTTCTGGAATAACTATCCAGAGTTCAGCAGCCAGCATCCCCATTTCATGAAAAAGAATATTGTAAAAGTACAATTCATCCGGTTATCCAGACTCCTTTTTAGGGACGAGGTTTTCATCAAGGAAGGTTTTTACCTCAGAAACTTGTTCCTAGAAAGAAAATACCCAGAGTATCTAGTGGACAACCTGTTCCAAGAGATCATACAGCACAGACACTCCAGGTACCCACCAATCCTGGAAAATGGATTCACAGCAAGGGCACAGAATGGACCGAACAAAAAGGAGTGGGTGTCAAGTTTCCCCCTTCCAATTTCCACTGATATGTTTGGAATCAGAGGGGTCCTCACCAACAATTGGGACATCTTGGGAGGAGAAAAAAGGTCTCACAAAGTTACTTGGGACATCCCCAAACTTCTGTTTCAAACAAACCTCTTCTTTTGGTGGTGCGTTCGAGAGGAATAAAAGCCCATCCCCACAGAGCGAAGTATCGACAGAACCTGGAATGTCTGACTGCGTTAAGTGTGTTGCCTGTGTACACATACGAAAAAACAACAACATCACCTTCCCGCACTGCAACAGAACTGTCAGTCTACATGACCATTATGACTGCAACACAAAAAATGTAGTCTACTGTGCTTTCTGCGAACACTGTGGGAATTTCTATATTGGCAAAACGAACAGGAAGCTGAGTAGCCATATTAAAGAACACACTGCAGCAATACACAAACAGGACAGTTTGAATGCCTTGGCTAAACACAGTGCTATTTGCCCAAACTTCACAGGATTCAAATTCACAGTGCTGGAAAAAATAACAGAATTTGTAGGGGACATGGACACATTCCTGCAAGTCCGGGAATTAAAATGGCAGATAGAACTGAGAGCTGATGTCTATCCAGGTCTCAACGAGACACTGAACATTAAATGTGCACTTAAATGCTATAGAGATTGAAATGTGATAGGGTTTGAAGAACTGTGCAAGAGGGTTTGAAGAATTGTGCAAGTAGATTTAATGTGTTTTTGGATTTACAACTGTGCAAGTGAATATAATGTGTTTCCTCTCTCTCTCTGACTTTTAACTCCCCCATACCCCCTACACACATGCTCCCAATAACCAGGCTAGCCTCCACTGACCGCACCAACTATACCCCCCGGTCTCACTATTTCACGCAGCCATTCAAGGGGCGATGCCATCCAAACCAGCCCACAGCTGGTACCATCCGCACTGACAGTCTTCTGGGACACTCTGTCATTCATATGCTCCTTGTCATGGGCGGCCCCCTACCAGCCCCCCCTCAAGTCCACACCACATTCTTCCCACTCCCCCATCAGGTGGCATACCCACACATTACTCTACACACACTGATACCAAAGCATAGTAGGACTCTCTACCCGACTCCTCCACCTTCCTCAGTTCCCTTCTTTACTTACCTTTGGAGGCAAAAGACTCATAAGTTTATGTGTTTATATTAGAATCATCACAGCTTGACTGTCATCCTTCCCGGTTCCCCCCCATTTTTTTTTTTTTTTGCACACAATCCCCTTTTTTTGCACACAATCCCCTTTTTGCACACAATCCCTTTTAGTATGCACATGGCACCACAAGGCTATTACATAAGGTAAATTAGTCGGGCAGTAACTGCAATTGTAATGTTAATGAAAATGCACACAGCACCCTGCTTGTTCACACTTTACTATTGGAAAGGAACTGTTGTTAATTTAAATGGCCTGCTAGAACTAATGTATATAAAAGGAAGTGAAAATGGTTGCTCATACTTATGAAACATGTCTTTCTGAAGAATAAATAAGACGAAAGCGCTAAAGTTCTACAAGAGTTGTTGGTGTGATTTACTATTTTTTTGAATGCTTTTATTGTCACGAAGTTCAGTTCTTAGTATGTATATATATATATATATATATATATATATATATATATATATATATATATATATATATATATATATATAAATAAAATATACATACATACACATAACGTTTTGGACCTTTTCTTTTAGGTCAGATAGCATATTACTTCAGTAAAGTCCTACATTTAAACATGTGGCCTTCAACCAGCATTGCAAGTAGTAAACATTGTCGACTCACAAGACTCAGTTTTGCTTTGTTCCTTAAAGTGAAAGAGAACAAAAGTCAGCTCCATGTGTTTAAGAGTCTGTAAGACACGTTTGGTATTAACTTTGAAACCTTAAACAAGTAAATAGTGTGAAAAAAAATTACAATAATTTGTAGAACTGCCATAGATATAATCTCCCATGTGGTCCTCTAGCAAAGGCAATCCATCCAGGGACAAAAACCCATCCAAATCCTTTGCCTAACTTCTCCCTACTTGAAATTGCCACTCACTTCATAGGCAGCAATGCTGCCCTTACCAGAAACAAATCAGTTCACAATCTCAGGCCATGTTCACCATCTGCTGACAATCTCCCCACTGAATTTCTTAGGATAGTAGCCTGTCCTATAGCATATCTACTATCAGTCCTTGTACACAGGTTAATACAAGGATCCATGTTCCTTCCCTTCCAAAGTCACATATAACTGCATTATACAAAGAGGGAACCTCAACAAAATATCCGAATTTAGATATATAGCAATCGTATTCTCCCTCTCAAAAATATTGAAAAAAGTATCCACAAGCAACTTCAATAAGTCCCTCAACAACTCTCGACTCCTACAAAACGTACTACCACTGTCCTCGTGTCCTTCCTAGACACCATCAACAAAGTAGGGACAATGGTAAATCTGTAAACTCTGCTCCTAGACCTAAGACCTTTGGCAATCTATCCTTCAAACTCCTGCACAATGTTTTTCCTTGTCCTTTCACACAACTTTCACCTGCTTCAGAAGCTATTTATCTTGCAGACAAGCCTTTTAAACGGTTCTGCATCATAATCCCTTCCTTGACAGTCCCTCTGGTATCTCACAAGGCTCTATTCTTGGTCCCCTTGCCGTTTAATATTTCACGGACAACCTCTATACTAAGAGTCTCATACAGTGTGCAGATAATGCTACTCATTTGCACGTCTGATAGCCCTTGTCCAACCTATTTTTCAACAAACACAAGAAGCATTTAACTCCAATGGAAGTTGCCTCTAAAATGCTGAATTACTGCTCAGCCCTTAACAGAACTAAACTACTGCTATTTTTTTCCCCAACTCACATAGCTTTGACAAAAGTAACATCAAAAATCACCTCCATAAACACGGACATTGTAGCATCTCATACTAAATTGTTTGGTATAACCATAACGGCCTGCAATTCGACCAATATATTCTAAACACAATTGAAAAACACACCAAAAAATCTCCAGGTGCCATTCCCATCCTATAATCCATTTTTCTCTCACCCAATCTTCATCTTCTAACTATAGTTTAATCTCGCACCCTGAGGTATTGTAACCATCCTCTCCCTTCCCTTCACTTTCTACACCTATAATAATTTTTCCGACCTTCTATGCTTCTTCCCCCACCTTACCACATCTCCTGTTTCAGTACTGAAAATGATGTCCTCTTATCACCCTGGCAAAATAAATATCCTTCAAATACTCATTTGTAATTTAGTAAATATCTTTTTCTCTATAAACGTTATACACATACTTTCTCTTCTGCTGCACACACACATTTCCTTTCTTTACTAACCAGTCTTGGTTCTCTCTCAGTTCAACACTTTTTTTTTTAACATATTAGTGGTCCTGCTGACGTAATCATGGTCACTCTGCCTCTTTTGAATTCATGCATTTTTTCTGCATCTCTCACCTATGATTCTCTCTCTACTTCTCTCTCCACCTCTTATAATTTAAGCAAACTAAGCTTATTTTTCTCACTAGATTATTTTACCAGTTTATTTGGCTACACTGTACTATATTATATTGAATTGTATTATGCTTGCAACAATAACATTTACAACTCTGTTTCATAACATTTTGCTTGTTAAAATGACAATCCATATCAAAGGTTTACATTTGCTATATTCTACTCTTTTGCTATCCGATAATATGTTGGAGCTTTTCTCCCCAAGCCTCCTTTGAAAACCAGTTATTGCCCAGTTGGAATTTCCCAGTAAACAGATGTCAATAAATGAATAAATTCTAGGGACTTACTTGTGTTTCAGGCAGCTGTTTCCTAGCTCATTTTACTAGCTGGTTGGTTATATTTTGTGTACAAGGCAAGATATTAGAGGTAAAATACTGTTTAACCAGTTTTGGCTGTCTGCATGTTTAAAAGTAGCCGCCCAGGTTTTCCACCATTTCAGGAACTGCAGCATATTCATGTGATATTTTATTTCGTTAAACTGACTGCAGATCACATAGCAAGGTTGTATCAGTTCTACATGCTTTCATTTTAAGAGAAGGAATGTTCACAAACCTGCTGTTCTAGTTTGAGAGAAGATAAATTTAGATACTTTTATGGTTAACAACTGATGTATATGTCATGCATCAGGCCGTGCAGCAATTTGCATATCTGTGCCCCTTCCTTACATGGATCAGGACTTTCCCTAGACATATCACTGTGTAAAACTACCTTCTTGCTTCACCATAGGTAGAAGCTGAGGAGGGTAGTTTTATTCTTTGCTACAAGTGCCTGTTTTAAGGGGACCACTGCAAAAACAAATGCTTTTCCTGTTTCACACAAACATAATGCAAACATCTTTGTAGTGGCTGCCATTTTGTTGAGTACAGCCCACCTCAATGGCCCTTTAAGAAAAGGCAATTAAAAAAAAAAAAAGAACTTTTTATCAGAGGGAAATCCACATGTAACATGTGCCACACATACAGGGGGTTACAACCAGATCACATCTTGGTTGTGAAGGTAGACTCAATTACTTCTGAACAGTTAATGAATCACAGTTTAGTTCATAAAGCATGACTCAATAAGGTGAAAGTCAGCCTTCTTGAACTGCATAACTACCAGTTGATTGCCATCCAAGCAAGCATGCTATAAACATACAAATACTTTTTTGTAGAGAGAGTCTGGGAAAGTCCAACAAAGTAATATACACACACCCAGACTCACAAACGCACATGGACTCCTGTATATATTTACAAAGATGACAAGATTACTATGCTGTGTAAGTTGAACTACACAAAGGCTTCAGGACTCAACTGGATGGCTTTACTAATAGGGGTCTGAAAGATAAGACAGGGGCCAATACAGCTGATAAATTAGATCTTTAGTGATTACTGAAATTCCAGTTGTCACTTTAAAAGCAATACACAAAAGTAAATAGTATGATGACAAGTTATGCAGTTACAATCCCTGGAAGTTATTGGGCACTGCAGGAAATGTCATGCAGGCATTAGTTTTGAGAAACTAAACCTACTGGCCTCACCCAACATCCATCAACAATGGAAAAATCCATCACAACATGTGATCAGTTATTTTATACTGATGTTATCCCAGCCATTCCACATCACAGCTAGCCAATCGGCAATGTAAATATTGGCTCCACGTGATTTTGTCACATTGACTAAATGTTGATGCAACACTCCAACTCCATGTAAAAAAATGGCAGAGGGTTGATGAAGATAAGTTATTACATCCATCAAAACAAATATTTTGAGTTCAATAGAGTAAATTAAGAAGTGTTGCTGGAAAGGTTAATGAATCAAGAAATATAGACATCATTAGTTGGATGGATAGCAGCATGGCTGGAAAACAGAGGGTGGCAGATTATAAATCCTGTTGTAGCAATACTAGGAGATACAGCAAGGTGATCCCACAGCGATCTATCCTGGGGGGGGGGGGGGTATTCATCTTATTTACTCAATTTATCAGATATAAAATATTTTTTTTACTGTTACCATGCAGATATTTTAAAATTAGGAAAATATACAATGACAACAATTAATATAGGTAGGACCTTTGGTTCTTAAGTAGGGAAATATGTTCAAAGTGTGTTATCAGTCTTGGAACAGATGTCATGGATAGTCAATACAATTTCTATAAACAATCTATAAATCCAGAGAATGTACAACTGGGTGAGTCACAAGTGTCATCAAGTTAAACTGTTTTCATCATATGACTATTTCTCTATAGTCTTATAAGACTGAAATTCTACCATGTTATCTGCGACAATTTATAACACATACAGGAAAGACACAAACAAACAAACACTCACAAACAAAGACTAGATAACAGAGAGGTGAATTATGAAAACCTAATTATTGATGAATTGGTAATGGTCCAGTAGACTGTAAGGCATTGAAGACTCTTGACTGTACTGAGTGAACTGTTGGTAACCATTTGACGCATCAGGACTTGGAATAACGAATCATGTAATGTGGAGATCTTATGGACAAAAATCCAGACTTAGAAAAAACAAGCCAGAGACTGCCATTTTTCAGAATATTTCATTTTCTCCAGGGTATGACAATCTCAGAGATGGTATACATAAAGCATGGGGAAGTTTAAAGGAAAATAATTTTCAATATTTACTACTGCTGCACTTTTTTGTTGACTTGTTGGGACATGAACTGCAAGTTCACAGAGGGGAAGTTAACTTTATAAATGAATGGTCATCTTAAAGACCAATATTAATCTTGGTCTTTAAGGTGACCATTTATACTGCTTGGAGTGCCGTAGTCTTTAGAAAAAGAAACTTGAAGTAAATGAAGAACATTCAAAAAATAAAAGAAAAATAAAATCACAAACTGGTTTTCAAAGCATGAAGTTGATACCTAGAATAAGCTGCCCATACACACTGACCTATTATAATTTAGTACGATTTAAAAATGCTAGTCATGCTTATTATAGGGAGGTGCGTTATAAGGAATGACAAGCTATAAGACCTTTAGCCCATGCTCAAAACTTTTATTTTTTTTTTAGTCATCATCATTGACATTCTCAGTTACAGACACCACATATAATCCAGTCACTCAATCAAGTCCAACCTTCCCTTAAACCTCATTCCTCTCAAAAACATTGTTCTGCATGAATTGTTCTCACAACTCCTATTTTCTACATAATTTGCTCCTAACCCTTTTTCTAAAGATCCCACTTCCATTTCTTTTATCAGTGTTGCTATATTCACTACTTCAAATAGAGTTGGTTTAGATGTTTATTTCCATTTTCTAGCAACTGCTTTTGCCACCAGAATTAAACTTAGGAAGGTCTTCCTATGTCTAGGCAATTCATGCCCTGTATGTAACCCAGCTCAGAAAAGACAATTTCCTTAGTGACACCAATTAGCTCACCCATTATTTCTGACAGAGTCATCTGTATGGAATTTTTAATGCCTGCCAACTCATTATTCTCCTCAAAAATATAGGTTTCCTATTACCTCTTTCTTCCCCATCACTTCTCCAACATTTGTAATCTACCCAAGGAAAGATTATAGAGTCTGCTTGGTGTATAAAAATACCTATGCAAACACTTCCAGGCAAAAATCCTAAATCTTCTAGATTTTGTTGCATATTTAGGAGCCATATACATATGCCCTTCTTAGATTGGATCAGTAAGTCACAAAAAAAAAAAAAATTCCCTTCCCAATTTCTAAACTCATCTGATTATCAACATGCCCTACAAATTATCCCATTTTAACAGTAACTTCTGCTCTAGGTTCAACAAGAGAGTCTACTAGAGCAGTTTTTTTTTCTCTTAGGATTCCCCTATTCCTTTCTCTTTGTCTATCCTCTATCTCTTTGTCTATCCTCTATCAATCCTTAATAGGGAAGGCAGTCTCTAACCTACAGTCCAAGATGTATCCTCGGTCTCTTCCCATTCTATTTCCTTTCCCTCTCTAATTATTTGCTCCCAATACCTTGTTTTCTTTGCCAGTTTCCCCAGTAAATTCCTGCCCCCTCTTGCCTATTCTATGTACCCATAATTGCAGTCA